>NC_133658.1:282596654-282913441 GCF_037893015.1 Macrotis lagotis
GAGTCTACTTAAGGAAATGGGAAGTTTTATCCCCACTCTAAACAAGAGAAATAAGTTCTTTCTACAGAACAGTAGATAATTGTAGTGTCTCTAGGTAATTATAGTCAAACCTCCCTAATCCAAACTAATTGGAGGAGAGGCCCGTCTGATTTAGTGATGAGCTTAAATTATACATTAAAAAAAGAAATAAACTTTTATGACAAAGAGGGATGAGTTCTTTGACCTTAGGAATATTCAGTGGAGCCCCTAATAAAGTCCTTCTCTCATGCTTTACCTTGATTCAAAAGATACTCTGGTTCTCAAAGACTTTGCCAATAGAGTATTAGTAAACTTTGGAATATCCTACCAAGTTGGAAAAATTTAGGAACATGGTATTACAGATTTAGAGATGAAAGGGAACTTTGAAGTCATCTAGCACAATTCCCTCATTTTGCAGTTAAGAAAACAGAAGATGAAAGCTTAAGTGACTTATCCAAGGTCATACAAGTAGGAAGTAGCAGAATCAAGATTTGAACAGATGGGGCAGCTAGGTTGCAAAATGGATAGAGCACCACCTCTGGAGTCAAGAGGACCTCAGATGCTTTATAATTACCTAGCTGTGTGACCTTGGGCAAGTTACTTGACCCCATTGCCTTAAATAAAATTAAAAAAAAAATTTTTTTAAAGATTTGAACAGGGGTGGCTAGGTAGTATAGTAGGTAGAGCACTGGGCTTGGAGTCAGGACTACCTGAGTTCAAATCCAAACTCAGACACTTAATAATTACCTAGCCATGTGGCCTTGGGCAAGCCACTTTACCCCATTGCCTTGAAAAAAATCTAAAAAAAGAAAAAGATTTGAACAGAGGTCCTTCTGACCCCAAACTAGCTCCTTCCACCTTCTTCTTGACAATGAGACAGACTAGATAAATTTGGGGAGATCCATCATCAGAATATTGAATTGTGGGGATGGGGATAACAAATGACAAAACTGCTTATTAAGGTACAGGATGGGTTGTAACTGTTGCTAGTAGGGCAGTAACCTCCTGCATCTGTCCTATGCAACCCCTTCTCTTCACTCTTCAAAGTTCTAGCACAGGCCCACATCACTTCTTGACTAGACTATTGCAGTAATCTTCTTGTTCTCTTTCCTTCAAACCTCTTCAGTATTCAAACTATCTTCCATTCAGCCACCAGTAATTTTCCTAAAGTAAAGATCTGACTGTTTCATCCTCCTTTCTTTCCCTCCCTCTCCCCCAACATTCAAAAATTCTAATGTCTATCTATTACCTTTCTTTGGTTGTTTTTCAGTTATGTCCAACTCTTTTTCATCCCATTTGGATTTTTCATGGTAAAGATACAGGAGTGATTTGCCATTTCCTTTTTCAGCTCATTTTACTGATGAGTAAACTGAGGCAAACAGTTAAGTGACTTGTCCAGAGAAACGTGATGACTTAGTGTCTGAGCCAGATTTGAACTAAGAGATTTCTGATTCCAGGCCCAGCACTCTATTGACCATAACACCTAGCTGCCTTCCATTACCTTTATTGGGGCCAAATATAAAGTTTTCTGTTTGATATTTAAAGCATTTCACAACCCCCTTCCCATCTTTTCAGTCATTTTTATACTTTACTTCTCTCCTCATACTCCAGGATTAAAGTAACTTGGCCTACCTGATATTCCTCACATTTGGTACTTATCTCCTATTTCTGAGCATTTGCATTGGCAGTATCCCATGCCTGGAATGCTTTCCTCTGTGGGAGACTTCCCCTTCCCACATCCTATTTCCTTCTTACTTTATGTATCTTGAATGTAACATAATTGTTTGAATGTAGTCTCTTCTCTTATGATGGGTGTATATTTTACCTTAGTAGGGTGTCTAACATAGTAAGTTCTTATCAAATGGTTGCTGATTAACTGAAAGATGAAATTAATTTAAATTCTATATTTATTGTCTGTCATGGGTAAGGTCAAATTTCACAGGCAGAGGAATGGTCTTACAGAAAGAATGGGGGACAGATAACTCACAATGGTCTGAATATTGCCATATACTATTAAAAGATCTAGAGAGAGACCTGGACTATGGGTAGAGCAGGGGTGTAAGAATTGTGGAAGGAAAAGGATACTCACCCAGGATAAAAAGTCATGGATGGGTTGATGCCAATGCTGAAGAGCACCCCCCCTTCTAATGAGATAATGAATTGATTCAATTATTTAATACTTAAAATAAAGGCAGAAAGGAAAAAAATAGTCCCTGCTCACAAGTAAATTAAGGAAGACAAGAACTGCTGATAAGTAAGTATAACTTAATTTGAGAAAAGAGGAAGCATTACAATTGGGTTAGAGGTGAAGAAATCAGCAAAGGATAGAGCATCTGAACTGAATTTGAAGGATAATTAGAATACTGAGAGGAGAGAGAAAAAGCAAGGAAACAAGCATATATTAAGTACCTTCCATGTGGTCTGCAATACATTCTTTCTGGATATTATTTCCTTTAAAAATATTATCTCCTTTGACCTTCATAACAATCCTGGGAGGTTGGTGCTATAATTATTCCCCTTTTATAGCTGAGAAAACTGAGGAAGACCTCATGATTGACCAGGATCATACAGCTAGTAAGTGTCTAAGGAAGAATTTGAACTCAGAATTTGTGATTCCAGTCCCATGACTCTATGCACTGCATAGCCTAGCTTCCTGAAAGTTAAGCAAAAAGAAGGGAATTTGGGAAATCATAGAACATTTGAGATACCTGAGTAAATTATCCAGTTTTTAATAGTAAAGGTCTTATTGTTCGCATTTTTTAAATTAGGAAACTGAGGAAGGCTCAACTTGAGTTCAAATCTTGCCTCATCCTGCTTGCCTAAGTTACCTTATCTATTAAATGAGCTGGAGAAGGAAATGTCAAACTACCCTCTGCCATAGAAACCACACATGGGGTCATAAAGAGTCAGATACAACTGGAAAATGACTGAACAGCAACAAAACAAAATATATGGAAAAATTTGCTAACAAGGGAATTGTTCAAAAATGACTGGGATGGGGGACTTCCTACCACCGGAGAACTTGAGGGCAAGGATGGATGATCTCCTGCAGAAGATGTTATAGGGAGGGTGCCTGGTCAGGTCTGGGCTGGGCTAGATGACCTCTGAGATACTTTACAAGCACTGTGACTTCCCATCTTTGGGTCTCAGTATGCTCATCTGTAAACCTGGGGATAATAACACCTGCCTCGAAGGATTGTTGTCAGTGAAGATCAAATGAAAGTTCTCTGTGAAGTATTACTCCCCTGAGGCTGTGCTATGGTGGGGAGGGCATCTCTGGCCTGGAGAGAGAAAGACAGAGAGATGGACAGACAGAGACAGAGGGACAGAGAGAGAGAGAGAAGAGAGAAGAGAGAAGATTCTGTTCCTAGGCAACCATGCCATATCTACAGAGAGGATCAGAGCAAAGAAGAAATGAAAGAAAAGTTAAGTAGATATTGTAAGTGTCTTTCTGTGGCCCTTATAAGCAAGCTCCCTGGTCACGTTGCAGTCTCTGTGTTTCTCTAAGAGAAAGGGAGTCTGCTGAACAGTGGTAATGAAAGCAACTGCTTTTATCAGCTTTCAGTTCCCTCACAGCCTCTTGAACTGGTGTAATCAAGCAATCAATCAATCAACATTTATTAAGTACCAACTAGGAGCCAGACACTGTGCTAGCAATACAAAAAGAGGTACAAAATAGTCCCTGCCCTCAAAGAGCTCACAATTTTATGGAGGTGACAAGGAGCAAACAAATATATACAAATTGTATACAATAGAAATAAGAAATGATTTAGAGATGGAAGGCACTAAAATTAAGAGGTGCTGGGTAAGACTTCCTGTACAAAGTGAGATTTTAGTTGGGTCTTCAAGGAATTCAGGGAAGCCAAGAGGCAGAGATGAAGAACAACATTCCAAGAATAGGGGACAGTCAGACAAACTGCCTGGAGCCAAGGGATAAAGTTTCTTGTTCTTGCAACAGCAAGTCAGTGTCATTGAATGGAAGTCCAGTGTCATTGAATGGAAGAGGACCTGGTGACAAGTGGGGGTGTATCCTGAAGATAGCGAGCCACTGGAATTTATTGAGTAGGGTGATGGTAGCAGTGACATACTTGGATGTGAGTGTTTAGAAACATCACTTTGGTGGCTGAAGGAAGGATATATTGGAGTAGGGTGGCCTTGAGGCAGGCAGACCCACCAGCAGGCTACTGCCAGAGTTCAAATTTGCAAGTGCATGTAAGAAGACTGGAAAAGGTGTAGGGAGCTAGATCAGGAAGGGCTTTGAATACCAAAGAGAATGTTTTGTTCTCGTTTCTGGGGAGCAATAGGGAACCAAGGAAGTTTAATGAGTAGAGAAGTGACCTACTATTTAGAAAAATCACTTTGGTGTTTGAATAAAGGATGAATTGGAGTAAGATAAGACTTGAGGCAGGCAGACCCAGCTGCAGGTATATTCAAGATATGTTGCAAAGGTGAAACCAAGAGGCCTTGGTAACAGATTGGCTATGGAAGTGAAAAATAGTGAAGAATAGAGGATGACATCCTAAGGACCCTTCTGGTTCTAAATATTTGATTCTTTGATTTCTAAATCCCAAGCAGAAATTTTCCACAATCAAGGTCTCAGACTAACCCAACCCCAATATTTTTGTGTTTTTTGAGACAATTAGGGTTAAGTGACTTGCTCAGGGTCACACAACTATTAAGTGTCTGAGATTAAATTTGAACTCAGGTCCTTCTGACTCAAGACTAATATTCTATTCATTTTAGTACCCAGCTGCTTCCCCTGGCCTCATCTTTTAAAATCATCCCACATAGATGTGGATATAAGGACTGAGTGAAAGAGGATGGATATCTCAGTGTAGTCATTCCCAAGGTTTAATTTACAGTTCATAACCCATCACTACAGAGTCATTCAGGAGCATTGTCTTCACATGCAAAAGGTGGTATTTTAAAATATTCACTTCTCTTGATAAAAGTTTTGAAGTAGAATCTCTCCTTATTATGCCAAATCCAGCCCCTCAGAAACACCTTTGTTCTCCCAGGTGTTGCCTGATGCCTGCAGTTCCCATGGAACAATCTGAAGCCAGATCAGGGGCTTGCTGGCTCTGAGACTTACACCCCCACACACATGTATTCCTTCCCCTCTGGTTCGGACCCTCTTCTCCAGTATTCGCAGTTCCCCAGGGCATCATTGCTTCATGGACACATACACACACCACATCATCTCACAGCACTAGCCATTGTTCCCTAGGTAATCAAAAGTACAGGGAACTGGGGAATGATCCAACTGAGCAAGGAGACAGTTAGAAGGTCACCCCTCCCCTCCATCACCACCACCAGAGAAAGGCTCACCACCTGCCAATGTCTGGGAAGAGGTAGATGTGGGAGAAAACAAGGGTGATGTTTTTTTTTCCTTCTAAGTTGTTTCCCCCCCTGAATTCTGCCCTGGGGACCTGAAGGTGCAGTGTGTGTGTGTGTGTGTGTGTGTGTGTGTGTGTGTGTGTGTGTGTGTGTGTGTGTGTGTGTACCTGATGCCTTGGCCCTTTATTCTAAGTCTCATGGGAATCTGGCAGGGGCCAGCAAGCACATAAAGGTACCTATTCTATATTTTCCTTGGGCCTAGATTAATGTTGGAAGGAAAGAGGGAGGAGGGGGGGGGAAGGAGATTCAAGAAAAACAACAAGCAGAGTACTAATACTGACCCCAGGATTTGTAGGTAAGGGAGAGGAAGAAAAACAATAACAAACTGAGATTAAGGAGGCAATGCAGCTCAGTGGCAGAGTCAAGAGCCCTGAATTCTACTTCTGGCTTTCCCACAATCTTGTTGCATGACTTGGGGGAAATCATTTCTTCTCTATCCTCCATTCTAAATGGTAAATGGGGGGGGGGGGTTAATTGGGAGATCATTTCAAAAGTTCTTGCATGCTTCTGGAAAACATTTGGAGCCCTAAACTGAGTTGGTACCTGGGGTATCCATAGGGTTATCGGCCAGTGATGAAACCTCAGGACTTAGAGGAGGAAGGAGTCTTAGAAATTATCTAGTCCTTGGGGTGGCTAGGTGGCATAGTGGATAAAGCACTGGCCTTGGAGTCAGGAGTACCTGGGTTCAAATCCGGTCTCAGACACTTAATAATTACCTAGCTGTGTGGCCTTGGGCAAGTCACTTAACCCCATTTGCCTTGCAAAAACCTAAAAAAAGAAATTATCTAGTCCAATCCCTTTTTATAAACAAGGAAACTGAGTTTCAGAGAAGTAAGGTGATTTGCCAAAGTCAAATGGCAGAACTGGGATTTAAAATTACAGGATCTCTGTCACCAAATTCAGTGTTCAATGTGGCCAATTTCTAAGCAGGTGCTAGGAAAAGAGTTTCACACCTGACACTTCTGGAGTCTTTATATTTTATCTCATACTATCTTCATAACTATGCTATTTATGATATTTATGAGATCTTCAAGGCAGATAGTCAAATCTTTAATGCTTTAGGCCAAAGGATGTGTATAAAAGCTATCTGCTTTCCTTTTTGTCCTAATCCATCCTATGGGACACCAATATTGAAGCAAGTTCAATCTAAGGATAGGGAAGAAATAGTCCCCTTCAACACTGAGGCAGGCAAGGCTGGATTTTTACCCTCATTTTTATATAAAAGAACATCCAAGATGCGTACAGAGAAGGGACTTGTTCTGGGAGCAGTAAATTTCAGAGTTGGGATTTGATATTCTATCTCCCAGTCTTCTTCTTCTGACATGTCCCCCTTTCCCTGCCAAACAGAAAATATCATATAATACTACAATATATAACAATAGTATCAGAAAATTGCTTGAGTTTCAGGGAAGTTAGGGGTTTGGTCATGGTCATATCCCCAATATCAAATGTGAGATCTGAACCAATGTTTTCTGGATTCTAAATCTAGTACCTCCAACCTTACCCATAAATAAATAATCATTAATGCCATGCTTATTCTGCTACAACAAGTTGTCTCATACCTTACCCAATAACAACTTTCTTGCTCAGTTATTACCTTTCCCCACCTTAAACATCTCAACTATTTATATTCTTCACCTTTTCTCTTAAGAACCATGTTTAGGGGCAGCTAGGTGGCATAGTGGGTAAAGCACCAGCCCTGGAGTCAGGAGTACCTGGGTTCAAATCCGGTCTCAGACACTTAATAATTACCTAGCTGTGTGGCCTTGGGCAAGCCACTTAATCCCAATTGCCTTGCAAAAACCTAAAAAAAAAAAAGAACCATGTTTAAAGGATATGGATTAATACTAGACTCTTAAACTAAAACAGATTGACAGTATATACAAGAGTATAGTTAATTAGAGTCATGTCACATTGTGCAACCAAAAAACTTGGGTTGGTATGGGGTAAGGAGGATATTCAGAACCACAAACCACAACTCTGTGGACTAGGAGGCTTTCCGGTAAACTGTTTCAGCAACTTAATTTTGGATAAACCCAAATTAGTCAATAGCATGGACTGGACTTCTTCAGGGTGGCATTTAAAGCCCTCCACAATCTGTCTCCCATCTACCTTTGCAGTCTAATTCCATAATAGTCTCGTTCACATATTCTATTCCACATTCTATTCCCCTATACAAGATTTCATTTCTACCTTAGCTCAGGTTATTCCCCGGTCTGGAATTCACTCACCTACAACTTCTAGAATCACTTGCTTCCTCCAAAGCAATGCTTGGGGGGCACCTCTTCCATTAGACCTTTATAATTATTACTACTACTCTCTGCTTCTTGAATTTTCTTTGTAGTACTCAGTATTTGCTTATTAGTGTACACGTGCCCCAATAGAATATGAAATCCTTGAGGGCAAGGAAGAACTGTTTTATTTTTCTTGCTGCCTTTTATTCCCAGTGCCTAACTCAAAGTCTTACACATAGTAGGCACCTCATAGATGTTTGTTGAATTTAGATATACTAGACATTTTTGTGGAGAGAACTGAGGAAGAAGAGATCCTTGCCCCCAGGGACTGGTTGGGAAGAAAGAACACATGCACACGTGTGATCATTTGAAAATGTTTGCAAAAACCTTGCCAGAGGGAGGCAAGTTTGGAAACATCAGTCTCTTTGATGAACTTTATACTGAGATGGACTTCAAGAATTTTGGAAGGAAGAAAGAAACATAGAGACAGAGAAAGACAGAGACACAGAGACAGAAACAAAAAATACATAGAGAGAAAAGAGATGGAGACAAAGAGGGGAGAGAGCAGAGGTGGGGAGAGAGAGAGGCAGAGAGACAGAGACAGATGAAGACAGAATTAGAGACAGAGACAGAGAGAGACAGAAAGACAAAGAGTCAAAGATAAACAGAGACAGAGAACTAGAGACAGAAAGACAGAAACAGTCAGAGAGTTAGAGAGATAGAGAAAATGAGAGAAACAGAGAGACAGAGGAAGGACAGAAAAAATGAGAGTCAGAGAGATAGAGACAGAGAGAGAGAGACAGAGAGACAGAGACAGAGAGAGACAGAAAGACAAAGAGAAAGAGAGAGGGGGAGAGAGAGAGAGAGAGAGAGAGAGAGAGAGAGAGAGAGAGAGAGAGAGAGAGAGAGAGAGAAACACAGAGAGACACAGAGAGACACAGAAAGAGAGAGATTTCCTAAGTTAACTCTTGCTCAAATACTGCCTTCTTCTTCTAGGCCAACAATATTGTCACCAGAGCTGGCTGAGGAGGATTTCATACACTGGATACTTTCCAAGGTTATCTCTTCCCTGACAGAGCTGTGGGATACAGAGACCAGAGGGCTCTCTCTCCTTAACGGGCCCCAGGGTTATCAGCACCCCATTGTAGTAGGACTGAAGGACCACCTAGATTCTGTGGGGATGGGGTATGACTTCATGCCCAGGGCCCCATTCTGAGGTTTCTGAAAGGGGATTAGATGATGCTCTGTTCTGGATCTATCAGAGATTGGGGTGCTGGGATTGGAAGGAAAAGTGAGGTATGTTCCCAGACTGCCCCCATATTGGCCACTATCTCCAGGCTCCTGCTTAGCTTTGTAGGAGATAACTTCCCCAGAGTTGGCGATAGGCAGCTAGAAATGCAGGGATTGGGTGAAAGGGGGATGGTACTTGTGGTGAGATTGAAATGCTCAGGTTTGAAGGCCAGGGCTTATCTGCACTGAGTGAGAAGCTGCTCGGCGCCTCTGGCTTTGGTGTAGTTTGCTTGTATATACATTGATTTAGTTATTTAATTTTTCACTAAGCAGACATTCCCCAGCTCCAGACTTGACTTTGGGATAACTCTTTCTCTAGAAGGAGGAAGTGTCTGAAGCATCATTCAATTTAGACCGAAAACAAACATTTTGACAAACTTAGGGTCAATTAAGGTACATTATGGTATAGTGGAATAGTGGAAGTCAGGAGACCCAGTTCCATTTTTGTCATCGTGTGACTTTGGGGGAAATCACTCTTCCTCTCAGGTCTCATTTTCCTCCAATCTAAAATGAAAGGATTTGATTAGATAATTGCTAGAATCCCTTCCAGTGGTGACAATGTATGGCTTCATGAGACCTGTGACTACTTCACACGAGTCCCAGAATACCTTTCTCTAGCAAGTAGCTGGCACCCAGGGAAGATGGCTCGGGCTGTGGGCAATATTTGTGACTCTGCCCTTGGGGATGGAGTTTGATGGTGGTTTGACTCTGAGACTGACCCACCCTATGCTTAAGGACCTGGCACAAGCTGAATGATGAGATGGGTTTGGGTTTGGGACTTTTCTTGGCCTGGGGGGATTCCATTATGTGATTGGGGATGGGCAGTTGGGGATGGGCAGGATCAGGACTTTATAGGATCTCAGAAAAATCACTTCCTCCCACACATCTATTCTTTTTTATAGGGGAAACATATTTACACAAACTCCCCCTCCAAATCACCCCCACCAGTGACAGCAGAGGGAGTGAATTATCTAGGCTTAATGATTACTTCTTACAACACCCCCTCCCCCTTGGAGGGTTAAGCCCAAAAGTTTTGCTTCAGGCCTCAACGTGCTGAGTTCTCAGTCTCACGAGTATTTTTTTACCCATCAGGAAAAAAAAATCAGAGTCAATAGACCCTGCAAGGACATGCCTGGCTGATTCATGGGGAGCTGCCCTTGCACCTGTCTAGCTCTCTGGGAAAAGTGGTTTCTGCTGCCCAGGGCCTGGGTGGAGAGAGGCCTAGGGGAATGGGAAGGTGTGTAGGCTGGGGACTGGGTCTTTACTTCCAACATTCTCATTTCTCCATTCCCCAATGAATACCAGTTGTCCCCTCCACTCCAATTCCTCATCAACCTTCTGCCACCCCATCCCATCTTCACTTTGGCATCCTAGCTCTGATGGGCACAGAGTAGTGGACAGTTAGGGTTTGGGGTGCTCCTTACAAGTTAGGGATGTCTCAAAAAGATTCCAGCTTCTCTATGAATAGCCCTGTCCAGCCTGGACTTCTCTAAACTCTCTGGACCCTGTTTATAATGTCCCAGGCTGTCCAGTCTTTCCAGGACCAGTTCTTTGAGTTGAATGCCTACTACAGGAAATCACATCTCC
Source organism: Macrotis lagotis (assembly GCF_037893015.1). Classification (NCBI taxonomy): domain Eukaryota; kingdom Metazoa; phylum Chordata; class Mammalia; order Peramelemorphia; family Peramelidae; genus Macrotis; species Macrotis lagotis. The sequence continues at coordinate 282,607,181 of NC_133658.1, forward strand.
AGTGACTTGTCTTCCAATTGATATGTTCAATCTCCAAAGAGTACCCAGAATTTGAGGTCTGAGTCTAAGTCATATTATATATTATCCTTTCTATGGAATTTCTTTCTAAACTTGGATCTTAAGTCAAAGATCAGTGACTTTAGACTTCAGGTTCCAAGGTTGAATTCCCATCTCTACCGATTAACAATCTCCTCCCTGGTGGGCTATGTGGGGGCAACTAGGTGGTGCACTGGTTAAAGTACCAGCCCCAGAGACAGGAGGACCTGAGTTCAAATGTGATCTCAGATACTTGACACTTACTAGCTGTATGATCTTGGGCAAGCCACTTAATCCTGATTGCTTCATATCCAGAGCCACCTCCAGTCATCTTAATTCATAGCAGGCCACTGGATCCAGATGTCTCTGGTAACTTAGCACAGCATCCCCTCACTCAAATCCAGTTCACTTGTTTATAATGACATCACCTCCCATCAGGGAGGTGAGAGAACAGAAGACAAACATCATCATCATCATCATCAGGGCATGTCACTTAACTCAATCAATTGATCAATCACCTGTGATTTATTAAGCTCCTACTATGTAGTTTACTAAACACTGGGGATACAAAGGCAGAATGGTCTCTGCCCTCAATGATCTTACATTCAAACAGGCATAAAATTTTTCACCTATAAAATGGAGTGGTTGGATCAGAATAGTAGTGTCAAAACCCAATAGAGACAAGAGGGTACTAAACTATCTAAGAATCCTTGTCAATCACAAATTGTCTTAGCAAATCACATTAATATTATCTATGTTTTGTTATATTTTTATTTATTTTGTCAAATATTTCCCAATTTCATTTTGGCAGACACTGGGGAATGTTGCTGGCAACAAGATGCTTTACATCTAGATAACTTCTAAGGGAGGTCTCTTGCAGCTCTAGCCCTGCAATCTTATGATCTATGGTGCTTTCCTGTGATCTGGGGAGCAGAGGGTGAGAAGTTGGGAGCAGATTGGCAGAATGGATGGGTTGGTAGTTGAGGGGAAATATGGTCCAGTAGCCATGGTGGGGGGGAACATCTACTGGCAATCTGGTCTTCACCAATCTTCCCCAAGGTGAGGAGAGAGAGGATGGTGAGAAGGAAAGGTGGATATATATTAAACTCTGAGAGTAGGCAGAAGGATATGCCAGGGCATGTTTCTCAGTTCAGCCTCCTTATTAATACGACCTTGCATATATATATATAAGAATTTTCACTAGCCTGGAGACCCCAGAAAATGTCTCTAGCTCAATTCTCTAACAACTTAGTGTGGTTTGAGTTCAAGGGATACCTGTGGTCAGTCTCAGGTTGAGTGATTAAATCCAAAGTTGGTTCTGTTCAAAGAACTTGAATATCACCATCATTATAATTTTAATTATTATGACTCTTATCATTAATACTACTTATTTTTTTATCTTCCTTCTTCATTCTCAGGTTTCTTCCCAGGACCACCCTCAGGTCCCAGAGACCTCTGGGAGAAGGCTTTCCAGGGTGTGGACCTTGCCCAGGTCATTAGTTAGGTGTCCAAACACTTTCTTTTCCCAGCAGTGGCAGTCAGGTGGGGCCCCCAACTCAGACCTTCCTTCCTCACTAGCAGATGGTGAAGGAGCGGTCAGTGACACCCAGTCCCTATTCAGGAATAAACAAGCTTCTGTCAGCCTCCTCCCCAATTCACTCAGCCCACACCCTCTCAGTGAAGCCAGAGAGGTTCTAAAAGCTGAAGTTTAGGGGCCAGCAGAGGGGGAAGCAATAGTAGGAGACCCCTTCCCAGAGCAACCAGGTGGGGTCTTAAGATTGGCCACAGGGAAAAGAGTTGACTCAGAGCACTCTGCTATCCAGTAGACCTAGAGCCAAGAAGCAAGCCATGTTCAGTGGGGTCACCCTAGAAGGGTATAGGAAATCTGGATCCATGTTTTGACAAATGGAGAAGAATACAACTCATGGGAGAGGAGGCAGAACACAATAAGGTGAGAAGACAACATAAATTCAAGAAGAAGGGGGTCCCTAAGGGAAAAATCAGCAAACTGACCAGTCTATCAAAGTCTGCTACCTAGGAAACATTCACCTCCAGGTAGAAGGTTGACCTCTAGTAGGGACCCTCTTTGTGCTAGGGTGTATGGGCAGCAGGTGTGTGCCCTTTGCCCAAACTGGCAGGATTCATTAGGACCAACAGTTCCAATCAAATGTCTATCTTCCAAAATCAGGTTTCTAAAGGTAGGAAGCAATGGGCTTTCCCATAATACCTTTCCAGCCCTTCCTTCTATCCTTGTTCCTTCCTTCACTTCCCTTGATTTTCAAATGAGATAATGCTGAAGTGTTTTCTGCTTTTCAAAGTGTTTTTACAAACATCTTTTTAGGGGCAGCTAGGAGGCAGTGGATAGAGCACTGGCCCTGCAGTCAGGAGGACCTGAGTTCAAATTTGACCTCAGACATTTAATTCCCTAGCTGTGTGACCTTGGGCAAATCACTTAACCCCATTGCCTTGCAAATACCAAACAAAAATAAAAACAAAAATCATCATTATCTTATATCCCCACAGAGTGGTAATCTGTATAGGGCAGCCAATTGACTGATAAGGATACTGAGCCTCATGGAGATGAGATGTTCATTCTGATGAAATGGATAGCAGGGACTGTCTTAATCACATTTGTATTCTGAGCACCTAAGAGCACTGTGTCTGGCATGTAATTAGTAGCTTAATCAACGATCACTAATTGATCAATTAATTGATTTGTTAAAGTAGGTAATCCAAAGTCACACAGACAGTGGCACAGTCAGGACCAGAAACTGCATCCCCTTCCCCCAACCTCTTAACTTCCAGTCTAATACTTTTTCCACTACACCTCTCACTGCCTCTTTTCCCACAATTAGCATTAAGGAAAGGGAGGATCTGGGCTGGGCAGGGAGCCGGGAAGCCAGAGTCAGAGAGAGTCCACCACTTTGAGTCTGAGGTAACCTTAGCCCAACTGGAGTGGAGGAAGTCAACTCCCTTCTCAGACTCAATGGCACTCAACCAACACATCACTTTGATAGAATCATTGGCATGTAGTGGCCCTTAACCTCTCCTATTTCAGTCCAAGCCCTAATGGGGGGGGGGAGTGGAGGAGTAGGAAACTTAAGAATTAATAGTCTGATTTCAGCCACAATATGGGAGACAGAAGGAAAAATCATGTGCCTAATCAATGTGAATAAAGGGAACTGAAGAGTGAAGTATGGGGAAAAGATTTAGCTTCCAACTTCACTTTGCAGATGACAAATCCTGGGTCCAGATATTTAAAAAAAATTAAGATTTACTGAATGCAGGCCAAAACTTACCATCTTCAATTTTTTTAGTTTTTTTCCAAGGCAATGGGGTTAAGTGGCTTGCCCAAAGCCACACAGCTAGGTAATTATTAAATGTCTGAGGCTGGATTTGAACTCAGGTACTCCTGACTCCAGGGCCAGTGATCTTTCCACTGCATCACCTAGCTGTCCCATCTTCAATTTTTAAAAGTTGTCTTAGGTATTACATTTTTTTTCCATTTTGATTTGATTCTTCTTTCACAATGTGTTTAATATGGATCTATGTTTAGCATGTCTGTATACATATGACTAAATTAGATTTCTGTATGTCATGGGATAGGGGGAAGGAGAAAAATATAACATTCAAAACCTAGCCAAAAACGATTGTTGAAAACTACCTTTGCATGTAGTTTGAAAAATAAATAAATTAAAAAATAAGACAGAGAAAAAAATAAATAAATTTTCATTTAGTTCATGTGGCCAAAGGTCACACAGGTGTCAGAGTTAGAGTCAAATGCCCTCCCTCTTCCCCTCAAACCATTGAGCCAGTAACTTCACCCTTTTTTCTAAGGAATTAACAGAGATTTAACCTTCTTGAGGAGAGGGGATGTTTCTTATTTTATAGAGATATTCTTCAGCAAAAAATAGACACATAGTAGTTACTTTAGAAACATTATGTTATTAATTGAACTAAGTTAACTCTCTTCTGAAAGAGCTTTAGAAACTTGGATATGCTACTGATATATTTTATATGACATTCTGCAGGTCCCTGTCCCTCTAAGGATAAAAAAAAATAGAGGTCAATCTTATGATTCTTTGGTCCAACTAATGAAAGGTTGGCAGACAAGACTTTTCTCCTGCCCTTCCCCCATCCCTAGTTGTTTGTTGGAGGTTCAGGTAAACTATTGCGGTGTCACACAGAAGGAATTAGTCTGGTCTAGTCCTATGTTGATGACCAATCTCTGGCTGGAGGCCAAGGAGGTTGTTTCCCAATGAAAACAAGAAACCTCCACTGCAGGGTTGGGAACTCCAGAACAAAAGGGGAAGAGCCAGGTGTCCTATCTGCATTGAAAAGTCCATAAGAGATGGATGAAACCCTGCTCTTGCCTTGGGGCTATGCAGCTCCAGGGTTCTCAACTTTCTGGGCTTAAAAAGAATGTAGCAAACATACCACCATGGAAGAAGCCAAATTTTGGAGTTGAGGAAATTTGTCTTCTGTTACTGGCCCAAATTCCCACTAGGGCTCAAGTCCATAGTCTCATCAAGGTCCAGATCTCAAGAGGGAAGTCTGATGAGCTCATTCGTTCACTCATTCATTCATTCATTAAATCATTTATTCATTTAACATATTTATTAAGAACTTCCTCTGAGTGGGAGGGGGAATAGAGATGGAAAATATAGATAAGACAGTGTCCCGACACCCAAGAAGCTCATAATCTCGTGGGGGTGGGGGTAATAATATATCATAGAATAAAATAAAATAAAAATGAAGATAACAAGAACACCAACATTTCATAACAAATGCATTTGAAATGTGCAAAAAAAAAATCCTAAGTGAGGTTGTAGAGGAGGAGCCTTCTTGAAAGGTGTGAGGGTAGGAAGTGGGATAATTATTCTTAATTTTTCTTGATTGACTATGTGATCCTTCCCAAGAGGACTTGCATTTCAAATGGGAGTCTGGAACCATTCAAAGAAATGGAACTTGAAACCATTTTCAATTTCATTTATTAACATAATTATCAATGAGAGAGATACATTTAAAGTCCCTGACAATTTCCTCCTGGGTCACCGGAGCAGTGTAGTGAAAGCGCTCTAGACCGTTGTTCACAGAATCATAAAATCTTACTTATAGGCCTAGAACTAGAAGGGACCTCTCAAATTATTTGATCTAAGCCCCCTCATTTTACAAGTGAAGAAACTGAGCCTCAGGGAGATTAAATGGCTTGCTCATTATGATACAGGTATTATGATCAGAGATGATTTAATCCTAGTTCTGCTGTTGATCAGTTATGTGACCTTGGGCAAATCACTTTCTCCCTTTGGGTCTTACGTTTCCTTGCCCCTAAAATGAGGACCAAGGATTATTTGGTCTGTAATGTCTAAGGTTAAGTTTTAATGGAGCAGAGAAAGAAAGGAAGGGATTTGTTTGCCTATCCTGAGTGCAGCCCAGGAATGATAGTTTTGTGTAGGGGCTATGGGGTGTGTTTAGGGGTAGGAAGGGACCTTGGGAAGCCAGGAGAACACTAGGCAAAGCATCAATCATATGAATCAAGGTCAGGTCCTGGCTGGAGAACTGGAATACTGACCAATTTTCAAAAACCATCAAAGACTCTCATAATCTAACCAGGTTGGGTTCTACTCTGGCATTTATCTGGGGTTCCCAAGCTGGTCCTAGTCTCATTCACAAAGGGGTGCCAGCCAGCATGGATGCTGAGCTAGGAAACATGCCCTGGCATATTCTGTTCCTTGTTCTCATAGCTCCTGGAGACCTCCCCCACCTTTCCTGGAGGGAAGGAATGAGTGAGAGCCAAGTTATTAGCAGGGGACTAGGCTGGGTTCCACTATCTGGGATTTATCTGGGGTCCCCAGGCCAGTCCTAGTCCCATTCACAGAGAGGTGCCAGCCAGCATGGATGTTAAGCTAGGAAACATGCCCTGGCATATTCCACTCCTTGTTCTCAGGGCTCCTAGAGACCTCCATGCCCTCCTTCCCATAGACCTCCCCCACCTTTCCTGGAGAGAAGGGATTAGTGAGGGTCAAGCTCACTAGTAGGGGGGTCATATCCTGTGAACTCCTTACCCCCCCTCCACTATAAAAACCTCTCATGTCCAACTCTCTTCTCCTTAGGAGGCAGGAAAAAGGAATGCTGAGAAAACATAGATTTGATTTGATTCAACAAACATTTATTCAGTTCTGTGGAATCATGAAGGTGTGGGCGGAGGGAGGCAGAAAGGGAAACAAGGACCAATTTCTCAAACACCAGGCAGTAGAATTAGGGGCCGTTCAGAACATGAAGCAGCCATGGTGGGCCACAACTGATTTCACCCCATGGAAAGTAAGCTTAGGAGCTCATGGTCAGAGGTGAGGCAGGCTAGAAAAGAAAACTCTCCTGATAAGTTGGATAAATCTTTGGATGACAGATCCATAAGGGATCAGTAGGGATGTTTTCAAGCAGAGATGCTGTCAGATCTCTTCCAAACCATCCCTTGGTGTGTCCACATCTGAGCTTCTGGGGTAAACCTAGGAGGGCTGGAGGGATGCCCATGGAATTGCCCTAAAAACACCTTGCAGGGAGAAGAAAGAAACCTAGGTTTAGAAATCAGAGGACCTGGTTCAAATTCCAGGTCTGCCTCCTACTGTTTAAGTAACTGAAGGCAAACCATTTAACTTTTTTGGGGCCTCAGTTTACTCATCTGCAAAATGAGGGAAGGAGAACTAAAGGGTCTTTAAGGTCTCTTTAAGCTCTAAATCTTCCATGTAAGATCCCATGAGCTTCCAAGAGCAACAGATTTGGCTAAGGAAGGGATTGTTGTTGCTGTGTTCAGTAGTGTCTGACCTGATTTAAAGTCACCGAAGATATTGGAATGGTTTGTTTTTTATTTCTCCAGTTCATTTTACCCATGTGGAAATTGAGGCAAACAAGATTAAGTGACTCCTCCCCAAAGTCGTGCTACTAGTAAATGTCTGAAGTCATATTTGAACTCAGGAAAAAGAGTCTTACTATCTCCAACTTGGCACTCTATCTACCATATAAAGAAGGGATACAAGCCCACAATCTTATGCTCTAGAGTCTTGGTCACTAGTGGGGAGAAGGGAGAATATTCAGAGCACTCCATTGAGCAGAGAGACATCTAGAGTGCTGGGTCTAGAATCCAGAAGACCTGAGCTCAAATTGGGCCTCAGACATTTACTAGCTGGTATGACTCTGGGCAAGTCACTTAACCTTGTTTGCCTCAATTTCCTCTTCTGTAAAATGAGTTGGAGAAGGAAATGACAAACTACTCTACTATCTTTGCCAAGAAAAACCTCAAGTGAGGTCAAGAGGAGTTGACCAAAGCTGAAAATAACTCAATAATAAATCAAAGAAGCATCACCTTTCTCCTCATGGGGCCATTTTCTCCTCATTCTCATCCAAGTAGTTATCAGATCAGCAGGCAGGGAGGGCAAGAGAGGTGTGATAGGTGGTTTGCTGATGTCACATCTTAATAAGTCTCCTCTCCTACACAGCCTTGGCTGGCTTCCTGATGGAGGGTGAGTTATGCATACCACTCAGAACTTTCTCTCTTTAATCCCTCATCTTCATCACCAACAATTAGACAACCAGTACTCCTTTCTTGAAATCCCTCAGCCGTGGAGGGGAGAAGGGTGGAGGGGAAATTGCAAAATTCAAAACCTTACATAAAATGATAGGTAGAAACTACTATTGTATATAATTGTAAAACAAATAAAATATTAAAAAAAAGAAATTCCTTCAGCCAACGGAAGTGCCAGGGAAGCACTATACACTCTCTGGGCTGTCATTTCCTCAAAGCTCCCAAAGGTGACTAATTATTATTAATTTATGAAGAAAAGTCTTTCTTAGTCCATGCTGGTTATAGTTTCTGCCTAAATAGACAGAGGAGAAACCAAACTCCAAGGAACTTTAGTCAATGGTGGGAATGAAGGGCATGTGAGAGTGAGGGGTGGGGGAGAGGAGGATAGGCCAGTTCGTTAAGAATTCACTACTTCCCAAGGCCTTTCTCCAGTCAAGTCCCCAAGATGGATGGGGTTGAGAGCAGATAAAAAAGGGAATATGTATCTTTAAAACTGGGACCCAGGCCCTTTCTGCTTTGGACATTAGCCATAGAGCTTTGGGGCTGAGATCCAGAGAAAGGGGAGTGGGGTGGGGAGAGAAGAGAACAAAACCACTATCGAAAATTTCAGATCAGATGTAGACATCCTCACCGGCCTCTCCTTCCTACTCAACTCAGGATTTTCTCACGCTCAGAACTGGCACCACAGGCCAGGCAGTGTTGTTGGGACTTGTCACCCTGGTCCAGGCAAAGTGAACCTGGTTTTCCTTTCGAGCCCCGGGGGTAGGGAACACTGCAAGTACAGACAGAGTTCCCTTAGCTGACTGGCAGGCTCTGTAAGGTAGAGGTGGTAGGGGAGGTGAGATGGGGGGGTGGTTGCAACACTGGTTGAACAGCTGCCCACGTAGGGCATCTTGTCCGGTCATGCCAAGTCAAAGTCCTCTTTTCTTCCCCTGATTCCAAATCACTATCCTCAGTGCTGGGAGACCCTTCCCCTTTAGTTCCTTATAGGACTTGGTAATGGACCACATTCATACTGAGTGAACCTTGTAGTTTACTTCTTTGGAGGCCAAGAACAAGGATCCTTGGAATTTGGGTTTATCCCATGAAATGCAGTCAATGTTCTATAATATGCTATAACTCTGTTTACCATGAAGCAGGGATTTGGAGATAGATTGTTAGAGGGGGAGGGGAGGGAGAAGAGGAGGCTTCCTACATAGAAAGAAAAGTTTGCCCAGTGGCCCAGAATGGAATAAATTATTACACTTCTCAGGGACCATTCCCTATCACTGAATAAACCATAACATTGTGGGATTTTGCTCAGCTTTATTTGTAAGGGTCACCTGTTCTTAGGGATTGTCCCCTTGAACCTCCTAGTTATGATTGGAGAGGTTAGTAATATAGCTTAAGGTATTCTATAGGAACCCTCTGATGACTCCCTCCACTTGAGATTGAGGCTTTAACTCACTCTTGAGAAAGTCCCCAATTCTAGCCCAACTTAATCTATTCTTCTCTTTCTGCCTTCTTCTTCATCCTCTACAACCTGAAGCCTTCTTTGCACTGACATGTCTTTCCTTCCCTCCTCTTCTCCACTTTAAGCTGATTGACCAATCACTTTAAAGTTAAACAAATAGTTTTGCCTTGGTAAGCAAATCAGTTTGGAGTCAGTTCCCAAATCAGTTCCCTGATTCTTTCCATCTTCACCATCCCAACCCTATTAGATTCAGGGATTGGCCTATTAATATCTTTAAAAGACATCGATTCCTCTACCCATTTCATCCCACACAGGCCAAATGAATGCCAGTTGCTAAGAGGAGATGAATTGTCCTGGTTTCTATTTGAATCTGTTATTAATAAACTCTTTTGGATTTGTAGGATTTTCTAGCTGGAAAGGCCCTCATGAATTATAGAAGCACCTCCCTTCCCTTCTCAAACGACCCCCCCCCCCCCATTTTGTAGATTAGGAAAGGAAAGGCCATTAAGGTTAAGGCACTTGACTAAGGTCACACATGTAGTAAGTATCTTATTCCAGATTTGAAACCAAAATCTCTGATTCCAAAACCAATGTGTTTAGCTCTCCTTAGAAAGTGGTTGTGTGTTTGTGTGTGTGTGTGTGTGTGTGTGTGTGTGTGTGTGTGTGTGTTGTTATAATTGAAAGAAACCTGGAGTAGAGGGCATGAAAGCCAGGCTCTACTCTTGGCTCCAAAGCTTTACTGTGAGGTAAGAAGATCCCTTCTGACTCCTAGAGTCTATATTTCCTCATCTGTAAAATGAGGATAATAATACCTGCCCTACCCACCTTCCAGGGTTTCTGCAAGGATCAAATGGGATAATGTATGTGAAAGTGCTTTTCAAATAAAAGCTATTATTATCCAGCCCAACCCTCTCATTTTACAAGTAGAGAAACTAAGGCCCAGAGAGGGGAAGTGGCAAGGTTACATGGGTTGTTATCGATAAAAATCCCTATCCTCTAGTAACTCCTGGCCCATTGATTTTTACATTTCAGTCCAAGAGGCAAGAGCAGGGAAATCAGAGCAGAGGGGCGTGGAGAAAAAGAAAAGAATTAGAGGTAACTGTTAGGCACCCTCTCTTTTTTTTCTCCTAAAGACAGACTCTTCCCTCAAAGAAATTTCCTTTTCTCATCAGCCTTCCCTGAAAGTCCCAGAAAACTTTGATTGAAGATTCCAGTCTTTCTCTCCCATCTGACTTTGGTTATTCCCATTCCATCAGAGTCCCTGGAATGTCCTTCCTTTCCATCTCTGCCAGTCCATAAGTCTGGGAGGAGAGTAAGGGAGGCAGTTTAGTCCTACAGTCTACAACAAGATCATAGATTCTTGGAAATGTAAAATCTTAGAATCCCAGAAGTTATGATCAATCAAAGAATCTTAGTATTATAGAGCTTTGAATTTTAAATACCAAGGAACTGCTAAAAAGAGTACTTTGTTGTCTTTAGTTGTATCTCCTCATTTTTAAATGGAGAAACTGAGTCCTAGAAAGGAGAAGTGACTTTCCCAAGGCCATACAAATTGCTTCCCAAGATGATGTAGATTAGGAAACAACCTGACTTAATGGATAGAGAGCTGACCTTGGATTCCTTTCCAGACTCTGATACATACAGATTGTGTGACCTTAAGAAGTTAACCTCTCAAGTGCTCTAGGTAACTCTCTAAGGCTCTTAGTTACAGAAGAGGTACTGACCCACAACAATAGATGGAGTTTCTCAGAGGAGAGCTCCCTACTTGGATCAAATTACAGATCTGGTTTTAAAAAAAAAGGGAAATGGTGCAAATTGCTATTAAAGAAACACTTAAAAGGATAAACTAACCTAAAATTATGTTCAGAGAGACCAAACCAAGTTGCATGACTTTGGATAAGACACTTCCAAAATCCATGCTTCAGCTTCCCCACCTATAAAACAGAGATAATTCCTGCCTTGCCCTCTATAAAATGAGACTAATACTTCCAGAGATGTTTTGAGGAAAAAATAAAATGTCTGTGAATGGTCTCAGGGCTTAAAAAGCAAATAAGTTCTAAAAACAAATTTAAAGTATTGTAGGAAAAAACTTAATATCAATAGAGCTGGGGGAAAGACTATTCCTTTGCAGAGGTAGAGATGGCATATTGCATATACTATTAGAGGTTTCCATTGTATCAAATGGTTTTGTTGATTTTTTCCTTTCCTTCCCCCTTTAAAAATCCTTTTTATTAAAAAATTTTAATTGAAAAGATTCTTTTTCTTAAAACATTTTTAAATTGAAAAAAAAATTTTCCTAGAAGAGGGGAAAGTGAGGGATATAGGAGGAAATTTAAATGATTAAAGCCAAAAAAGCTATAAATATTTTTTAATGATTTTTTTAAAAAACTGGGAGAAAGTATTCAGGGCTGGAGGAAGACAGGATAACCCAGTCCCTTTAGGACACCACCTGAGAGTGCCATGGCCCAGGCTGACCTCAGCAAATCACCCAGGCTGTCGTGGGAACGTGGCTGGCGGGAAATTGACCCTTTCCCCCAGGGAATTGGCTGTTGGGCTCTGGCCAAGAACACTTTGTGATCCATAGAGGAAGTAAAGTTCAGCCGGCAGAATAGCAGAGGCCCATCCTGCACTGGAGCATTAAGGTTCAGAGATGCTGGGCCACTGAGCCTGTCCCCCAGAAAGAGGGAGGGGCAGAGAGCCAGCCCCAGCTACCGTCACCACCCAGCCAGAGGAGCCAAAACCCTTTCCTTTGTTCACTATTGAGCTAGAAACTCAAGGCCTTTGGGCAAATACTATAGACCCTTCCTTCCTTCAATCAATCAATCAACAAGCCTTTATTCAGGGCCTAATATGTGCCAGGAACTGAAATGGGCATTGCAGATAAATACAAGTAAAAAGAACTAAATTGTACTGCTTGCATTAACTAGGGAAGACTTCTGAGGGCAGAGGCCCAGAATACAACCTGACCATAGACCATTGTCCCTGCTTCCAGGATGACCCTGACCACTAGGTGGTAGACAGAATGCTCTTGGTCACCTCTGGAGGACCAGGTGAGAATATGGATGGTGCAGTAAGAACCATCATCACTGCTAAGGACCTAGAACCCAGGTTCTACTGGTATTAGGTCAAAAACATGTTATTACCATATTTATTTGAATCTCAAGGCAGACATAAAAGGCACAATCTTGAGGTTGATAAGAATTCAACTGAAATGAGAAATGAGTCCAGCCCTGGAAAGCTCCCAACTTGTAAATTATTCTACTACAGGTAGGGGAAGGGAATCAGTTCCAGAGTCTGTGCTAAGCATTATTTAACAAATAAATCTCATTTGGTCTTCACAACAAATCCTGGCAAATGGGTTCTATTATTATTCCCTTTTACAGTTGAGAAAACTGAGGCAAACAGAGGTTAAGGGACTTGTCCAGGATCACTGTATCTGAGTCTTGTGCTTTCCTGACCCCAGGTCCACCACTTTACCATGTAACTGCCAGAGGTATTCTTAGCCTCTGGGCTAAGGTAGAGGTAACCTCTCTGGCACAACGAATTTATAGGGAAACCCCTGGGCAGTTTTGTCTGGACAATGCCAGATTCTTTAATGATGGTTCTCCAGCCTTGCTTGGCCCCCTCCAACCTCTTCCCTTCCCAGAGAGGGACCCTGGGAATTCTTCACTTTGTAGGGGGAATAAGGCCATGCTTATCCTGGAGTGGAGTTGAAAAATCTGTTCCTAATCTCTTCCCCTTATCAGACTGGCTGTTTGCACAGGGAGAATTCAAACAGAATCAGACCTCGAAGACACGTAGGGAAGAGGTAGGAGGCATATAAGCTGGAGAAGGGAGGCGGTATTTGCTTCATTTATCGGCCCGTTATTAAAAAAACCTACTAGGCTCTTCTCACCACTTTACCTTCCCCAACATCCAATAAAAACTGAGGCCTTGAGCCTAAACCCTGATTGTCCACCTACCCCACCCCCATCTTAGGTCGTGGGCACCAAGGTACCAGCTGGTATTCCACAGAGATTGTTGACATTCTGATAGGGGCTAAACAGAAGGTGTGGCCGGGAGAGGGCTTTTCTCATAGGAAAACCCCATAAAATAGTTGGGCGGGGGTCTGATAGCCCCTCTGATGCCGGTTCCCTCCCTCCCTCCTCTCTGTGGCTCAGTGCACACCTGGATACTGGGTAATTCCCATGTGGACAGAACTTCAACCTCATAGAGTGATGTGATTCATATACATTCAGGGAAAGAGCCTTGGGATAGTCTGTCTTTGTTAATTCGATCAAGGTGTCCAAGAGTTGTATAGGGCTCTGGATACTAGGGGGTGATCAGGTTTTAGAAACTAGTAGTTAAGAATTTATTGAAAAATTCTTTTTGCATACTTCTCCCCTTTCTTGTTTTCCTATCTACCCAAACACATCTCTTTGAACCTTGGGATAGAACTTTAGGTATTGCTAGGTGTTATTGTTATCTATTTATCCTGTCTTTGCCTGCTGGGCTGTAAGTGCCAGGTTTATGTTGGGTCACAGATGTAGAGTTGAAAGGGACCTTAAGGGTCATCTACTCCATCCCCCTTATTTTACAGATGAAGAAACTGAGGGCTGGGGAGTTGAAAGGGCTTACCTAAGATCATACAGGTAGGAAGTAGCACTCTAATCTAGTTCAAACTTCACAGTGCAGGTGGGTTCAATTAGTCTTTTTTGTAAGATCACAACAAAAAATTGCTAGTGAGACTATCACCAGTTAAATTAACTTTTTAGGGGAGCTTGTATTCCTACCTATTCTGATGACAACTTGATTTTCCTCTCTTGGATAATTCCTTTGGTGCCTCATTCTCCTCTCACCACGTGTGAGAGGACACACACACACACACACACACAAAACAATGCTCTAGCAACTTCAAAAGGCTATCTAAATGTGATCTATTATTATTAAAACTCTGGGCCAAATCTATGATTTCTTTGGTATAGGAAACTCCTGGATGAGGAATCTCCTACAACTCATGAAGGTTGCAAACTTTTCCTGAAATTTATAGCCCCAATGAATTGCCTAAGAATCCCTAAAGGTTAGATGTCTTGACCACAGCTACACTGTCAGCTATAATTCAGTTAGAAATGGAACCTAGGTCTTCCTGGCTCCCTGCTGCTGAACATTTCATTAATGTTTGGTGAACTGAATTATAGTTGGATGGGTTCACCAGGGCAGGATCCTCTGACAAGCTCCTAGAACTAGACTCAATGCTTAGGACAAAAAATGTTCCTGTGGCTGGGGCAGAATATTGTTAAGGGAACAGGTTAAAGAAAATTTTAGGTGAGTGTGGGATATCATATTGCTTAAATTAGAGCAATCAAAACACTGAAGTTTTTTTCCCCTTCAAAGACAGCCCATTTTTCAATCAATTCTTATCTACTTTTGTAAAACTCCTTAAATTTAAACAAAATTTCCCTCTTCTCAAAGCATTCTCACCTGAATTATCTTGTTTAACCTTTATATCAGTAAGATAGATATGGCAATTATTATTATCACCTTTCATACAGAAGAGAAGACTGAGACTTTAAAATTATTTCTCAGGATCATGTTCTCAACAGAATGTCTTCCAAAGAGTTCTTTCCCTCACCACCTGTCTCAGTTCATTCATCCTCTTTAAATGTCCGCAGAGGTCAAGATGCTTTATGCTGAACCCCAGTCAACAACCAAAAGGGCCATTTCCCTGGTTCTAGTTCTGACTTCCACTGTCCCTCCTTTGCCTTTGGACCTTTCACCAGGCAGACTATTGGAGCAATTAAAATGGAGGGACAGTCTCAAACTAAGGGATCTTTGTGGCTACCAGAGAATACTTGAATACTTTCAGTCCACTCTATAAGAGTCCTGAGAGATAGGGATAGAATGAGTGGGTGAAAATTAGCACATTCCCTAGGTGAAGCCACTATTATGGCTGTCCAGTAGTGGACCCTCGGGTCTTGGCATGGTCTGCTTGGTCAGAGGTCTGTCCATGCCTCTTTCCCACGCCCTCTCTAGATGGCACAACTCCAAGCTAGCTTATATGGCTTTTGGAGAAGGAGGCCCTTTTCTTTTCTGGATTTATTGGGGGTTTAATAATCACATTAGGCTGTTTACTGGGGCAGCTGCTTCAAAGCCCTCTCTTCACTGGCCGGCTTATTAAATACTCCCCCACAACCTCTGTGAGGTTGGGGAGCTGGCAGAAGACTCATTTCTAAAAAGCAGACCAACTTATTGGGGCTATGGTAGCATTAGAATCCTGGTTCCACACCCTCAACACCACAGACTTTTGGAAGTTTCTTTCTACCTCTCATAAACCTACCTCAAGATACAAGTCCAAAATAGGATACACTGTGGAAATATCATTTACTGTGAATAGTCAAGAGTATAAAGACTGGTGGTAGAGGCAGAGGGACTGATTAATTCACACCCCAGCTGGAAGTATAAGTTAAGGAGACTGCATCCTTGGGTGGGGGGGGGGGTGCCTGGGAACTATTCTGGAGTCTGGGGAGTATAGCTTGCTTTATCCTAGAATCACTGAGAACCAAAACCAAGGAAATTGGTTTGTATTGCAGCTAGAAAGAAGAAAGTTAGATTTCCTGGGATTGAAGGACTGAGCTATCACTGCAACACAGTGGAGCATGTTCACTGGCAATTTTTTTAGAGAGGGTGACTGATATAGTCACAGGAAATTTTCTAGCAGTAAGGAGGGGCAAAAAGCCTATAGGTAGTCTAATCTGGAAGGTACTTGAAAGATAATTTAATCTAACCCCCCTCTATTTATAGATGGAACAACAGAAATCCAATTTAATTCAGATTGTTTCAACAAATATTTATTATGTACCTAGTGGCATAGAATAGTATGCTATGCTATGCACAGGGGGAAATACAATGGTTCCCCAATCCTATGGAGAAGATATTTCACTTTCATTATTAATTGGTCTCCTTTACAAGTTTGTCATCCCTGAACCACTCCTGAAGTGAGGGTGGTACCCAAAGCTCTATCCTGGGGGTACCTCCTCTTTCTTCTTTTTTTCCCCCTTCCCTTCCTTTTCCCTGCCTTGCCTTCTTTTCCCTACCATCCCCTTCCCCTTCCTTCTATTTTCTTGGTAATTCCCTCATCTTCCATGAATTAATTGATCAAATCTACATTTCTAGCTCTTGTCTCGATGAGGAACTCCCAATCGTAAATGTCTTTCCTGATAGACATCTCCACCTAATTACTCCACAGGCATCTTAAACTCAACAAGTCCTAGACAGAATTCATAACCTTTCTTTCTAATCCTTAACTTCCTTATTTTTGTTGAGGGCAACACCAATCTTCTAGTTATCAAAGTTCAAGAGTTTTTTTCTCTCTCTCTCTCTCTCTCTCTCTCTCTCTCTCTCTCTCTCTCTCCCTCCCTCCCTCCCTCCCTCCAACCTTATTTTTCAATTAGTAGCTAAATCTTGTCAATATTATCTCCTTAACATCTCTTGAATCTGTCCTATTCTTTACTCATACCAGTAATTCGGCAATTACTCATTTTAGTAATTCAGACACAACCACCCACCTAAACTATTACTGTTGTTCAGTTTTTTCAGTTGCATCTGAATCTTTGAGACCCCTTTTGAGGTTTTCATAGCAAAGTTACTGCAGCAGTTTTCCATTTCCTTCTCTAGCTCATTTTAGAGATGGGTAACCTGAGGCACACAAGGTTAAGTGACTTGCCTAAGGTTACACAGCTAGGTAGTTATTAAGTGTCTGAGTTTGGATTTGAACTCAGGTCCTCCTGACTCCAGGGTTGGTGCTCTATCCACTGAGCCACTTAGCTGCCCCCAAATTTATATTCTTAAAACACAAATATGACCATACAATTCCCTTTATCGAGAAGCTGAAGTGGCTCCCTATTGCCTCTAGGGTAAAATACCATGAAGCATTTAAAGCTATTTCTAAATCTGGTTTCATTCTCTTTTCAAACTTATTCTATATTACATCCCCTTCATGTACTCTGCCACTCAACCCAAGTGTCCCACCTGCTGTTTCTCTTACACCACCCCAGGGTCTTGAACACAAACTGGAAGGTTTTAGTTCCTCATCTTCACTTCTCAGAGCACTTCACTTTAAGACTCAATTCAAGTAACACCTCCTATAAAGATTTGCCTTATTCCTCCTGTTATCAGTACTACAAACCACTGACTATTTTTAAAAAAAATTAATCTGTGTATATTGATCTGGGAATATGGTGATCCTCCCTACTAGAATGTAAGCTTCTTAAGGGAATATGAATTCGTGTTTTCAGAACATAGTAGGCCCTTAATAAATGCTCATTGATTGATTGATTCCAGTTTAGTGGTGGTGAGGGGAAGATAAGATATAGAATCTAAGTACTTGTATCCAAATTTTAGCTCTGCTACTTATTGTTCATGTGACCTTGGACAAACCACTTAACCTCAGAGGGCCTCAGTTTCTTCATATGTAAAATGAAGGATGAGGAAGGGCTAGGTGCTTTTTAAGGTCCTTCCCAGGTCTAAATCTTATGACTTGCCTGAGGTCATATCTAGGTTTTCTGTTCCCAGTATATGTCTTATTTTCCTAGATAAACTCCTTGAAGGATGAGCAGAGGTGGGATATGGTTCCTATGGAAGCTCTACCTGTAGCCTCTCAAATAGCATCCCTTTGGACCTCTCTCCCACCCCCACTCTCAACAGCCCCCTTCCATCAGTCTATGATGTCCTCAGTTCTTCAAAAGTTCAGTCTATTCTTCCTCTCTCTGCTCCCTAGAGCAGTCCTGTTTTCTAAGCTGCAAGAAGAGAATATTTGGAGTTTTCCTTGTGCACTGGACTCAATGTTTGTGTTTCACAAATTGTTGCAGGCAGGGCAGTCTGGGCCTTCGATTGTTCACCAAGTCTTCTCTTTGAAGAACTCATTCATTCTCCCAAGACCAGATTGATCCAGGGCATCTGCTTCTCTCTGCTTTTCCCACATAAGTCCAGCTTCTCTTGGACACCCAAATTCATTACTCATTCATTACTATGGAGAGATCACTGCCCCTACCCACCAGTACAGAAGTGCTCTCAGGGACTTAGGGGAAAAGATTCTTTGTAATGTATTGGCAGAACTATTACCCACAAAGCCTCTGGGAGAGTTGGGGAGACCACAGGCCAAAGGGGCCACAAAAGACAGACCCAGAGGATACCATCTGGGGGTGCAGCCTCAGTCCCAGGACCACTAACCTAACATTCTGTTGATGACCACCCAGGGACACAGAGGGGTTCTCAGAGCCTCTGAGGCCTCAAGAGACTTTGCATTTATATTCTTTTGCAATGAAATTCTGTTAAACTGAAGTGGGGGGATGAGGATTGGGTTGCTGAGCTATCACTCACTGTGTGGAAGGCTAATTCCCCCAGGGGACACTGGTCTGCCTGAGGAAAGAACAGAAAAAAAAATGGAAAATGAGTCAGAATCAGTGTCTGGGAGAAAGCTACCACTTTCCCCCAATCTAGTCCACTCCCTTTTAGGTAAAACCAAAAAACCCTGCACCTTGTAGGGATGGAGATCTGCTGCTTTTGTAATTTGTGATGGAAATTCTGGGGTTTTGGGGGGCAGACAGGGATGGATGGACTTAGAAACTGAGGGAAAAAAAGGATGTTGAACAAGTCAAGTTTACAAGTCCTGTTTAGGAGGGACAGGCTGTGAGTTGTAACTGGTTTAGTTGAGGTATGTCTGCTTGGCTGTGTCTCATGTGTGTTGTATTTATGGATGTCTGAATATGTGTCAATCTGTGTGTGGTTTTCTCTGTGTCTTAAAGGGTGGCATCATCATGTAATGGAAAGAACACAAGATTTGGACTCAAGAAACCTGGCTTTAATCCCATCTCTGGTATTACCCTGAGACACTTTGCACAAGTCACTTTCCCTATCATTTTTCCTTACGTATAAATTAAAGCAGTTAGATAAGATGATCTTTAGGACCCCTCCAAATTTTAAATCCCATGATCCTTTAATCTCCCCAGATCTGAGAGGGAGTTAGCTACCCTGGTGCCTCACTCCAAGCCCCAGCCCAGATGGACAGGCACCAGCCCCAGGGTGGGTGACTCTGACCAGGCGTCGCTTCCCTGGGCTGCCTCCCAGGAGGCTCCCGCAGAGGACACAGCAAGGACCAATTTCCCAGCCCTTTCTTCTCAGCAAACAAAGCCTAGCGCTGGCCATATGCTGCCCGTGAGGCCTGGGCTTTGATTTGCTTGGGACAAGGAGGCTGGGCTGTCACCCAACACCAGGGCGGGTCCTTGAAGGGTAGAGCTCAAGTTAGCTCCCCTTATATCATCAGGGATTCCTGTTCTTCTCTTTTTTCTGGGTATCACTTAATGCCTCTCTACCCCCAACAACCAGGGTCAGCCATCCCTCAAAGAGCTCCCTATGCCAGACTTTTCTCTCCTCTTTTTCTCTCATAACCTGCTCTCAGGAACTTCCCTCTTACTGATAAGGCTTAACCTGTGGGTCCTTTCTGAAGGCATCTGTTATGCCCACAAGCATCCAGAAGCTGAAATGGCATAGTAGTGGAGGTGGGTAGCAGGGGCAATGAGTTCTAGGTCACCGTGTCCTGAGAACAGCAGAAATTCTCTATTTTCCTCTTATCCTCTATTCTGTATGTCTGGTTAGTGCCCTGGTCATCATAAGGATAAGCAAGACCCTCTTTTGTTGTAAATCAGTAGGAAAACACTTTTTCCCACTTATCATGAAAATATACAACTTCAATTATAGCTAGAGGGATTTAGGATGGATAAGAAAGACTTTAGGGAAGGAGCACCAGAGATGAAAATAGGGGTCCAGAGTCAAAACAGATTGAATGTGTTTTCTGGGAAGTCTATAATGGAAAATAGCCTAGGCTTAGAGCAAATTAGAGTTCTAACCTTGGCCCTACACTAACCTAAGTATAACTACTAACCCTTTCTATGGATAGAATTCTAACCAAAGGCACAAACAGAGAGCTCTGACACTGGCTGTTGACTGACCCTTAGTCCTTAACCTAGGCCACAGAACAACATGCAACCTCATGGCAGACGAATATAATGAGCCTGTGGGTCTTCACAAGGGTGACCAGGTGAGAAAGAATGGGTGAATCAGTCAGTGAAATCCTCCCTCACTGTCCTCCCCTGAGCCTTATCTCACTAATCCTCAGAAGTATGATTCCATTCTTTTCTCTCCCCTCCTCCACTTCCCAATACACAAAGACCATCATACTTGTACTCTACCCCCATATTCCTCTTCCTTTCCCCTCTGGTAATATCAAAAGATGCATTGTTGTCTCCTTTGTTTTCCTCTTCCCTTTCCCATCTTCCTGACTGGGTATTTTAGGGGCCACATCAGTTTCCAATTCTATTTTTCCTTTCAGCACCATCCCAGAAGGTTGTGTAAAGGCTACAATGAAGGAAAATAAGGAAGAAGAGGAGAAAGTCAAGAACAGCATGGGGAAAGCCTCAATTTGTCTGTACTAGATAGCTAGGCAGAATTCAGCAGCCCCCTCTCTATGACTCCATGAAATTCTGCCCTCTCTTTACTGTTTTCTTCTGTGCTTGGTTCAACAGGAGCCTGCTGAACCAGGTCTGCTATCCCCCATGAGTAACATAAGGTGTTTAAAGTGCTTTGCAAATGGTAAAGCTTATGACCATGTCAGTTAACATTACCATCATCATTACTTATGCCTTGTGAATGTCTTTGGAGGCAGATTGGGGCCTGGGTTGAGGTCTCTAATTTGAGTGACTTGCTTTGACCAGTAATGCTCTGCTCCTGCCCTGTCCCTCCCCTCAGCATCCCCATCACACTGCCATTGGCTTACCTCCACCTTAATATTAAGGTGCTTAGCACCCTCATGTGGGCTATCTCAGAACTGCAAAGGGTCTGACTCGCCTACCTTGGCTGTTAGCAATTTCTTCTGGTCTTCTTCAGTCTCTAAAAAGTTGCTTTGGGAGTGTTACTGATGTGACCAAAAGTATGGACTAAGTTTGAGTGCAAATTAATCTGCAAACAGGGACTTCATCTAAGCCCCAGATGAAATTTTTCAATACTTTCCCTCTTTCTGGGGTGAGGAACTCTATGAGAAATGTTGTCTAAGAAGGGGCTCTCTATCACTTTGAAGACTCAGTGAAATAATGAGGAGTTCACTGAGGAGGTAGGTGACTTAGTGATTAGAAGATGAATTCAGTTCAGGAGAGGAGGACTAAGAACATGGGTCCTCAGAATTGATAGGGCTTCTAGAAGATGGGGCTCATTGAGGGGATATTCCCTGAGAATGAAGAAGCTTATTTAGGAAAATGGGAGCTTATTGAGAGTGTGAAGTGAAGGTAGCGGTGAAGATTTCATAGATTCATAGTGAAGAGTTTGGGACTGGGGGTTTTCTTCTGGGGACAGCAAGATAATAAGGCCTCAGTGAAAGAGAACAGTATTCAGTTATAAAGTAATCCATTAAGGGTTTGGGGGCCAAGTGAGGCAGGGCCTCAGCTCACAGTGAAGAGTTCAGGATTTGGGGGTTTCCAAGGCTCAGTAAGAGGAAACCCCCTCCTAGATCATTGCCTTGTCATGATGGAGAGGCTTTACAAGTTCAGTGAGACAATGAGTTAGACTGTTCAGGGTTACCCAAAATAGACAGGTCCTAGTAGAAAGTTCTGATAAAAGGTGATCCACTGGAAAAGGAAATGGCAAACCATTTCTATATCTTTGTTAAGAAAACCCCATGCACAGTCTTAAAATGTTGAGATGACATTGGCCTGCTATGGTCTATGAGGTCACAAAGAATTGGACACAATTGAACTATAACCATAAGGGGAATAAGTACTTACTAGAAGGCATAAGGATGTTTTCAACTCAACTTAGACTCAGTCATGCCCCAACCCTCCTGATTCAGTTCCCCAAATTCATTTCCAATAGACTTTTCTTGATCCTTCTGATGTTTAGGTAATTATAATTTTATCTTATCAATTGAATGACTTAAGTAAAGAGTTCCACAATTCTGGTGGTCCTGTGAGATCTGCAGATATGATGAACTATTTTATAGAACTGGGGAGATGGAGACTCAGAATGGTCTGCTAGTTCTACTGAAAATTTGGGACAACCCCCACTTCTTTCACTGACTCCCATTTTGATAATTGCAAAACAATGACCTGCTCTGTCATTTCCACTGTATTTATCTTTAACTTCTCCTTGGCTAATAGATCCTTCCCTACTGCCTACACACATGTTCACATCTCTCCCACCCTGAAGAAAACATCTCATTTGATCTTTCCATTCTGGCTCATTATTATATTATATCTATTAGCCTTTTCTGCTTCACTCTTTAAAAAGGCCTACAACAGGTGTTTTCACATTCTTTCTCTTCCTCTCTTCTTAACTCTTTAAAATTTGGTTTCTTACCTCATCATTCCATTGAAACTGTTCTCTTCAAAGTTATCAATGATCTTTTAATTGCCAAATCCAATGACCTTTTCTCAATTCTCTTTCTTGTCAAGGAGATAAATCTCTCTGCAGTCTTTGACACTGTTGATCATCTCTTCTCCTTAACTGTTTCTTGCCTCTAGGTTTATAGACTATCACTGTTTCCTGGTTCTTGTCTTACCTATTAGATTACTCTTCAGTCTCCTTTGCTGGATCCTAATCTAGATCATGCCCTTTAACTGGGTGTCCACTAGGGTCCAGTGGATGTCCCACAGGCTTCTGTCTTGGATACACCTCTCTCTCTATACTACTCTTAGATCTTATCAGCTCTCTCTCTCTCTCTCTCTCTCTCTCTCTCTCTGATATCATGAATTTATTAACTATATGTAATGATTCTCAAATCTACCTATCCAGACTTTACCTTTTTCCTGACTCCAGTCTTACATCTCCAAATGTCTTTCAGACATCAAATAGGATGTACTACTCAACAGGAGAAGTCATCTGTCTCCCCCAATTCCACATGCCTACCTTCCTTATAGGGCACTATCAACCCTTCTAGTCCCTTAGGCTTAAAAGCTAAGAATCATTTCAATTGCTTACTATCTTCCTTCTGATCCCACCACAGACAGTCTGGTACCAAGGCCTCAGATGTCCCCCCACTCCAATCCATCCTCCATTTAGCCACTTTTCCTAAAATGAAGGTCCTACCATGTCACTCTGGTAGTCAATAAACTACAGTAGCTCCCTATTGCCTCTAAGATCATATACAGAATCCTCTGCTTGGCATTCAAGACCCTTTATAACCTAGACTTCTTCCTTTCCTGTCTTCTTACACCTATTCCCTGTCATATACTCTTTGATCTAGTGACACTAACCTCCTCACTTTTTCAAGAAGAAGATGTTTGGGCTCTAGACATTTTCTCTTGCTGTCTCCCTTGCCTAAATTGCTCTCCTTCCTCATCTCTGCCTCCTGGTTTTCCTGGCTTCTTCTACAGAAAGTCTTTCCCAACTCCTCTTAATTCTAATCCCTTCCCTCTGTTAATTATTACCTATTTATCCTATATGTAGCTTGTTTTCACATATTTGTTTTCTTGCTTGTCTTTTCTCAATTAGATTATGAGCTTTGTGAGGAAGAGACTGTCTTTTGTCTCTTTGTATCTCCAGTACTTGGCATAGTGCCTGAAATATAACAAATACTTTAAAATATTTAACTGACTGCCTATCAAAGAAAAATGATAGATCATAGGAGGACAAATTCAAAATTTAGTCTATTATTTTTATGAAAATGGGATGAAATTTTTCTTTATATTCTTTATTCATGTTGTGCTTATGCCTCACAAGTGTTTCACTTAAAAGAAAAATAAAACAAACCAGAAACTATGGAAATATTTAGATATCAAAAAGCTGTAGGCATAGTGGCATAGGTCATTGGTTACTGATATCACTGGTCATAGGTCATGCTTATGTGGACTTTCATGAAAGATAAACACTGGGAGTCTCAAGAAATTTCAGTTTTTATAATCTAACTTTTTTCGGACAATGGACATACTAGCTGTAGTAGTCATCTCTGCCTAGATCCTCATTTACAATCCTCTCTTTAAGCCCTCCTGATTTGAAGGGCTAGTCTTTTCTCATTTCTGGAGTAGCACTGCCCCCTGGTGATCAGTGGAGGCCCTAACTCCACTGATACCTCCCTCTGCTGGTAGATGTTTTCCGACTCTAAATTTGTGTTAAATAACTTGTGCACATAGGACCTCTGACACTACATATAACTAGTGCTAGCAAAACAAAGAAAACACCCAGATGGCTCCTTCTGTTTCCTTTGTGTCCCCTTATTGTTCTCTTTTCATCGGACCTTTGGGGGAGCCAAGGTAGAAAGTGATAGAAAGGAGAACTTTCCATAAAAGTTGATTGAAAAGTATAGGTGGCTTTCAAAGCCCTGAGCAATTGAGTCCTAGTTGTTCCCCTCTACTGATAGTAGGAAGGCTTGGTCTCTCTATCTATACATCTATGCATTTAAAATTTCTTCTATATGCTTAGTCCTGGGATGCCAGAAGACTGGAGTGGGCAGTAAGAAAGGAGGAGGCATTTCCTTTTCCTGGTCTCCCCAAAGCCCTATATTTGTAAAAATGTACCAATTCCATCACGTAGCTGAACTGTTTGGTAATCAGCCCAGATTTATCCCCTGCCTAGCTATAAAAATTATGCCCTAGACATCAGGAGGAAAAGTATGGTGAAAAACAACAAAAAGTCCATATAAAAATATTTTAGCAAGCTAATAGTAAAACCACTGCTATGCCCTCTTCCGACCCTATCTACTTATCTACAGGTAAAACAAAAAATATATTGATGTCATTTGTTTTAAAATCATCTTAACTGACCCCCTTCTCAGAGTGCCATGCCACATTACAAATATTTTAAAACAACAGCAACAACAAAAGAAAAACAAAAATAAGAATCAGCATACTGGTTAATACATCAAAAAAATTCTAAAAAAAAAAAGTGCAATATTTCAGACTTCTGAATCTCCCAAATGTGCGAAGGGATGGAGGTTCTCTTATCTCTTCTTTGGAGCCATGGTTGATCTTTGTTACTTTGTTACATACACTTTTTTTCTTCTTTTTTGATGCTTGTTCTTTTTGTGGTAGTCATTTTGTTTCCTTGGCTCTGCTTACATTAGTTGTATTTGGTTCTTTGTGACTCCATTTAGGGTTTTCTCAGCAAAAATACTTGAAGTAGTTTGTTGTTTCCTTATCCAGCTCATTTTGCAGATAAGGAAACTGAGGAAATAGGGTTAAGTGATTTACCCAGGGTTATATAATTAATCTGAGACTGAATTTGAACTCAGGTCTTTCAGATTCCAGGCCAGTCATTCTATCTACTGTACCACCTAGCTACTCCTACTTCTTACTTTACTCTGCATCAGATCTTTCCATGCTTCTCTGCAGTTATCACATTTGTAATGTTCATTACATTCATGTCCTTTAATTTGTATAAAGTATTTTTATATGCCATTTTTCTACTTTCTTCACATTACATTATTTCACCTGTTTTCCCATATTTATTTATGTTCCTCAAATTTATCATTCTAATAATGCAATAATACTGAATTCCAATTACATTGACATACTGCAGTTTGTTCAGCTCTTTCCCAACTATTGGACATAGATTATTTTCCTTATTATTTATGAAGCGTAGAGACTGGATTTGTGTCTTCTCTGGAGTAGGGAACACCTGAATGAGGAAACTCCCTTTGCCAATACAATAATAGTCTTTGAGAGCACAGAGAGGCTATGATTTACTCAGGGTCATTCAGCCAGAATGGGTCAGAGACAGGATTTAAAAACAATTCTGTCAAATCATCACTCTGCACCACATCTACTTTACAAAGTGTGTAGGAAATAAATTCATAAATCCAAGATCATTTGGAGGAGGGGGAGAAGAAGAAACTAGCATCTGGAAAGGATCGAGAAAAGCCTCAACACAAGCATGAACTGAGATCTGAACAACTATATTTAACTCCTGTTCTGTGACAGGGATTGTGCCAGGTGCTGAGATAAGAGAAAAAATATAAAATACTTCCTACCCTCTAAGAGGTCAAGGGAATCATATGCACAAAAAAAGTAATTATGAAATATTTAAAAATATAATTTCAAGGGCAAACAGAAAAGTTCTGTGGAAGGCAATACGTGAGTTGAACCTTAAAGGGAACTAGGGATTCAAGAGATAGAGTAGTAAGAGCTTTCCAGGAAGAGGAGTTGACTTGTATAATGGTGTAGTGAAAGGTGTTGGTATGTTTTATATAGGGAGCAAATGAGTTGTCAGTTTAGCTAGAATGGTCATTGGATTTTCAAGCAATATATAATAAAAATGGAAAACTAGATTGATACCACATCATGAAGGTTTTTAAAAGACAGACGGTGGACTTTGTATTTTATCCTAGAGGTAAAAGGGAGCCATGGTTATTTCTTGACCAATGGAGTAATGAGGTCAAAGTCACGCTTCAGGTTGATCCAATCTGGAGAGGGGAGAGATTGGGTGTAGGAAACTAATTAGAATGCTCCTGTAGCAGTCTGGGTGAGAAATGGTGAAGGCCCGAATCAGGGGTTTAGGGTGTAGGTGAATAGAATGTCATGAATGCAAGAGATGTTGCAGAGATAGATTTGACAAGACCTGGTTTTTGCAAAGGCAAATAGGGTTAAGTGGCTTGCCCAAGGCCACACAGCTAGACAATTATTAAGTGTCTGAGACCAGATTTAAACCCAGGTACTCCTGACTCCAGGGCCGATGCTTTATCCACTGCGCCCCCTAGCCGCCCCTCAGCATTATATTTTTAATGCCATTTAGGCTGATTTCCTTATTCAGCAAAGCTGCCTGAGATGCTTGGCATCCATGCATTTGAAATTTCTTCTGTTTGCTTAACCCTGGCTAGGCAACATGGAGTCCCAAGAGAAGGTTGGAGTGGGCAATAAGAAAGTAAGAGGTATTTTCTTTTCTCTGACATTTCTTATGGTCAATGTAGAGGCTACCCATTTTTCAGGTAGGACAGCTGAGGACTAATAAGTGTTAAGCAGTTATATTATAGAGCTAGTTTCTTACCTTGTAGCCTGAGCTGAGATATGTATCCCACTTTTCCCTTATGAACCCTTTGGGGCCTCTGAGTTTATGTCTGCCTTATTTTGACTCACTCAGCTAGGAAGTCAAGAGAATAGATTACAATTTTTTTATAATTGCTATTTTTTTAAATGAAGTGTGTACTTTTCCCTGCCAAGCTTTTCTCAGGGACGTGACCCTTTGAATGTGCTCTCGTTCATGGCCAGAGTCTTGTCCTGAGAGAGACAGCTGGGTCCTAGGACAGAGCCAGGAGCTTTGCTAAGACTATAAGAATTGGAACAGAATTTGGAGAAAATAAAGGAGAAAGTTAAGACAGGGAATAAGGAGAAGAGAGGAAAAAGAAGGAGAGATGGGAAAAAAAAAAGGGAGACAATGCCAAAGCTGGAAAGGAGCTTAGAGATCATGTCATTCAGTCACTTCATTCTTTTTTTAATGTTATTTCATTTTTTCAATTACATGCAAAGGTAGTTTTCAACATTCACCTTTTTGTAAGCTTTTGAGTTCCACATTTTTCTACCTCTTTTCCATTCCTCTTTCACCCTATGACAGCAAGGGATCTGATATAGATTATACATACATACATATACAATCATGTTTAACATTTCCATTTTAATGATGTTGTGAAAGAAGAATCAGAACTAAAGGGGAAAAAAAACATGAGAAAAAGAAAAACCATAAAACAAGTATTAAAAAGTGAACCTTGTATGCTTTGGTCAGCATTCAGACTCCATGTAGTTCTTTCTATCTCTGGCATTTTCCAACACAATTCTTTTAGAATTTTAGAATTGTCCTAAGCATCTCCAATGCTTAGTCCCCCCCCCCCTTGTAAACATGTACACCCCTTAAAGAACCAAGGCCTATCCATCCTATCTGTGAAACCCCCATGCCCTCTCACCCACCCTTTACCATTCCAAAGACATTCCAAAGTTGAATGTCACCTTCTGGTCTCTGCTTTCCCATTGCTTTGCTGATGACTTGACCTAATCCATGCTGCCTCTCTACCTTGTTTGTACACAGTTGTCTCCTTCAGGATATGGAATCTCTTTTGATTTTCTTTATATCTCCAATGCTTAGTACAGTGCCTGGTTTAATAAATATTAGTTGCTAGTTTACGTGACAAACATATCACATTTTTTGATCCTCAGTTTCTTCATTTATAGCTAATAATCTTATCATTGGTCCTACCAGAAGAGTTGGGAGGGTAAAAGAGGCTCAGCAATATGAAAGATTTTTGAAAAATCTTCTGCATATCAGGGATGATTATTCACTTAGTTCAGGATTTATCATAGGGATAATGTGTTCCATTAGGAAAGTAATTAACTTTGATAATTTGGGAGAGCTAAGGAAGACCTTTGCAACAGTTTTCACCCTTCTATAAGCTGTTCTAGATTTAACCACAGAAAAGTTTGTTTTTTTCTTCCTGATGTTCTCCTACATCTCTGTCCCACTGGTCACTGGGCCATCCTTATTCGTGCTTGGTCCAGAAAATCTTCAGAAAATCTGTATCACCCAGCTTAAATATGAAGTGTGTAAAGGTAATCAATCTGTATTGAAGTGTCATAATAGCTATTATAGTTCTCAATGTCATTCTCTTTTTTTTTTACTATATGATAAACTTTTTCATAAACCCCTCATTTTTTTTTTTTTTTTTTTTAGGTTTTTGCAAGACAGTGGGGTTAAGTGGCTTGCCCAAGGCCACACAGCTAGGTAATTATTAAGTGTCTGAGACCAGATTTGAACCCAGGTACTCCTGACTCCAGGGCTGGTGCTCTATCCACTGTGCCATTTAGCCGCCCCAACCCCTCATTTTTTAAGAAAGATTTTATTTATTTTTGAGTTTTACAATTTTTCCCCCCATTCTTGCTTTCCTTCCCCCACCCCCCACAGAAGGTAGTCTCTTAGTCTTTACATTGTTTCCATTGTATACACTGATCTAAGATGAATGTGATGAGAGAGAAATCATATCCTTAAAAACCCCTCAATTTTTAAAAAGTGGAAATAGTTTTAGAACAATTATAGATGATTTGCTATTTTTTTAAAAATTAAAGTTTAAAATGTCAATTTTATTGTCTGATTTTTTTTTAAAAATACAGAAAACTACTCAGGCTTAGATTTTATAAGATGATTTGCTTACAGTAATAAAACTAAGTTCATGACAGACTAAAACCCATAATGCCTGAATCTTTTGTACTAATACCCCATCCAGACTCCAATATTAAAAAAAAAATGGTTATACCCCTTCCTACATGCTTTAGATTACTATTAAAATATTTGAAATAAAAAAATACAGAAAACTCTGATCTTTTTTCTCACATGGGCAAATACAAAATATAAATTCCCTTTTCTCCATATAACACCTCCCCCCACACACACACATCCAGATAGTCTTTTGTTGTTGTTGTTGTTGTTTAGGTTTTTGCAAGGCAAATGGGTTAAGTGGCTTGCCCAAGGCCACACAGCTAGGTAATTATTAAGTGTCTGAGACTGGATTTGAACCCAGGTACTCCTGACTCTAGGGCCGGTGCTTTATCCACTGAGCCACCTAGCCACCCCCTGATAGTCTTTAAGGCAGGGTTTTCCAAACTTTGTAACATACTCCTTAATGCTAAAGCATGCAACTCTATGTGTATGTGTGAGAGACAGAAAAAAAAGAGGAGGATGAGGAGGGATGAGGAGGAGGAGGAGGAGGAGAATAAGGAGAAGAACATGAACAAAAAGGAGAATGAGAAGAAGAGGAAGAATAGCAATGACTGAAATTAGTTTTTTAAAATAAAAATCCCTCATAAAGAAATTTTTTTGGATGAAAACAAAAGTTCAAATCAGAACTAATAAAGTGAGACCAAGTGAGAATTTTTTTTTTCCCAGTTCATACTAAAGAAGAGCAGACTCCCAGTGTGGACTTTATTGCCACCACATTTTTTCCCCCAAATCATGGAAACAGTTCATAAAGAAAGTCATGTCCCTTTGGGGGAAGGTATGAAGAAAAGAGTAGAGTGCCTTATGGTGCTAAGCAGCAAATAGAACCCTCCATGGTCAATCTTAGTGATCACAGAGTAGTGATATAGTCCCCACCGTGAAGTGCCAATTGGGTAGAGAACAATAATCTCTCAGCCCAGGAATCTGTTCAGATCACTCACTCTGCTTCCAGTCGCATCTGGGGAAGGCTCAAATTTTCCCCAAACCAGGGGAACATAGGTTGGTCCTGCCCCAGACTTTGGACCACAGTTCAGAATAATGGAAAAGAGATGAGAAGTAGCTGTGCTGTGGGACTTCATGATGTCCAAAGCTGACAATGAATGTAGTGAAGTAATGATTGACCCTAGGACTATAAAAATGTTTGATTTGACTTGGTGTGTGTTGAATCTCTATTCAGGGATGATTTGACATCTTTAGACTCATATTACAGATAAATTGTGTCATCACCCTGTTTAAATATGAAGTGTGTAAAGGTAAACAATCTGTATAGAAGTGTCATAATAGCTATTATAGTTTTCATTGTCATTTCTCTTTTTTTACTATATAATAAACTTTTCCAAAAACCTCTCAGTTTTTTTTTTTAGGTTTTTGCAAGGCAATGGGGTTAAGTGGCTTACCCAAGGCCACACAGCTAGGTAATTATCAAGTGTCTGAGATCGGATTTGAACCCAGGTACTCCTGACTGGCTGGTGCTTTATCCACTGCGCCACCTAGCCACCCCAAACCCCTCAATTTTTAAAAAATGGAAATAATTTTAGAACAATTATAGATGATTTGCTATTTTTTAAAAAATTAAATTCAAGTTTAAATGTCAATTTTATTATCTCTGATTTAAAAAAATATAGAAAACATCCCTTTAGTATATATGGATATAATTCGCCTTTTATATATACAACACATATATATCTATATATTTTTTTCTGGTTTGAAGAGAAAATCTACTGGAGTCATTGGAATTGTAACAACAGAGAAATGAAGCAACAGAACTACTTCACAAAGAAATGCACAAAATAAAAAGCTCCAATCCAGAAAACAATACACTTGATTTATCATTAGATTTCACAAGTATTGTTATTTATGAAGAGGGAAGACTACTGTTTTCTTTGTATAAATGCTTTAGCTGCAGCTAGCACAAAACCTATTAAATTTAAATAGCATCTTGAAGACTTATGTGTAGAATACGTTGTTCAAGACAAGTAAATTTGTTCAGAAAAAAAAATAGAAGCTTTTTTATCAACAAAAACCCACTTTCTCAAAAACCAAATAGGTGACATCAAAAGAAATGCTTGCATCATATAAAGTCATTTACAGAAAGAGAAACTGTCACTTGAAGCTGCTGATATGATCAAAACAATGTTTCTCAGGGTGGAGGGGCAGCTAGGCAGTGCAGTGGATAGAGCACTGGCCCTGGAATCAGGGGGACCTGAGTTCAAATATGCCCTCAGACACTTAATAATTGCCTAGCTGTGTAAGCTTGGGCAAGTCACTTAACCCCATTGCCTTGCCCCAAAAAACCTGGTCTTTACATATAACTGGAAAAAATAATAAAAATAAATTTGAATATAGTTTGAAAATACATAATTGATCGATTTTCAAGAAAATGAAAACTATTATTTCAGAGAACTGTATAGAATTTGGTCAAAGTCAGGACAAAAGAAGCTACAATCAATAGTTTAAAATAATGGCCCCCTCATACTATATATTCATAGAGAATTATTAAATCAAAAACTCAATTGAGAAGCTACATACTGTTATAAAAGTAATCTGATTTATCTAAACCCATTAAAAGGAAAACTTTCCAAATTGTGTAAGAGTAGGGGACAGAGCAGAAAACATTTCTTCTATATGATTGTGAAATATACTCTTCTAGTGCCAAAATATTTCAAGTGATATTTGAACTACAAAGTCTTAACTTTAAAGCATAATAATTGAAGATAAATCAAATTTATTTTACTCGGAAAAATTCCTCCTTCAATTTGTGCATTTGCTGAATTAAAAAAAATCAAGTCTTCTAAATAAATCAGTGCAAGGTTCTCGACTTTATTACTCTAATCCAGAATTACAAAAATACCCACCTTATCAATGAAATAGAAGAAAATAAAAACCTGCTTATTAATCATTTGATCAGTCTTCTGCAATTACTCTCATTTTATATTCTCATTTATTTAAAAGACTTGTGTATTTCTAAATATGAACTGCTAAGGAACTTATTGACCATGAGTAAATAGGAAACATTTTGTGTTATTCTATATGAATATGAATAGTTAATAGATTTGTTTTCTGATAATGTGTGAAACAAGTATTTGAACCTGAGCATATTGATTTATTAAGTAATACATGGCAATTGTCCAACAAATCTTACATTTTGGCTATAGGTGAATATGGCAGGTGAAAGATGAAATGATTCAGGGAAACAAAACTTCAAACTTCTGAACATATCAGTTTATTAAGTAATGCATACCAATTGCCTAACAAATCCAAACCATTAGCCTTCCCCAGCTTTGTCACATGGATAAATAATTTATTTGATGAAGTGATGCAAATTTTAACATTACTTATAATATATTTGCCTAAGACAGGGTTTCTGTTTTAGTTGTTATAAGAATAAAAGATTGACCTCAGTTAATAGTTGAAAAAGAATTACATATAGCAATATAATGATTGAGACCACATTTTGGAGAAACTTTGAGGCAAGAAACAAGCCTTACATCTGTTCAGCTTTATGCCAGTCAACTCTGAGGTTTTTCATCAAGACTTAGTGAAGAGGAACTTTCAGAGAAATACCTCAGATACCCCTCCCCCTCCCTTTTATTCTCCTGCTACTCCATGCTTAGACAAACAGCTGAAAATGTAGCCACAGGTTATCTGGACTTAAACATCTGTGAGCTTGCTCCCTCTGGGGCCTCTGCAGCAACGGTCCCCCTCCCCTGCCTGTGTTTATCCAGTAAAGAGAGTGGGAGGCTGGACAGTCCCAAATTTAAGTTTCCATCCTGTTTTTGCCAGCTGTGGTGGAGGTGTTAGGGGAGGCAACATTCCAGCTGTTATCTGGGCCAGCCGGAGGAGAAAGATGGGGGGTGGGAGGAAGGTGGAAGAGGGGCAGAGGATGGAAGAGAGGGAAGGCAAGGGCAGCATCCATTCTTAGGGGGAGTTCAAAGCATCTTACAGACCTCTTCCTCCTATTGTTTATCTTCCCAGTTTATGACCACCTTCGCTGCAGGATTCAGCTCTGACAACCACAAAGCTATTTAAAAATGCCCAGACTTAGGCACTCTGGGTACTGTTCCTCAGAAAAATGCAGGGTGGGGTGGGTGGGAAACAAGCTTCTATGAAGTACCTACCATGGTCCAGCACCATGTTAAGCACAACAATCCAGGAAGGTGGGCACTATTATTATTCCCATTTTATTGCTGAGGAAACTGAAGAAAACACAGGTTAAGTGACTTGCCCAGGGTCCCAAAGCTCATAAATGCCTGAGACTGAATTTGAACTCAGATCTTTCTGACTCCAGGTTATATTCTTTCCACTGTATCACTCAGCTATCATTTACCCAAAAATTAGTTCTGGGACTCCTTCTCCCCAGAGAATCAGCCCTAGACAGTTACTCTCTCATCAGGGAATCATTTCATTATAGTTTCCCACCCTGGGAGAGATGCCAAGTGTAATAGAGTAGGAAGGACAAGGTTCATATTAATAACACTAAATACTGGTTCTAATAGCAGACATTTATATCATGCTGGAAGGTTGGCAAAGTGCTTTATCTTATTTGATCCTGACAATAGCCCTGTCAGGAAGATGCCATTATCCTCATTTTACAAATAAGAAGCTGACTTCAGGGCCCAAATACCTGAGATAGAATTCAATCCCAAATTCTCCCAAAATGCCCAACTTTTGTATTAAACTAGACATCATAAATTTAGAGACTGAATCTTGGTTTTGCAACTTTTTTGTATGTCCTGGACAAGTCACTTAAACTCTGAGTCTCACTCTATTCATCAGTAAAGTGAAAAGCTCAGACCAGATGACTTCTAATATCCTTTCCAATCTAAATCTATCTACCCATGACTCCAAGCCCATGCTGAGCTGCATTGAAGTCTTCCCTGCACTCCTATACCTCACTGAAGAACTCCTGAGGATTAATGCTTCTCTCCCTGCCCTGTTGCCATGCTCTTAGAAGTCCCCTATCCATAATTTAGCAATCTCACAGAATCACAATGTCAAACTGGGAAGGCCTTAGAACATGGAATGTCATATTTAGGAGGGGTCTTAGAACATGGAATGTCAGAACTGGTAGGGGTCTCAGGATCCAGAATATCAGAGCTGGGATGGGTCTTGGAACATGGAATGTCAAAGTTGGAAGGGGTCTTAGAACCCTGAATGTCAGAGCTGGGAGGGACCTTAGAACATGAAATGTCAGAAATGGAAATAGTTTTAGAATACAGAATTTCATATCTGAAAGGTCCTTAGACATCATGTTGTTCAAACCTCTCACTTGATAATTAGGACTCTGACAAGTGGAAAAGAGGATGTTATTCCAGAAGTAAAATAAAGATTTGGAAGTAGGAAAATAAAGGGGGAAGTTCAGGGCTGTGTGTGTGTGTGTGTGTGTGTGTGTGTGTGTGTGTGTGTGTGTGTCCTGGGAATGGTAAACAGTTGGAGGGATTGTGAAAGGGAGCAGTGGGAAATAAGTCTGAGGTGGTGGGGTCACAAGTTAAAGAGGGTCCAACATGCCTAACTGAAAATTTCGTGCATTTACTTGCTTTCATCTTCATTTTCTTAACCTCCTCATCCAGAATTACACTTCTGGGAATCACTTCATTCTTCTAAAGCTCTCATGTACTCATTTTATTCTCACACAACAGTTTTTCCTCTCCAAAAGGTAGGCTTCATGAAGCATTAAGGAAAGCACATTAGGGGAGCATCTTATGATTTCTTTAAAGAAAAAAAAAAGCTTTCTTTAGTTAGGATAGCTCACCAAAAATGCTACTCCTAAAAACTTTGATTTCTGTCCTACTGCCCCCATGAACTGCTCATAGAAAGCTGAAGGATATGAGTCCCTCTTGAACCCCTGACCTTTTGAGAGTGGATCCTCTTTCTCAACTAAACATCAATGGATGGAGTAAAGGCCTCTCTGTCCACTGGCCTCAGGGGGTACCCATCTGGGATGACTTTTATGTTAAAGATCTTGGTCATTTGGGGGAAAAGAAGCAAGCCTTTACTTTTATCTTGGATTATTTCAAACTCTGAACCCTGAAAAGGGAGGAAAAACTCCTATACAAAGTATAACTTCTTTCCTATGTGGTTAAAGAATGGTATGACTAATAGCAAAGTATGATTCTGTGTGGATTGGTCAGTTTTGATTTTTCTCCCAGCTCAGGCCATATCTCAAGCCTGAGCACCAACTGATCCTAACCTCAAACACAGACTGCCAGCCAGATGAGCCTCTAACTTCAGCCCCACAAAGAACTGGAAAATAAGGGCTCCCTGTAAACAGGAGAATGGTTTTAAAAATTATAGTATAAGAATGTGGTAGAATATTATGGAAATGATGAAAGGAATGCTATCTGAGAGACCTGGGAAGACTCATAAGAACATATACATAATGAAGTGAGCAGAATCAGGAAAATTAAAATAACTTCAACACCATAAGAACAAAAGATTTTTTTTAGGTTTTTTGTAAGGCAAATGGGGTTAAGTGGCTTGCCCAAGGCCACACAGCTAGGTAATTATTAAGTGTCTGAGACTGGATTTGAACCCATGTATTCCTGACTCCAAGGCTGGTGCTTTATCCACTGCACCACCTAGCTGCCCCAGAACAAAAGATTTTGAAAGACTTAAGAACTCTTAATAATTATAATGATAAATAATAATTCTAGAGAATTGATGATGAAACCTACTAGTAACCTGACAAAGAGCTGATAGATTAAGTGTACAAAATTACACATAGGTTTTGGATATGAATAATGAAGAAATTTGCTTTTCTTGACTATTTGACATTTTGTTGAACGTTTGTTTGGTTTTTTTCCCAATGGTTGAAGGAGGTAGGAAGGAGAGAAAAAAATTGTTTATTGAAAATAAAATTTAATTCAAAACTCTCAACCATAGTTTGAGTCCTGACCCCATCTGTTCAACTTACAATACTTAGGATGCCCATTATCACCACTACTATTCAATATTGTATTAGAAATGTCAGCTTCAAGGGAGTGGCTAGGTGTCGAAGTGGATAGGGCACCAGCCCTGGAGTCCGGAGTACCTGAGTTCAAATCTGACCTCAGACACTTAATAATTACCTAGTTGTGTGGCCTTGGGCAAACCACTTAACCCCATTGCCTTGAAAAACAAACAAACAAAAACCTTACAATACTTATCACTAATCCCAAGCAGTATTAGATAGGAATGTGGATGGTTCAGCATAGACCCATTTCATTCTACCCCTTTAATAATGCTGGAGAGACAAATTAATATTGCTTCCACCACATTTTATGTTTACAAACATAAACATTTTATGTTTACAAAAATTTTACAGATATCTCATTTGAGCTTTATGTCAACCCTGTGAAGTATTGCAAATATTATTATTCCTGTTTTACAGGTGAAGAAATTGAGATCAGAGACTTACCTTGCCCATGACCACAAACCTGAGAGAATTAAAGGGGTTTAAGCCCAGGCATTTATGAATCAAGAATTTCTTCTGATATATACCCATGTATTCCTTCAACACAGGAGTTGTTTGAAGGCACTGAACTGTCCCTACAAACCTTTTCTGTGGTGAAATGTTGGTTGGACAGAATCTCCTTGTGAATAAAGATCTTACTTAGAAACCTTTTTCTGCTTTTAAACAGGAAGAATTGGACTCAGCTGAGACATTTCCCACACCTCAGAACAACACCATATGTAAATTATTTTGGCAGAAGAATAGTAAATCTCCTTTTTTCTGTCTCCTGTCCTAATTCTAAATGACATAGATGCTTGGAATAGGAGATACACCTTTTTATGCTTTTCTATACTTTTCAACTGTGTGTGCCTGAGGAAAATGCTTCATTTGCCTTCCTTGTTACAATTGTGCTTCAAAGCCTAGAGTCTGTACTCTGGCTCCTTAGAGTCAAACACAATAGTCTCTTTACTTGGCAAGGGGGTTTCTCTCTGCCTAGTGATCAGGGTTTCCCTAATAGACTTTGGAGGCAGCTAGGTGGCTCAACAAATAGAGTGCTAGGTATGGAGTTAGGAATTCCTGAATTCCAGTCTCAGATACTTACTAGCTGGACAAGTCACTTAACCTCTTTGCCTCGGTTTTCTCATTTGTAAAATGAGCTGGAGAAGGAAATGGCAGATCTCTCCCAGTATCTTTGCCAAGAAAACCAAATGAGTCACAAAAAGTTGGGCACAACCAATGACATTACAGGGCATCATCTTGACTTGCACATGAATTGGATTTAAGTGAGGCAATGTTACACAAAGTTACACAGTCTCATTCTCTTTTTCAGAGACATAGAAATCCAATGGCAAGACAAAAGTCAAGATGACTGGCAATGACCTGGGATGCAGTGTGTGACCTTGGTGTCTTTGAAATCTGACCAAATTTAAAAAAAAATTTTTTTTTGCAAGGCAAATGGGGTTAAGTGATTTGCCCAAGGCCACACAGCTAGATAATTATTAAGTGTCTAAGGTCAGATTTGAACTCCGGTACTCTTGACTCCAGGGCTGGTGCTCTATCCACTGAGCCACCTAGCTACCTCCAAAGTCTGACCAAATTTTGAGCTTTCCACAGCTCCCGCTTCTGCTGCTTTCATGGAAGTTGGAACAAATTGTTCTCATCTGCCTATTTCACTGGGGAAGTCTTCACATGCTTGGGTAGACATCCCTCTAGCTCACCTTCAAGTCTGAGGTCTATTGGTTACCCTCAACCTTGCTTAGCCTGTCTGGGTGTGGTTGCTTTGCATGCTACAGCTTCTTGGAGTCACAGGTAAGAGTGGGTGACAGGTAAAGACCAAAGATGGATAAGCAGCCCTGAAAAGGGCTGGGCAAAATCCAGAGGTGCTTGGTTTTCCCTGATCACTCCTTATAACAACAAAAGAGAGAAGGTGTGGACACACATATGACCAAGAATGTAAGACAGAGTGTGGTAAAAGCACTAAGGGAAGTACAAAACTTCTCTTGCTTGGTTGTGGGAAGAGAGAAGGGAGAAAATTGTGATACTGGATATGAAAAGAGTCCTGGGTAAAGATGATGACTTGGCTTCCTTCTGGCAATAATATGTTATGAAGAGCTTTGCAAATCTTAAAGTGCTAAAAATTATTATCATCTTCATCTTCATTGTTATTAACATTATAATCTTGAACAATTCATATGCTTTTGGGGCCTTGGTTTACTCATCTGCAAAATGAGAAGAGTGGATTGGATGATCTCTAGAAGTAGGACATGGAGATTGGAAGACCAGACACTAGCAGTTTGAACCTGGGCAAATCACTTAATTTTTTTTCTGGTCTCAGCTTTCTCATTTGTAAAATGGAAATAATAATAGTACAGGTGATCAACTTAAGATAATAATCTATATGAAGTGCTTTATAAGCCACAAGAACAACATAAATGCTATCATTGTTTTAGATAATTTCTTCTAGCATTAGATCCCATGATCTCAAGATCACTTCCCCTTAGGGCAGACTTCACAAAAGAAGATATGTTTGTTCCCTATCTTATGCAGGAGCTAGGCTCCTTATTGCCTTGGTGCCTTTGTGCTAAGTATTTTTCTTTTGTGTAGGAATTATATGCCCTCTTTTTTTCTTCATCCAAAGCCTACTCATCTTTGGGAGATTAGCTGAAGTCCTGTTACCTGAAGGCATCTCTGACCCGAAGACATTATAGGACCATTCATTTAAAGCTAGAAGTCCTTTGTTATACTATGAACCCTACAGAGGTATACAGTGACTTTCCTAAAATCAGACAGATAATAAGAAAAAGTAGTCACTGAAGATAAGGTTCACTGTCTAAACGTTTTCACTGTTTCAGATAGTCTAGGGTTCAATATATTCTAATGGGATAAGCCTTAGTTTTCCCATCTGCAACATGGGGGAAAGAACTAGATTAGCCAGACTGAATAGTGAATATTTCCTCTCTCTAAAATAATTCAATCTGATCAACTCTTAGTCATTTGGGAATGGATCATCTATTTATTTAATAAACATTTAAGGAATGCCTAGGTTGTGCAGTGGATAGAGCATTGGCCTTAGAGTCAGGAGGATGGGAGTTCAAATCAGCTTCTTGACACTTACCTATCTGTGTGATGTTAGGCAAGTCATTTAACCCTGTTTGCCTTTCATACAGGGCCATCTCCAGTTGTCCTGATTCAAATCTCAATCCTTATGACTCTGGAGGAGAAAGTGAGGCTAATGACTTAGCATAACCTCCCCCCCTTCCCCTCCTCCATCCAATCTATGTGCTTGTCATGGCATCACTTCCCTGATATCAAGGTCTTCTTCCAGAATGAAGGACAAACATTATCACTGAAATACAAAGCACTGTGCTTGTTTGCTTTGGGAAGATTAAAGAGGTAGAAAACGCAGCCCCTGACCTCAAAAAAACTTACCCTTTAATAAAGGAGAGAAGGCAGGGACATACTATTTGACCAAAAGCTTAAGGTAGAGTGTGGTAAAGGTCATACGGGGAACAAAGGGTTGTTGGAACCCAGAGGAGGGAAAAAACCACATGGTAGAAATATGAAGAGAAACTCAGGTTTACAGTTAGACATCTTGACTTTGCTGCTTGCTTCTAGAGACAACGTATGTATTGTAAAGAGATTTGTAGACTAAACCAGACCTTCTAGATCTAGATTCGTGGAACCTGTCATCCTCATCAACACTGGACTGATGCTCAGGAAACAGCTCCCCACCCTTAGTCTCCGGGATTTCAGGGCTTCCAGATTTCAATCCTTAGGCTCCCAGAACTGGACTACTGAGTCAGGCAAGTTCTACCTCCAGTAAGTAAGGATTTCAGGGAGAGCTCCTTTGGAACAAAGAAACCATGGGGAGTAGGGAGGAAAGAGAAGGAGGGGAGCAAACCGCCCACTTGTCCAACCGAAACGACATTCCTCTCACCCTAGAAGCACCCCCTGCTCAGGAAAGGGCTGAAAAGAAAAAAAAAAGCCAGGACAAAAGACGGACGTGATGCTTAGCATGTGTGTACTTATCTCAACTCTGCACTCAGCCTACAGAAGGACACCGCCTGCCTCCCTCTCGCAGGCAAAGCCGGAAACTCTCATCTCCGCTGAGGTCTTTCCTGTCTTGACTTAACCTTCAAGCTGTGGTTTGCTCTGCTAAAAGGGGTTAGGGGAGAGGAATGGGGTGAGGGGGAGATCTAAACCCCCTGCCTGCTCCTGGCCCTGCCTGCCCTCACACACCCAGATTAATTCTCTGAGTATCAGCTTGGGACTCAGGGCGAGGATTCAGCCCTCTTGAGAGACAGTGGAATGATTTGATAGCATGTCCCCTGCTGCCCATTTATAGGTTTGTGAGAGCTATACCAGGTCCCACAACCTGACTTGTGAGAACAAGTCACATATGGGCTCCTGTTCTTGGGGCGGGGGGTAAGGGAAGCAGCATGGAAGGGGAGGATTATTTTAGGAGTCCAGATAGGCCACAGGAATTTAAGATTCCTGGTTCTTAAGAGCATCCAGTAAAGAGGAATGGGGGTATACCTCCATGGAAGTGATGTAAAGACTAATAGACTGCCTTCTGTGGGGGGGGGGGGTGGAGGGAGGGAAGCAAGATTAGGGGGAAAATTGTAAAATTCGGAATAAATAAAATCTTTCTTTTATTTAAAAAAAGAAAATAAGGGACATTGGACAAACAAAAAAAAATAGGGCTGAGGCAGAAAGGGTTGCACCATTTCCACATTCTCCCAGTCCCTGAAAGATATTGGCTTCCCAGATTCAAAGAGGACAATTGGATTGGGAAATGGGAGTTTCTGGGCTACCAAATCCTTGGCCAATTCTGCTTCAAGGATGTGTCTCTCCTTCAGAAGAAACTCTAGGGACTCTTTTCAGGGAGTTAGAGAGTGAGGAGTCATGAGCCTGAGCCCCAGATGAGCTGTCATGGGACTAGACTTTAAAAGCTCTGAGGGGCCAGTCATTCTAACTTGGAAATGTGGGGAAGTTTCATTTGCAAAGAGATTTGAAAATAAACTCAGCCCAGTGTCCACTACTTAACACCTGTATACAAAGTTTTACACATGTGACCTTGGGCAAATGATCTAACTTCCCTGGACCTCAATTGACTCATCTGAAAAATAAGATAGTTGGATAAAATAGCCTCTGCAGTCCTTCCTAGCTCTCACTCTATGATCCTTTCATCTTTTCCTTAATATTGTAAAGTTTCCTAAGGTCTCAGGATTCTTTCATCTTTTCCTTAATATTGTAAAGTTTCCTAAGGTCAGAACCACCTCTCAGGATTCTATGACTAGCAGAGACAGAGTTTCTTTGACATTCCCCTACAGATTAGAGATCTTGCAGAAAACTTAAACTTCTTTTTTATAACTTGTTAAGGAGGTGTCATTTAGAGTATCTAGATTTATCTATGGTCCCTTCGAGGAGAATTCATTTAGTGCTTTGATATGTGATGTAGTCTGATCTTTCACCTGTCCTATAACGGGTACTCTGTTGTCTAAGAGAAAGAAATGCAGAAAGGATTGGTCTTTTGATTGGCCAGGATTGGCTAGGTTCTGAGATTTTTTTTAAAGTCACAGAGTAAGCTACAGCATTTGGTATAAATCCCTAGAAATGATCCTCTCTCTACTCAAACCATTTTGCAGAAATCCTCTATAATTGTGAATGACTAAACCATTCTGAATAATATGAACATTCAAATCAATTACAGAACACACAATCTCCCTCTAAAGAACTGATACAGGGAAGTATGTATTGTATGGTTCCACATATATCTCAACTCAGAACTCAAAATGTAAAAAATAAACAAACAAACAATAAATAAATAAATAA
This sequence comes from Macrotis lagotis, assembly GCF_037893015.1. NCBI lineage: Eukaryota > Metazoa > Chordata > Mammalia > Peramelemorphia > Peramelidae > Macrotis > Macrotis lagotis. Next base: position 282,649,226 of record NC_133658.1, read on the forward strand.
TGAGTAAATTAATAAATAAATAAATATAAGATTTTTTAAAAAGCCTCTATAACCTAACCAGTTGGATGGGGAGAGGCAAGTTGAAATATAACAAACCCACAAATTTTCAGAGAAGTGGCTGGAAATTCAGAGGATTTTAAACAACACTGAAATGCATCTGTTTCCTGGAGCAACTGTGAAAAAGAAGGGGAAGGGGAGGAGGGCAAAGAGTGAATCCAGCTCCACAGAAGTCATTGGAATCCTTAACCCTGATGTGTAGCCCCACTGACCAAATGCCATAAAGCCCCTTCCTTATGGGGCTTCTACCCTTCTGTCCCCTTATTTCAGCTCACCAACCACACCCTTGCTGCAGCCTGCTGGGAACCTTCCCTCCCATTGATAATCTTCTCATCCAGGAAAGTTGGTGGGGAGGGAGTTGGAAATGCTGAGTGAGTAGTTATGGGGAGGGCCTCATTGAAGGCAGGAAGATGACTGGAGGCTGGACATCCTGTTTGGCTCTTTGGCCTGGAAATCTTGTTGAAAATCAAAACCTGTTCCACAGTTTGTCCTTCTTCCTCCCTTCATGGATAACCTGGCCTCATTGTACTGAGTTGGTTTTGTTATTGTTGGTAGAAGAGATCCAACTAGAAACAATTTATTTCAAAAAGTCACTGTACCTCTTTTTCTGGGAGTAGATCTGGTGAAAAATTCAATATTTATGAACAGTCACTCTTCCCTTTGAAGGGTAGGTCTGGGAGCAGAAGCCTGATGTATTTTTTTCTTCTCTAATCTGAAAGCCTAGCTACAAATAGTTCCCAAAGTTGGGGAAACCCATATCATATGATCTATGCCTGTGCTTGGGAGAAGTTAGGAAGAACCAGAAAAAGACCTTGACCTTATTGGTCAAATAAGTAATAGCTCCCACTGCTCACTTATCCTAAACCTGCCTCTTTTTTTTTCTTCTACCCTTTCACTACTGCCCCCCCCCCCCCATTTCTCCTCCAACTCCCTGCAAATGGGCCTGATAATTCTGTCTGTACCCACAGGATGATCAAGACTAAGTCAGAACCACATCCTCAGACTGGTAGTCAATTATTCCACAAGCATTCAATAAATTGTATATTAGGTCTAGAGGAGATAAAATGCTTAGATACGGTAGGATCCCAGCTTTCATGTAGCTAGAACAGACAAGGACATAGCTTATAATTTTCTTCCTTCTGGGGATCAACAACATTTTCTAAGAAGCTTGGTTCATCCCAGAAAGTATTTGAAGGGAGATTCAGGAAAAAAACATAAAAGGGGTAGAATGGGGAAGGAGGGGGATATTGGACTCAGGGAGAAGTCATGGGGTAGTTTAAGGCATTGTCTTGTGTTAAACCCTAAGGTAAAGCAACCCCTCTATAAGGCTAGTCAGAACTGAGTAGATCTAGGATATTCCTACTTAACCTTTAACTTTTATTTTCAAAGCTGGGACAGTCAAGTCATGTAACATTTTATCCCAATGGCCCTTGTTCTTGTAGTCTCTGAGAATGGAGATGTTTATCAGCACCACTGGCTACTAGGTGTGTCTTTTAGAAAAGAATCATAGCTCTCTCTACAACTTCTTTGGTGTCCCTGGGCTCTGGTTGACTAGACAGCAGTGTCTGTCTTAAGCCAATAGGATGAACCTTTCCTCCAAAGTGATATCTTTTCAAGGACCTCCACTACTTTTAAAAAAAGTCTTAATTCTAAAAATTCTTAATAAAATTTCTAATAAATTATTTCTAATTTTTTAATCCCCTCCTTCTACATTCTCCCCTACTTTCCCTTTCCCCCTTTTAAGTTAACCACTGAACTGCCAGCCTTTGTTTACAGATGGTGGCACTCATAGCTCAGGTGTTACACATGCTTTTCCTGCTACCTTGAATACCTTCCCTTGTCTTCCTTCAACTTACTGAGGTCCCATCTATCATTTAGAACTTAGTGCAAGTCTCAAGAAACCTTGGCTATTCTAGCCTTATTGATCTACTTTTTGAATTCTGAATTTACTGTCTGTACTGTCCACATGATTTAAAAATGCTCTATCTTCTTCTATCTTCTATTATCTGTACTTATTTTCCCCTAATTGACCACAGACTTGAGACCCCCTCCCCCACCACAACCATGGCCAAATTCAAGTCCCTAACCCTAACCACTGAAGAATTTCCCAACCCAAGCCACAGACTGAGCCCTAACTCTGCCAGCTTTCTTACAATGTGACACATCTGGCCTTCCAGACAGAGACTGACACTAAAATGTAAGTCCCACACTAGTGGAACAAAAGGTTCTGTGCAAAGTACATTAAGACCATTCACTCTCAAGATTTGTTGAAAATCTGGTCCAGGAACACTCAATCCATTTCTTAGGTAATCAAAAGAGGCAGCTAATGGGGTAGAGGATATAGCATTGGACCTGGAGTAAGGAAGACCTGAGTTTTTTTTTTCAGAGAGACCTAAGTCCAGCCTTGGACACTTGCTTAGTATGTGACCCTGGGCACATACCTTCTTCTGCCTCAGTTTTCTCATTTGTAAAATGAGAATAATAACAGCATCCCTCTTCCAGGATTGCTTTGAAGATCAAATGATATAATATTAGTAAAGCATTTAGCAGAGTTCCTGTTGTATATAGTAGGTGCTTAATAAGTCCTTACTCCTTTCCCTTCCCTCACAGACTTTTTGTCAGTCTAGTGAAGTTAGATTTCTTTTCAGAATATTTTTCAATGCATAAAATATAATACTTACGGTTATATGGGAAACCAGTTATATTGAAGCATGATTATCAACATAATTTAAAAATTTTATGGACCCTCTGAAATCAATCTGTGTACTTGTTGGGGCATGGACCCCTGCTGTAGATAAAAACATATGTAATAAAGTGCTAATGAAGGCAGTGTCATGCAATGGAAAATATACCAGGTTTGATATCAGAACAGCTCTGCTTCCTGTGTGACCTTGTGTGACTCTGGCCACTTGGTAGACTTTGGCTAACGTTTCTGGGTCTCAGGGAAAATGAGAGTGTAGGACTAGATGGTCTATGAAATTTCACCTTACTTTAAATCTTCATTCCTTTGATACAAGAATATTTAGACAGTAGTCAAGAAACAAGTAAGAATGATGTTTCCCTGGGTAATGGAGAGAAGACTCCTTTGTGTGGTACAAGGAAAAAGAGAATTATATTCAATGCTGAGATCTAAGTGACTAACCTCAGATCCTTTCCAAAAAGCCCACTATTTTAGAGAAGAGGGAAAAGTCTATTTGGCAAAGTGTGGAAAGGAGTACAATGCAAAAATGAGAGGGACAGAAAAAGACTGGAAGCACAATGGACAAGACGTCAACAACTTCAAAGTATTGTCAACTAAAGGATGACCCTGAAAATAATTCACTGTTTCTCTAGCTGTTCAACTTATAAGAGATTTGGACCAGGCTTGGACTTTGCCTAGGCAAAAGATCTGGAGACTGCCTAAACCTGGGTCCCAACAAATTCAGTAAAGCATACACATACTTAGCACCCAAAGCTGATGATGAGAAACAATGGGAAATTCCACAGAGATGAAGGAACATTCTTAAATAGAATGTTCACAGTCTCCTTGAACAATGAGGGAATATTTCCAGCAGTCAAGAAGTCCTGCAATGCCTGGCTGTACATTAGGACTAAAATAGATTACTATTTGGGTTGTAAATCCAATGGACCTTTGGCTTAGAATAGACTTTCCACCAAGGGTGGTTGCATGTTTCTGAAAACCAGCTGCAGGAAGGTAGTCCTGAGGACTGTTCTGTATCCACTTGACATTACTGTAGCTCCTACTGTTGAGGAAGGCCAATGCTTTCCATGAGTAACTGAGACTGGGTAGGAATGACCAGCAATGATAGTTATAGGTGATCATAGTGCCCATCTGGGAATGTCTACTTTGAAGAAAACACAAAGGTTTAATGAGAGCTACATAGCTAAGATCTGGAGGCATTTCCCACTTCACTCTGATAATCCAGTATGAAACAAAACTCAGTTCTTTGCTGCTTTAAATCCTACCTCTTCAATGAAGCAAGGCCCATTACCCTAATTATCTCTTCCTTCTCCTAACTGTTAAAGAAATTATAGCCTCTAATATACACTCTAGGACTTGTTTAAAGACTACATTAAAGTCTAATGTTTCAGAATTTGAAGGGATCTTAGAATATAGGACAAGACATCAGGGTAAAAAGGGGAACCTTAGCACATGTCAGGGATATGTGGAGAGGAGGTGACAGGTGAAGCTCAACTCCTTTTTTTTTTTTTTTAAAGATTTTTCAAGCCAATGGGGTTAAGTGGCTTGCCCAAGGCCACACAGCTAGGTAATTATTAAGTGTCTGAGGTCAGGTTCGAACCCAGGTACTCTTGACTCCAAGGCTGGTGCTCTATCTACTGCGCCACCTAGCCACCCCTGAAGCTCAACTTTTAATGAGAAGGGTTGAGTCTTTGCAATTAGAGGTGATGTTCAGCTCTGCCTCACCCTTCAGCCCCTTCACTGAACATCCCTGGCACTTGTGAATGTTGGCATAAAGAATACAGAATTTAGGGGCAGCTAGGTGGTACAGTGGATAGAACACTAGCCCTGGAGTCAGGAGGACCTGAGTTGAAATCAGGCACTTAATACTTAGCTGTGTGACCTTGGGCAAGTCATTTAGCCCCATTGCCTTGCAACCCCCTCCCCAAAAAAAGAATATAGAATTTAGCATCGAAAAGAGATCACAATTCACCTTTATATTTATGGTGCTAATTGGGAATTGTGGAGAAAATTATATTCTCACATCTAATGTTGAAAAACCACCAAGTTGGTAGTGGTGTTCACACTTAAAAAAATCTCAAGTTGGACTGCTCTGATACCTTACTAGGGGTCAGCTCTATGCTAGTTTGTTCACCCAGGTAACCTGCTGGAACTCACTCTATTATTTCCAGGATCATCCTTCTGGGAAATTGACATGCTTTTTCTGCCTTTTTCACTCCCATTTAGTGCTCCTTTACTCACTTTCAGTCACCTGAAATTGCTCTTAATTTGAGGAAATGTAAAGAAAGAAAAAATGCCTCTGGTGAGCATACAACTTGGTGAGATTGATAGGACCCATGGCAAAATACAGCACAGTTAGGGAAATCTTGAGTGGGACTTGGGGGGCTGCAGTACAGATATTTTGTGTAAAATTTGATATCTGTCATGTCAGCCAAGCTGAGGCTCCTTTGGATTATAATGGGAATGCTAGAATATGAAAATAGCTTTTAATTTAGGAAAGTTACATGCCATTGTGAGTACCTGTGATATCTTGCTACTTATAATCTCTGAGTCTCAGTTTCCTCATCTGTAGAATGAAAGCACACGACTAAATAAATGATCTCTAAAGTTTCTTTTAGCTTTAACATTTTATGATACCATGACATTAACCTAAATTGCCTACTCTCTCTTCCCTTTCTCTCTCCCAGCCCCACCCCCTCATCTGAACAACACAGCTAAATGAGAATTTGAATTCCTCATCAGGAAAAGTCTCTAAACTAAATTTATGTCTTCAACACACAATACTCATTCCTCTATTCTTTCAGGCTCTAAAATGAGAGGTCATTCTCCCTTGCCTTTCCCCTCACCCCCTGAAAAAATGTCTAATTCCTCTTGACGCAGTTCCCTTTCCCCTCTGGAGAGAAGTTTTTATTGTTCTTTAGAGCTGGCTCCCAATCTCCCCCTCACACTCACTTCCTGTTTCCTGGCTTAAGAGGAAACACAGATTTCTCGACGGGCTAAGCAGATGCCCTTTTTTTTCTTTTTAAGGATATGCAAAAAAAAAATAGCTTAAAACTTTGAATCCTAAAGTCACAGAACATACAATATAGGAACTGAAGTACCTTAGGTTATAGAATGCTACAACATAAAACACAGAACGTTGGAACTTAGAAGGGTCCTTTGAGACCAATTCCTCTGAATCTTCTCATCTGAAATATGGAAAAAGTTGAGACCAAGAGAAGTAATCTCCAGATCAAAAATTTTAGGACCTGGCAGGAATCTTGCCTAGTCCAATTCCTTCATTTTTACAGATAAGGAAACTGAGGTGTAGAGAGATGAGGTGATTTTTATCCCTAAATAGCTCAAAAGCTATTTTCATATTCCAGCGTATCAGGTGATAAGTGGCAGAGTTAGATTCAAGAGAGAGCTGTCCTCTGAAAAAAGGAGTAGAACTTAGGTCTTGAGAACCCCTACTGTTCACTGCATTTCACTAAGATTGAGGGAGGGGGATGGGAAGTTGAGGAGGAAAAAAATCCAATATCACTCCCAACTCTATTCAGCTAAACCTCAAGCTTGGTAGAGTAGCCATAGCAGCACATGTTGAAAGTTGATTTCAAATTGCACCGAGCCAGATTAGAGAATCTTTTAAAGTTGCTCAATAACCATTCAATCTTGGGAATTTCCTTCTTCTCTTAAAAAAAAGTTATTATTGTTTTCTTGGTCTAATCTTTTTAATAGGGTTCTGATAAAAATAGCTCTGGGACAAGTCTGGTTGCTATTCCATATATTTAATGTCCCATAAACTGCTTCATAGTTGTTTTCTGTTGATGTTGTAGAATGATAGAAGGATCAGAATCTAAGCTCATCTTCCATAGGCCCTCTGAAAGTATTCTTGGCATAACTTCAAAACAACAGGGATGGGTTCCATATTCTTTGCCCAAAAGAATTTGTTATCCTCTGTGAGGTCTTTTTGAAAACCCCTCATTCCTTCTGGCTTGGAGACAATAAATAGTTTGGTGTGTTGCTATATGGACCAACGTGGTTGAGTGTGGATAATAATTTGATCTGGGTTGATGGTCCAATACATTATTATCGTCATGATCATTGTTAGATTTTAAGTGTATGAATCTCTTAATGTCTATGGTTGTCTATTCTCTTTTTCTTTTTTATTTCTTACTGGGGGGTTAAGTTTCCTTACTGCTCACCCTATTCCTAGGGAAGTGTCACTTTTCTTTGGCCTTTGGACTCCTATGGGATAGGAAGATAGTAGCACCATTCTTATTTACTTCTTCTTGTTACCAGGCCTCCAAGTTTCACATAGGACATAGTCAGCTGAGAAGGGAAAGAACACAATTCTTAGAGCATGCCAGAGATAGAAAGAGTCTTAGAACATAGGATGTTAGGCTAGAAGAAAACTTAAAAGGAAACAGGGAAGGGAACAAGTATTTATTTTTCTTTTTTTTAAAAGCATTTTTTAAAGTACTGATATTGTTCTAAACACTTTTCAAATATTATTTCATTTGAACCTTATAATAACTCTGTGAGCCTTTATAAAGGGAATGCAGATAGGACTGGGATCCTTAAATTTTTTACATCATGTTATATAACCTTTGGCAGTTTAGTGAAGCTGACAAATATGGACTTTTACTCTCATGTTTTATGTTCTATTATCCAAAATCCTGTCTAGGTCTGAAACTAGAAAACACATTATACTATTATTATGTGTTTTTTTGACTAGAGGATAGCTTTTAATCAGCAATGTTTGAAATGCACAAATACAAAAGATTACAAAGAAACCCAACTATTTGAAATATAGCTATCAAAAATATTTTTTAAAAAATCAAGTTCTTGAATTACTGGTAGGGAACTTTTGATCTAGAACATTAGGACTGGAAGAGATTTTAGAATAGAAAATTTCCAAACTAAAAGAAACCTTAGACCAAAGCATATTAGAATTAACAGGGACCGTGGGACATAGATTATCAGAACTGGAAAGGAACTTAGAATCTATTATGTTAGATGTAGAAGGGGTTTGGGGACACAGAAGGTTAGAATTGGAAGAGACTTCAGAGGCTAACCACCCCAACCCCCTGTGTTTAATAGGCAGGAAACTGAGTTATAGAAAGAGGAAGGGAATTGTACAACTCTAAGAGTCTATAAATCCATAGCTAATGAGACTTGGAAATGAGATTCAAATTTGAGTCTTGTGACTCTAGTTCCAACACTCTAACATATCATACTGCCAGAAGAAGGTGTATTGTATGGGAGGGGGATGACTCTTATGGAAGTGGCAAAGGGAGAAGGGAGGACACTGTTCATAGGTTTTTATAATTCAGCTCAATTCAATTAAACTGCTATTCACTGGAAGTTTCTTGGGTACTCAGAACTGTTCTTGATTATATTATGTAATTAAAAAAAAAGACATGTTCCTATCTTTAAAGATTTCATTGTTACTTCCAAATTGGAAGCCATACATTGAGAAGGGAATCTGAAGATCATCTATTCCAATCCCCTCATTTTACATAAGAAGAACCTGAGGCTCATAAAGAAGTGAATTAGGATCATAGAATCATAGGTCTAGAACTACCTGAAAGGGACCCTAGAAGCTATCAAGTCCAATCTTCTCATTTTACAGAAGAGGAAACTGAGGACCAGGAAGGTTAAATACTTGCCCAGGTCACACAGGATGGGGTGGATTCTGAACTTAAAGTCTTGTGACTCCAAAGCTGACACCTTTTCCATGGTACTATGTTGCCTTCTTGACCAAGATCACACAACTTGCAACTTAAATTTTCTGACCTGAACAGAGTCAAGATATGTTTCATAAGGTGACTACTGGCTCCCAGAGTCCAGTGTTCTATTAACCCTTATTTTTAATCCCTGGTAAGACTGGTTCTTTTGTGCCCCACATCAGCTATAGTTGCATGGTCCAACCAACCAAGTTTTCTTAAGAAAGTGCCAATGCTAATCAATGTCCTCATCTGGATGTCTAGGCCAGGAATTTTTTTTTTACTTTTTACTTTTTAGTTTTTAGTTTTTTTTTTTTGTCATGAACCCATTTGGTAATCTGGTGAAGTCTATGGACCATATGTCAGAATAATGTCTTTATGACTGGTGTAGTGATACACACCACATTGAAAGTATGGGAAAAGGAGGTCTATGTGTGAAGGACTCAAGAAGAGGTCTTCTACAACTAATGCTGATAAATCAAGGAATCAGGATGTTACCCTGCCCTTAATGAAGAAGAATCAAGCTCCAAAATAGGAATTGAGATGTTCCAATCTATCATCACATGAAGAAATAGCAGTAAATTGGATTTTTTAAAACAATTTTCTTTCTGATTGGGCTCTGTAGTCCCAGTCTGATATTTGGATAATTCCTTGTTACTAAAACTAGATTCTGACCTCTAACTTTTGGAAAATAAAGTACAAATTGAGCAGGTTTTCTGGCACCATACCTGAAACAGTTTATGGTTGACAAAATTGGATCTCCTTGGGGACCAGAACAATGCTAATGCCTTTGTTGTTGTTCCTACCTAAAGCACCCCCATATGAATCTTATCCTTAAAGACACAGATCAAGATCAATTTTTTCTATAAATTCTTCCCCTAATTGATTGTATCAAGCAACAGTGACATCTCTATTTTCCCCTTAGATCCTCTAGAACTTTCATGTACCCCATGCCATTTAGCTCCTCTTTGTGTTGTTGAAACATTCTCCATGTTCTACAAGGCTCAGTTTTGTAGACTAACCAGAAATGCTTCTCTCACCCCTCCCCCCCATAGGCCCTCCCTTTCCTAACAATTCCAGGAGAATAGTGGTAATGAACTATAGCTGCAAGATCCAACCAAGTTTTCTTCAGACAGTGCCAATGTTAATCAATGTCAATATCTGTATGTCTAAGCCAAGAATTCTTAGCTTTATTTTGTGTCCTGAACCCATTTGGTAGTCTGGTGAAAGCTATGAATTCCTCAGAAAAACATCTTTATGGTGGGTGACACACACCTGTAGTTCCTGATATTAGGGATGCTAAGGCTTATAGATCACTTGAGTTTGGGAATTCTGAGCTTCAGTGTGGCTAAAGCTGATTGGTTGTCTGTACTAAGTCCAGTACCAATATAGTAGGCCTCTGGGAGCAGAGACCATCAGGATGTCTAAAGAAGAATAGGTGGGGGCAGCTAGGTGGCACAGTGGACAGAGCCTGGTCCTGGAGTCAAGAGGACCTGAGTTCAAATTTAGCCTCAGACCTTAATAATTAACTAGTGTGACCTTGGGCAAGTCACTTAACCCTATTGCCTTGCAAAAACCAAAAAGGAAAAAAAAAGAATAGGTGTAGGTCAGAAGTTGAGTAAGTCAAAGCTTCTGAGTCAAACAGCAGTAATTAGGAATGACAGCTGCATATCCATATCAGTGGGAGAAGGGGACCCAATCTTAAAAAAATTTTATATATATATATATATAATGCATATAATAAACTGCAGAGGATTATAAAGGAAACCAGTTATGTTAAAATATGGTTAAAAATTTTTTTTAAAAAACAAGTTCATAGACCCCAAGTTAAGGATCTCCAATTTAGGCTCTCCATCTCTGATTTGAGGACATGTATATGTATATGTATATGTATATGTATATGTATATGTATATGTATATGTATATGTATGTGTATGTGTATGTGTATATGTATGTGTATGTGTATATGTATGTGTATATGTGTGTCTATGTGTATATGTATATGTATATGTACACACACACACACACACACACACACACACATATATATATATATATATATATATATATATATATATATATATATCTTTGCTTCCTCTAAGCATAGAAGAATTCAATGTTGGACTCATCTTAGATATTCAATGACCTTTTATTGAATAGAGTAGATTGGAATTATGAAAGTTCTATTTGTTTTTGCTTTGTTTGTTTTTTCCATGAGCCTAATTTTTCCTTATCCTGTAACATTTGTTGTCAGTGGGAATGAGATTCAACACCCCCATATGTTAAACAATTCACCCTTTGGAATATACTGGAATCTCCTGGAATGACCAAGAATATGCAAATAATGTCTCCCTTCACTAAACAAAGGGTTTAAGGCTTCGTTTGACTCACCTTCTCAAGGACCTGATTACTGTAATCTATATTCCTGGCAGCTTGGTCCATTCTCTCCAGGGACGCTCAGAACCAAAAGCAACAGTTTAGTAAAAGTAGGCCTTGTTTAATGAAATCCAACAAATGTTTTAGCACAGGGTGTGTGCTAAAAATGTGTATTCTGAGGAAACAAAGATAGAATGGAAAACAGAATCCACTCTTAAGAGACTTACATTATCTTGGGATAGAAAATAGATGGATGAATGAATGAATTTAGAACTCAGCACAAATTTCATCTTCCCAGTTCTACCCTCTTATCCCCCTCTCTCTGAGTTAACTTTCCATTAATTCCATAAATATCTTACATAGGTCTAGTCATTTGCCTGTTGTTTCTCTATCAGAATATTAACTTCTTGAAGGCAGGGGTTGTTTTTATCCATGGCACTAAAGCATAGTGTTTTGTACACTTAACTACCTGTTGACTAAAGCATCTATGATGTGCCAAGCACTATGGCTACAAATAAAAAACAAGGCAATTCCTGCCTTCTTTTAACTTACATTCTAATAGGGTCAAAAAGTTCCAGGAATGGAGAATGGGGAGTTGATTGAAACACTCCATCCAGAAATAATGGCAGAATGGACTTGATTATGACTCCAGAAATGGAAGGGGGAAAGGTAGTAAGTTGTATGTGCTTACTTTGTCAAAGTGGTTGGCCAAGCTATATAGATGACGCCTGGGGAATAATAGGAAGTGTAAAGAAACACGACTGGGATCTTCCTGAGATAGTGGACCAAGGAAGGCAGTCACCAGTGAAAATATTAGGATCAGCTAAACGGGATTATTTGAGAAAGGAGAGAGCACTAAATTCTTGAGGGATTAGAGAAGATTACCCAGAAGGAAGAGGTTCATAAACTGATCCTTGAAGAAAGTTGGAGATAAAGTTTTTGCTATTACAACTTCATTCCCTAAAACAAAAAATGAAGGAAGATTTTAATGAAAAAAGCACTTACTAATTGATATACTGTACAAGATTTTGGGGATATAAATAAGGAAACAAGTACAGCCAGTCCCTTTCCTTAATAGTGACCAGGGTAGGGCAACTTAGTTCTGAAGGCTACAAAGATTCTAAGTGGAACTGTGGTAGAGTAGATTGGCACATTTCATTCAAGAATCTTGACAAAGTTGACTGATCATCATTCATGATTCTACACCTGGGAATAGGGAAAAAGAGAGGGAAGAAAGGCCACGAAAAGGTAAAGTGAAACACAGTGATTCTGGAAAGGCAATTTTCTGAATGAGAAGATTGTCAGAAAGTAAGGAGTGTGGGGCGACTAGGTGGTGCAGTGGATAGAGCACCGGCCCTGGAGTCAGGAGTACCTGAGTTCAAGTTTGACCTCAGACACTTAATAATTACCTAGCTGTGTGGCCTTGGGCAAGCCACTTAACCCCATTTGCCTTGCAAAAATCTAAAAAAAAAAAGTCAGGAGTGCAAATGAAGATATAAGCAATTGATTACCAACAATGGTCTTCACCCTAGAGTTGCCTAGCAGTAAGCTTGGGATGCCCTATATTATAAACACCCTTCTTTCTTAGAACTCATAGCATTCACAAGATCAGGGCCAAGGAACCAATCTGTTCTAATCACTAACAGAAATGTCTGCAGTGCATTAATTCCCTTCCTAAGGAAATTTGTACCACCATTATTAACTTTATCTCTTCCACTTCATTTACTCTAGTGAACTGCTCTGATTTCTAGTAATTTCAGGGCTTTCATTTCCAAGTCCCATCTCTATTTCTCTTAAAGAGAAAATGAAATGAGAAAACTCAAAGAATCATCAAATCACTAAGGAGACTGAGGATCATAGATAGGATTATAGATTTAGAACCAGAGGGGAATAAGTTAGCAGAATAGGTCAAAGAAAGCTCTAAAGCTCTAAAGAGATGAAATTCAAGGCCTTGAAGGATGAATAGAAATAAAATAGAAAGGAGAGAGCATTCCAATTAGGGGAATGGATCAAGGAAAGATATAGAGAAAGAAAAATTGAAAAATATTGACAAGTCTAATTTGGCTAGAGTGGAAGGTTCACCTATGAAACCAATGGGGATTGGACTTGGTTGTGGATTTCCCCATATTTAGGGTAATATTTTCTAAGATTATTATATCACTGAAATCAATGTGATCCAATGACTAGGGCAATTCATTTCTGAGGAAAGAATTTGGGACTCTCCTTAAGAGGTTCACATAGGAAATTCTTGAAGGACCCCCAAGCCTAAGTTAGCCTGTGAATTTTCTAGAAGGTTCCATCAACTCTAAAGCATGGAACTTTCCCCTACTTAATCCTCTCATCTCTTAAAAATGGCTCCACAAAGTCATCTGGTAAAATAAACACAAGTGTAAAATGATGGGTATCTATCTGTTTCTTTTCCTACCCCTACATTCCCAATTAGGAAATAGTGGTCAGTTCACTGATTGGATCATAATTTTTCCTCACCAACCTAGAAATACTTGACAGCCTCTCTGGCATTCTGATCTCTGCTCCTGTTATTTAAAATGCCATTCACTATCCTATTCACCTTGGTCAGCTGCTGGCTCAACCTAACCTGTTCCAATGGTGTGATAAACAGGAAATGGTGTTTTTTCTCCCCTTATCAACACATTCATTCTCCTCTTCCCACCTCTTCTGGCTCAAATGGAGATGTCACCAGTGCCCATATGTCACATGGTAGTTTGGGATGTGCAATACAGCCTTAGTCAAGGTTTCTGACTTTTCCTGCTGAGTTGGAGCCTGGGGAAAGATGGCAGCAAGTGATTTAAGGCAAGGACAGGGACTCTGCATTTCTCAGTCAATTTCCCGTGCATCTGGCCTGCAGAACTAGAAAAAGGTAACTCACTTATTTTCTTGAGGGGAGGGGTTGGAGACAATCATCTTTAGGAGAAATTTCAAACCATAAAATCTTAGAGCTGGATAAATGAGTTAACCTAGTCTAACTCCCACATATTAAACCAGGACTAGAGAGGGGTTGTCCTGCCCAAAGTTTCTCTGGGAGTTATTTGGAAAGACAGGACTATAATCCAGGTCTTCTGTCTCCTAGTCCATTGCTCTTTCCACTTCACCATATTGCTTCTTCCCCTAAAACTCTGGGTTCATCTAGCAGAACTATGAACTGATATTTCTCTTAAGGAGGGAATCTAGAAAGAATTCATGTCATCATCAAGGAAGCTAGATTGAATTATGAAAAGTACAAATATTTCATGTTTTACTGAGAATCTGAACATCTGACTTGGAATTGAAAGCAGATCAGATGGCAAATTATTGGCAAATTATAAATCTACTTTATTAAAGGTGACCTTTATTTGGCTATCATAGATAGCATTTCTACCCTAGATGAAGTACTTTCTAATAAAAAAAAAAGAGAAAGGAACAGAAATCTATGCCCATCTGAGTTGTAGAGAATGTATAAGGTTCCAGTAAATAACAAGAGTAGACTAGTCACCCTCTGAAGGTCTTTCAGACCCTAAGATTCAATGATCTAATGTTTGTTCATCCATCTAATGAGCATCTTCTGTAGGCCCAGCAAAATATTTTGCCCCAAAGGGGAAACAGAGATAAACTGGATACTGTGTGTCTACCTTCAGAAAGCTTACAATATATCAGTAGAGATAACATACATGGACACTAATAACTCTAATGCATTGCTGTGGGGGTTCATGAGAGCCAGCACTGCCAAATATCCTTAGTTAGAAGGTCTAGATTTACTTCTTGCCTCTGAGACATACAGGCTGCTGGACCACAAACAAGCAAGCCACTTAGCCTACAGGATTCTACAAGATGATAAATGTCAGAAGAGATCTGCATCTGCATCAGTGGATAGAATTTCCATCCTGAGGTTTCTTAAACAAATGGTGTCGAGCTCAAATAGAAACAAGAGTCACTAAACCATGCATAAGGATACCTAGGCAGGTTGAATATTGATTTAGAAAACCACTGATTAAAATTACTTACACTCTGTTGGATTTTATTTATTTTTTTTTATTTCCCATTTATTTTAATCTGATTTGGACCACACTCAAGGTGTTGCAAGCTTATGCTTATCACCTCTGTCTTATACCAACAAAATCATAAACCAAGACAAAAAAATTAAATTAACAAAAAAATTAAAGAGAATTAGGGAAGACAATCACTGAAGGGTAGGATATAGGAGATATCAATAGATGGAGATGAAGGGATGGGAAAGATGGAGGCATTGCACACCCAAAGCATAGGAAAGGATTTGAGTCAAGTCAATCAATCAAGTCAAGTCAGATGAGGCAGGAAAATATTAGATATGGGAGGGGAATAGTAGAAATATGTCTGCAAGAAAGAAATAGGATTAAGACCCCCCCATAGATAGGACCCCAGAACTAAGTCTCTAGACTTCTCACATGAACATAAGGTGCTTCAACCACTTAATCAATCAGTCAACAAGCCAGTCATTATGCAAGGTGCTAGGCCCACGAAGTCCAAAAGGAAACAGTACTTGGCCTCAAGGAACTTATATTCTAGAATGGGAGACCTCATTTCAAATATATATATATATATATATATATATATATATATACATATATATATATATATATAAAATAGATACAATACAAATATAAAGTAATATGGAGGACTGAGAGGAGAAAAAATTATAGCAACTGATTAGATCTGTATTTTTGTCAGAAAAACAGGGATTTGAATGGATAGAATAAGAAAGGGGTTGGTTTTCGTTGGAGGAGAGGATATTATCACAGAAGAAAGCTGGAGTTGGATGGATAGGGGACTCATAATGCCACACCAGGCAGAACTCTATACCCATAGGGCACACCAACTGGAAGGGCCAGAACGTTGACAACAAAGAGCTGAGTTTACAAGTTCTCAGGGGCTGGTTCTTAAACAGTAGCAATGTCTGGGACGCCTTAAAATCAGGTCAGAACACCCCACCTCCTCTGGGGTGGAGCAAGCCCAAGAAAGAATTTGGGGACAAGAGGATCGGGGCTGGGCAGTCTCAAAGGAGGAAAGGATTAGAGGAAGGGAGCCCCTGGAGTCAAGCCTACCTGACTTTCCTAGAACAAAGTGGGTAACATTTCCTGCCCCTCCTACTCTGTGTATCAACAGGCCCTTGTTCATAGTCAGGGCCTTTAATACAGGAGTTGAATATTTAAGGGACCCTTGCTTATCTGTGTGAGTAATCACTCTACCAGTACAAAAACTCTCCCAACTGTCTTTAGGAGTTGCTATGATTTATCACATTTATCAACAAGTGACTCAGGGAGGGAATGGAGGAAAGACCTCCCTTCTCAAGCCCAAGGACCTAAGATTTGTTTATGGGTCTACATTTGAAACCTTTTCAGTTTGGCAGAATCTACCAGTACAGAGTCACCTTCACCACACCATGAAGAGACAGGAAAGGGGAGGATTCTAATGGAAGGTCTCAAATATTAGTAAAACAAATGTGGGTGATACGGGGAAAGAGTTCTGGACTAGGGGACCGGAGGAGTGCAATTAAGACTGGATTGGGGATTAAAGGACCTGGTTCGAGTCCTGACTTTACCACTTGATACCTGTGCACTCTTCAACAAGTCACCTAACCTCTCTTGGATTCAGTTTCCTCATCTGTAAAATGGGGAGTTGAACTAGAATTTCGACTCTAAATCTGTAATTATGAATCCCTTAACCCTAACTAATTGTGCCCCTGAACAAGTCAACACCCTTCTCAAGGACATGCTTGTTTTTCCAGTGAAGTGCTTATAGAGTTTCTAACTCTTATAAAGTTTATAAACTCTTGTAGAGCTTAAACTCGATGGAGTTTATAGACTAGATTTCCTGGAGGACAAGTTTGAGTGTAAAGGGATTCACTGGGATGAGAAAGCTAAGGAATCTGTACAAGATATGCTATCTCCCTGTTTCTTGGCTCAGAAACACCTCTCCTTTTTTCTTGCTGTCTTCCCTGAGGGGCGTTTATGGGCAGTCTACAGGCTCAGTGTTTCTTTCTCTGTCTGAATCATTCTCATTTGGGAAGGGGATAAATCAAAGTTGAGTTTCTCTCCCACTAGCAGCTAGCCTTCTGTTCCTAACCTGATGGATTTCACCAGTCAGAATTAGAGAGATTCTGCAATCTCTCTGCCAACCAACTCTCCCCTCCCCCCTTGCCCAAAAATTCCACTTAAGTTCCCAGACTCAAGTATTCTGGGAGGAGAGGGGTTTCACACAAAGAGCTGATGCCAAATCCCTCTCTAAGTCCTCTATATTGTGGGAGATCCATTGGATAATATGATTTAGAACTGAAAGGGAGAGAGAGGTCATTCTCTTCTACCCCTCCATTTTACAGATGAAGAAAAGGGGCCCAGAGAGCTCTAAATGACTTGCCCAAAGTCACATAGATGCTAAGTGTCAAAGAAAAAGTTTGAAACTGGATCCTCTGAATTAAATTACAGGACCTCCCCCTGTGGACTGAGAAGGGAGATTGTACTTTGGGGAAGTCATTTTAGTGAAACTTCAGGCTTTTGTCCTGAGGAGGAGGAGGAGGAGTAACAGTAGCCAGCCCTCAACAGGAGTCCAAGACCTTGGTATGAGGATGAAGATACTATCACCCTTATGTAAAGACCTCATATTCAATAGGTATCTGAGACCTTAGGAACCTACAGAGGGTTACAATGGAGGAAATAGAGGCCCAGAAAAGTTAAGTAGCAAGTGTCAGAACTAGGATTTGAATTCAGGCCCTCTAACAACAAATCCAGCACTCTTCATGCTTCTAATTCTGTTTTTATTGAATAATGTAATGTAGAAATTCAATTCAACATTTCCTAATTACCCATTAGATAAAAAGATACTGTAACACAGTAACAGTGCACATCTAACACTTTAAGGTTTACAAAGTATTTACCTCATAATAAATCCTTAGAGATTAGAAGTACAGGTATCATTACTCCCATTTTATAGATGAAGAAATTGGGGCAGGGTAAATATTCCTGATAAATATACTGAGGCCCAAACTTTTTCTGCTTGAAGGAACTAGCTTGAGGTCACAAAGAGATTTAGTGACAGGTAAAGAATAGAATCCAGATACCTTGTCTCCCAGAATTCAGGGATATCGCCATCACATCACACAGATACTAAGAACATTTTTAGGGACCCCCATAGATTGTCCACTCTTCAGAAGCTGAGGAGGGACCTGTGAAGTGGGCTACTGCTCCTTTTAGACTCTCCTCCCCACCTCCTTCCCTCCTGCCATCCCCCTGCCCCCATCCCCTCAGCCTCCTGTTTGTTCTGCTGACAGAATTCTCTTTATCAGCGAGTAACACACACAGGAAGTCCGGCCTGGAATTGTCCATCCCAATCCTGATTTACAGGAGAAGGGAAGCATAAAAAGCCGCCCTTCCTTGCCTTGAGAGAGGGGCCTCCCATCTCTGCATGAAGCTGACTGCTGCCACCTGACCAGGACAGATGAGAGAAGAGGCAACAGGGATGGGAGGAAGGAGGCAGCCTGAAAGGGGTGGAGGTAGCCTGGACAGTATGATGAAGAGGTGTCTGGTGACCCTGACAGGGTGGAGGTGGGGGAGAGACTTGTGTTCTGGGGATGAGATGAAGGTGAAGAAGCAGTGGGGCTTGGAACAACTTCGGAAGCAGGTATGCTGTGGTGTGGGCAGAGGGGTCCCAGAAAGGGAAGGAAATGGGAACTTGTTAATCCAGTAGTTCAATATTTGTTGAATGTCTTTTGTATTGAACTAGAGAATGATGGACTGGATGATCCCTAAGATGTCTTCTGGCTCTAATTTCCAAACTCCCTTAATGTAAAGTCTCTGAAGGATGCTGAGGTTCAGAGTCTGAAAGGACTTACCCAAGGCCACGTAGCTAATTAGTTCAAGGCCAGGACTAGGATTCAATTCCTTGTCCAAATAGTCATCAATACATTTTCTTATATTAGTCATTTTCTTGTAAGTTTAAATTCTGTCTCCTAGCATGTGATTTATATTGCACTGAGTAAAGAACTATGTAGAGAATTCTTCTTCCCCTTTTTAGCATCTTGCCCAGTGCTTTACACAAGGTAGTCTTTGCTAGATGCTTCTTAGTTGATGAATGGATATGGGAAGGTGTTCTAGGAAAGCATTCTAGTATGGTGCTATAGTGAGGCGGCCTGTGCATTATGATGCAGATTGTGAAGTATAGAATATCGAAACTGGAAAGGAACTTAGAAAATAGAACATAAAATGTAGAGCTGGAGGGAATCTTAGACATTATCTAATCCAAATGAATTTTCTAGATAGGAACAATGAATTCTAGTCAGGAAAAGTGATTTACCCAAAAATCACAAGGGAAATTAGAAGCAGAGCCAGAACTAGAACTCAGATCTCCTTGTGATTACTAAGGTACAGAAATAAATTTTCTTTTTTTAAAAAAGCAAAACTAAAATGAAAAATGCTAATGTTATATCTATGGATTTGATGGCTCATCCCATCCTTTCTGTTCTGATTCAAACACATGCTTTGAGTCAAGGAGGGAGAAGTCATCTGAGAAAAGCCAGGCAACTTTGTCAAACCTAATCTTTAAAGATTTTTTTTTTTTGAGTTCTCTGTGAATGGGTCTAGAGGTCCAGGTGGGCCCCACAGACTTGTTTACTGAGTCCAGTCTCCTTACAACATTAATAATAATCCCTCACATTTAGCTATAAACCTCCTGATTTTCTCCCCAAACTCTTTCACATCTATTTTCTTATTTAAACTCCCCAAGTTTCAGATAAGGAAGACAAGACAGAAATTTATTATCCCCATTTTAGAGAGAAAGTGAGAATTAAAGAAAGCAACTTGTTCAAAGTCATCCAGAGAGTCATCCAGTGTCAGAGCTAGGTCTGAGATCCAAGTCTTTTGTCTCCCTATCTGGAACTCTTTTCAGTTGACCACAGCTGAAAAGAACCAGGGAATTAGAGTTCAGAGAATGGATAATGGCAGGTCAAGGGTTAAATGCCATCAATCCATAGATAAGGGATCCAGAAGAATTGAGGGTTGGAAAGGATCCTTGTTTCCCTAGCCTCATCATTGAACTGGGTTTGGGTTTGGGAAGGGATAATAAAATGGATTTGCAAATAGGTAGTAGGAAAGAGGGATAGTCCTGTGATTTTTGGCTTTGAGATATTATTGATGGCAGGGTACTTACTACCCCTAACTAGGCAGTCCTGGGACCCTAAATGCCTCTCTTTACTAGGGACTATTCATTTATTCAGGGTAGCTTATATACTTCCCAATCCCAGGGGATGGGTCCCTGTAACAGTATCCCTTTTGAGGTAGGGATAAATGGAAAATGTCCAAGATCTTGATTTCCAAGGTCTAATCACCTACTTTTTTAACCCTGAGGGAGTCAAGCAGGGCAGAACTCAGCAATATCTGAATACCTCTGGCTGAATAAGATTGCAAAGGAACTAGCTCTGTGCTGGGAAGTAGGAAATCTAGCTCTGCTACTAATTAGTTATATGATCTTGGGAAAGTCACTTGGCTTCTCCAGGCTTCAATCAGTTTATTTATCAAAGGTGGATAATATAATAATTCCCTTTCTCCTTAAAGGAGTGATTTGAACATCAAACACAAAAATTGATGAGGGCATTTTGAAGGTTATAAAAGTAGGTTATAAGAGAGATGAGAGAGAGAGAAGGGAAGGGGAGAAAAAGTGGGAGTAAGGCAAAGGAAGAAAGGGAAGAAAAGTGTTAAATAAGAAGCATAACTATTTCTTCTGACTAATTCCAGAGCTCCATGAGAAGTATTCAAGGGAACTCTTCCATAACAAGAAAGGGGTAAATGTATTATCTATAAGAAGTCATTGGCTGATGAAAGTCTTCACATTTTTAAAGCAAAAAGTTTTTCTGATATGCTCTGTGGAAAGGGGGGAAGAAGGCAGTGCTAGAAGGAGAGCTGAGGTATGGATTTGAAGGCAAAGACCCCTGCTCCCCTTTATCAAATTGATTCAAGAATACTAAATCAGAGCCTTGAATTTAAAGTCAGAAAAACTTATTTGAATGCTTATTCTGCTTTTTTTTTAATTTTAGCATTTTCCTGACCTTGAGTCAGGAATTCTACTTCTCAGGTCTCAGTTTCCTTAACTGTAAAATGGACAGCTTGAATTAGGTGATAGCTAAGGTCTGTACTGACTCTGACTCCTATGTTTGATCTAGGGTGGAGTTTGGTTCCAAATCCCTTAGTTTGACTGAGAAAGGAGGAATAGACAACTGGAGAATAAGGAGATTCTGAAATGTAAGAGACCTTAGAATTCAAGAAGACCAACTCCCTTGTAATTCAAAGACTAGGAAACAGATTTCAAAAACTGAAGTGAGTTGTTCAAGGTCAGTCCCACAGCTAATAAGCAGCAGGGCTGTGATTTGAACCTAGGTTCTCAGACTGCTTCAGGCCCAGATCTCCCCCCAGTCAGGTAGGTTGTCTCACCAAATATGATGATGGCCATTGGGGGTTTTGAAGATCTGAGTGTTAGCACTCTTTAAGAGAGACAACAAAGTGAGGGATATGCCTAGAGCCAACACACACCTTTCCTACTTGCCCAACATGATTTAATAGGGGACTAGCCCTGAAAACATCACAGCAAGAGCCACCAAGTTTAGTCACTGGCTAACTCACTTTAAAATGTCACATTAATTAAAGTCAGCAGGGCTTGGGATGAAGAAATACTTAAAAGTTAGATGTGCATTTAAAACAACTAATGCTAACTGAAGAGAAGAACCAAGAGCAAACAAACTTTGCTTCAAACTTCTAGGATAAAGGCTCATTATTCATTGACAGCTAGTCTCGGTAATTGGAGTAAATATTGACTAAGCCCAGGTCTCCAACCCAAGCTTTAAACTTTCACACCCTCTTCGGACAATACAAATATATTATCAGTGATTATTGCGCACAAGGATCAAGTAGGTAGTCCTCAATCTTCAGTCTAAATAAAGGATTAGGGGTGATAAGAGAAGTTTAAACAGGACCTCAATTTAAGAATTTGCTAACTGGAAGCAATAGAGTTAGGATGTGTTCTTAGAATAGGGTGAAACTAAGTACACCATAGGAAATTGTGCTTTTTTTGACTTTCATTTCTACCTTGTTCTAATCAATCCAGATTTTATTCTGAAATTAAGCAGTTGAGTCTTTGGTCAAGACTATGACTCACAATATCTTGTTCCCCTTGTTTCAATAGCAAGCCAGAGGCAATGATTTAAAGGAATCCCAAGAATCCAGACAAATGACTGAATCCCGAAGACCAGGTGAGTAACACAGAGGAAAGTACATGATATGGCTGGCCCACCCCACAGTAGGTTTTTACACTAAGGGCTGCAAGAGTGAGAGGGATTTTCTCATTTCCCATCCATCTACTCCTTTAGGTCAGTCATTTGTCTATCCATCCTCCTGGATTCCTAACCACTTTCTAAATCTAGACAAAAACATTATCCTTTCAACTATTTCTGTCCCCCTCTTTGGTCACTATCCCTTCCCCCAGAAAAAATCAGCATGCTTCCCAAAGCACCAGACCACATGGCTAGAAGTCAAGTCATTAGAACAATGACAGACAATACCAGATAGGGAGTGGCACTGGAAGTCAGGTGATTAGAGCACCAAGCCTGGAGTCATGAAGACCTGTATTCAAATGTGGCTTCAGAAACTTACTAGCTATGGAATTCTAGGCAAAGCACTTAATCCTATACGTCTCAATTTCTTAATCTGTAAAATGAACAAGAAGGAAATGGCAAACCACTACAGAATGACCCCTAAAAGGGGTCATGAAGAGTTGGACATGACTGTAAAATGACTGAAAAACTGCAACCTTTTCCAGTTTCAGTTTTACAAAAGCTAAGGCTTTTAGAGATGGAATTCACCTAATAGCTCATATCTTCCAACCCTTCATTTTATAAATGAAAAACAAAATACAAACAACCTTGAAGTTTAAAAAGGTGAAAGGATTTATCCAAGACCACATAGGAAGATCCAAGACCCAGAAAGGAATTGAGCCAAACTGCATTTGAATCTTTTGATGCTAAATTCAGCTCTCCCCCCCCTCCCCACTATATCTCACCCCATTGCTTTCCAAAGGTAAATGAAATCTTTTAAGCCTTGGTAGAAAACTTTAGTTTACCTAAAATATTAGTTTATGGACCTCATCATTCTTAGTTCGGCAGATTAATTTATGCACCCACAACCCAAGATACCCATGGTGAGAGGGGGTGAAGGGAAGATGGAGAAGTGCATATTAGTCCCTGGCTGTATCCCAGACCCTTCAATTCAGGTGCATGAGTCCTTACAAGGGACAGAATGGCAAGGGCATAGACAGAAATGGCCAAGAGAAAGAAATCACTTCTAGGGTGGTAGTGGTGTATCCAACTCTGAATTCTAACAATAGCTGGTTTCATTATTTTTTTCATTTTCACTCTCCAGATTCAACTTTTAGAGAGTAGAAGACTCATTTCTCTGTAGGACACCTCCCTAAAATTAGGATTTTGGTTTAGTTGAGGAAAGAGATTTTGATTGCTCAATCCAGTTGAAAACGAGAAAGAAAATATTAAAGCGCTTACTTCCCAGGGTTGTGGCTATAAAATGAGATATTTGTAAAGAACTTCATAAATGCTAACTATTATTGTTATTGCTATCATTTGGAGCCTCCATCCTATGCCCACATGCCAGAGTTCTTCTAATCTCCAAAAGAATACTGTCTCCAACATAAATTACTTGTCTCCTCTTGGGAGCTCTGAAGCTCGAACTTCAGCTTCTCTCCCCACCACACACACACCCTTGAGGTGACCTTATTAGGGGTAATGGGAAAGGCTAAAACGTCTGAAGTTAAAAGAACAAAAACTTTTTGGACAACCTCCGAATACACCTCTCCCCTCCTAGCCATTTGCCCCCAGCTATTTAAGAAATAAAATCAATCTCCCCGACCCCGTCCAAAACTGTCAGTGGGAATCCTGCCTAACCCAGTGGGGTTAAGAAAGAGGGTTCGCTCCGGGGACAGCAAGGCTGGGCAGGAGGCTTAATCCCCGAGGCAGGAAGGTGGGATGGGCCGGGGAGGAGCGGGGACCCCGCTGCTCACGCTCTAGCCCTCCCCTCCATCTGCCCTTAGTGCCGGGTGGCCGGGATCCCTCTCCCGGGGGGAGGGGGCTGGAGCCACAAGGGGCGGGGCTGAGGCGGCCTGGGATAGCGGCTCGGTGGAGCCTCGACGCGCTCCCCGGAGCAGGGCACCCCCACAGCTCAGCGTGCGCTCCGCGCCGGGACCTACTCGTGGTGAGTGAAGGCTGGCGCGGGGTGCAGGGGGTGAGGGGGCTGAGATCAGGCGGGGCAGGGACCTCTCCCCGAGAGGGTGCGCTTCCCGGACAGCCGGGGCACCGGACCGAGACTGGGGACAAGAAGTCTTAAGTCTTCTCCTCGTGAGGGGACCGAATTGGGGGTTTGGAGAGCCTCGGGTTTAGCCGGCTGTGGAGATTAGGACGGGGGGGAGAGCCAAAAAAGATCCCCAGAGAATTTGGGGGAGAGGAGGCGAAGTGGACAGAGACCCGACAGTGAGGAGGAACTAGCTCTAGGGCTGGGGGAGGGGACCGAGGACAAGGAAGGGGGCGGAGTGGAAAAAAGAGGGGGGACTAAGAGAGGACAGACAGAGAAGAAGAACGGGGTGGGGGTGAGTGTACACTGAAGGGGAGAGGGAACTTAGCAGGAGAGCCGAGGGGGCGGGAAGTGGAGAGCTCAGAGAAAGAGGAGGGGCTGAGCAAAAATATAGCGGAACGGGTGCGGGGGACGGGGCAGAGAGGGGCAGAGGGGGCAGAGAGAGAGGAAGCGTAGGGGGGCTCAAAGAGAGAAGAAGGATAGAGAAAGCAAAAGGAAATAGAAAAGAGAGTGAGAGACGAGGAAGGAAAGAGGGACGGAGCACGTGAGGCAGAGAGAGGTCAGAGTGAGAGAGGACTAAGAAAGAAAAAAGGGAGGGAGGACTGAAGTTCCGAGAGAGGAAGATGGGTGGAGAGGGGCGGCAGGACTGAGAGCAGGAGAAAAGACAATCGTGTGGATAGAGCAGAAGTGATGGGATAAGGGGACACACGGAGAGGAAGGTGACAGCGCCAGAGGAAACAGAGAAAGGCAAAGAGGGACCGGAGACAGAAAACAATCTGGGTTAAACACAACTCCCAGACCTGACTTTAGTCCCGAGACTCTCCGACTCCACTCCTTTCCTCCTTCTCTTTGCTCTCCAGGCGCTATTTGCAGGCCAAGTGGAGAGGAGCCAGCTCAGCGGGGAAGGATTGGGGCACCCGGGCTGGTATCTCACCCAATCAAAGGGGTACAAGAATGCCTGGGGTGGTGGGTTGGGTTCAGAGGTGTAAAAGGGTACTCTTCACCGAGGCAGCTTGAGCCTTTGAAAAATGCCCCACCTGGTGGTCACTAGGGAAGAATCAGCTTTCTTAGAGGGAAGTCCAGGAGGGAAAGTAGAGGCAAAACTGCTACTAGGCAAAGCTGGTGGTCTATATGGCCTCCTAGGAAGATTTAGATTTCAGCATAGGCTGAGTACTCCTTCCCAAAGAATTCCTATAACCTCCAGGTCTTTTAAGAGACAGCATTCACAGTTTGGAGGAAGTTTCATAATACAAAGGAACTTGGGACAGGATCACACTTCTGCTTCAGTATGATTTAGCAAGTGATGATGTGAGAAAGTGGAAGGAACACTGGCTCAGAGGTTCTGAGTTCAAATCTCTTGTTGGACATTTCCCTTGTGATTTTGGAGAAATTAATTTTTTTCTTCTTCCTCATATGTAAAATGAAGGGATTGGACTAGATGGTCTCCAAGTTACCTTATAATTTTAGATAAATAAACCATTGAGCCTCCATACACAAATAAAAGTTTCTATTTAAATCCCTTCTGGTACCCCAGGGTCATTGAAGAGAGGCTCTCATAGTCCTCTGAAGCCCTAGGAGACAGACATATTTCCATTCTGTCCATTCTTCCTCACCCCACCCCACCCCCAGCCCCCATGGCCAAATACCCTAAGCCTACAAGAAAGTAATTTGTTTAAGATCAATCACCAGGTACATAGAGAGAGGTAACCTACCCTCCCGTGTTGAAGGGTTTGGCCTGAGGAGTTAGAGCTACTGGGAGGGTTCCACTGCCCCCTTGCTTTCTGTTTCTATGGGTGCATAGACTCCCTCAGCAGCCCCAGAATTTGAGAGAGGAGAATAGAAAAACCTATTATGTCTTTAAGAAGTTGAAAAGTGATGCTACCTGACATTGTTCCTTGGGGCTTCAAATTCCTAACTAGACCACTAGGTTTCAAAGGTATTGTTGTGGATACTTTCTTCCTTTCAGATATCTTTTTTGAGGGGTGGAGCATCTTCAGGAGTGGGAGAAAGATGGTGAGAGTTTAAGGGGGACATTTATTGCCTGCTTTTCCATCCTGATAGCTTAACTGATCTCCCTGTCATTAGTCTCCTTTCTCTAATCCATCCAGCATAATATGCCAAATTAATCTTTCTAATGACAATCCCGATCACCTCAGTTCCCTACTCAAAAATCTTCTCTGGCTGCCTGAGCCTATAAAAGGCCCAGAGACCAACTCTACATTCTAGGACCAGGCTAATAGGGTATGCCCAGAAGAATAGGATTTGTAAGTAAGAAATACAAAAACAAATATGAAGGAATCTCAGAAATAAGATGTTATTGCTAAAAGGGATGTAGAGTTCATTCAATCATATTCCTTTATATTACATAAAAGGAAACTTAGTCTTAGAAAGAGGAAGTGACAAGTGACTGGTATAGGGACACCCATTGAGGTCTAGGTCTCCTGGAACCTAATCCAGGGTCCACCATGCTTTCACTTTCTCTCCAGCATCTAATTGCTGTATTCAGCCTATACTAGGTGCTATGGGGGAGACAGGAGTTATTTTGATTCCTGCCCTGAAGAACCTCACCATTTAGTTGTAGTGATTTAGTTGACACAGGTGGAAGAGAAAATAATTCTGCATTGAATTATGTCCTGCCAACACTGAGTACTTTCAGTAGTTGAGTAGCATTTAGAGAAGGAAGAAGTGACTATAGGCTGAAGGAATATGGAAGGCTTCATACAGAAGATGGACTCTGAATGGAGAGAAAGCAACCAGATAGGTCATTCCAGGTTTGGGATGGAGGGTGAACAAAGGGATGTAGGTGAGTGAGTCCTATCCATGCTGGCTAATAAGGGATAGAAAAGCTCACCTGAAACAGAGAGTAGATGTTGGAGAGCCAGAAAAGATGATGATGGCCTGATTTAAGGAAGTCAATTTATGCAGTTTGGGGGCAGCTAGGTGGCACAGTGTATAGAATACCAGCCCTAGAGTTAGGAGGACCTGAGTTCAAATTCAGTCTTAGTCACTTAATACTTAGTTGTGTGACTTTGGCTAAGTCACTTAACTCCATTGCCTTGTGAAAGAAAGAAAGAAAGAAAGAAAGAAAGAAAGAAAGAAAGAAAGAAAGAAAGAAAGAAAGAAAAAATCAAATGGTCAAATTAGGATCATCTCCTCAGGGTTCCTTATTCTGTTGTTTCCTACTGAGAAAGAGTTAGAAATCTCTCCCATGGCCAGCATATAAGGAATTTCTTTACTATCTAAATATATGACCACGAGGATATTCCTTTGTGGAATACATCCTGGTTTCCTTTGCATCTGCTGGGCAGACTTTCTAAATCAACCTCCTTGGGAAACACTGTCCCTAAAGAAACATTGATGGGGGGTGTTAATCTAAAGAGGCAAAAAAAAACCCCAAACTTGTTTCCAGTATCTTATAAGTGCCCATTACCCTAAAACTAGCATGTTTATTATAATCCATCTCCTTGTCTTTATTCTTGAAAATAGGTCCTTGTGACAGGCTGCACTTAGGCATTTGTGTGGGGGGAAGGCTTCTCTGTATCCAGCTTTGTTTGAACTTTCTGATTTCAACTTTCTGTGTCTCAGTGGATTCTCCTGCCTTTAGTCAGTGCTCTCTGAGCTAATCATTATTCTAAATGCTTCCAGGCCTGACCAGGATGCTTTGTTCTTGATGCTAACTCTTCCCTGCCTTTCTAATTTAACATCTGGCTGAAGAGAAGTTTCAGGGCACTTTGGATTCCAAAATGTATTCAGTTTGACAGTGATGGGCCTCTTGGAGTAATCCAGGCATTACCAACCTGTGGTATTCTTTCCTCTACTTTGTTCAGATCATTAGAACATGTGTGGAAGGTAGATCATATTATTTAATATTTAAAATAAGGATGAACAAATTTTTGTCCATTTTAATACATCATGGAGTCTCGCTGTTTAGGGATGCCATAGTGACAATCTGTATAGAAGGTGAAGAGAGATATCAATTTCAGAGATATCTGGTTGGTGGTAAAGAGTTGGATAGCACCAGATTTACTATGGAGTGCCACCAGTTTGCATAATCTTACGTTGGCATTGTCGAGAGAGAACATTCAAAGAAAGAGACAAGGTCCCTGCTTGTGAGGAGCTCCCATTCTAGATGGGAAGACATATGGTGACACATATTTATAAGAAGCTTTAAGGTTTCCAAATTGTTTTATTTACATGATCTCATCTGAATCCAGTGATGTAGGCACTACTGCCATTACTCTCCTCTTTTACATCTGAGGAAAGTGAACCTCAGAGAGGTTAACTGACTTACCTATAGTCATACAGTTGAGTCAGAAGTGGGATTTGAACTCTTTTCTTCATCTGATCCACCACTGTGTTACTTAGTTGCCTTAAACACAGGAGATAATATTTGAGCTTAAAGACAGAGTTAAAATGTCAAGAATACTTTTGTGATTGGGAATCTGGAGGGTAATTAGTGGGGAGTTCATGCTTCCTTATAGAGGGACCAAGTCCTAGTCAAGGGAGATCATCTGGCTCATGTTTTCTGGTTTCAGGTCATCCCAGTAGCTGTGCAAATGTGGTAAGAACTGGAACAAGAAAAGCACTATCCAGAGGATACAGGAAATGTGGAGTCCTGGAGCCTTCCTAGCGACTTGGATTTTCATTTTGGGAATGGGCCGCACAGAGAATTTCTACCGGCCAGGGTAAATCATGGTCATGGAGCAAAAATAGGGGGCAGGAATGGTGATAGAGCAATGGAAATTTATTCTGATGGCCTAGATTCTATTTTATAGTTTGAAATACCTACCCTGGCAGGGATTATTAATCTGGGATTCATTAATTTGGTTTAGAATCCATAAACCAACTGCATTTTAATATTGTGAGTTTTCTTTGCAATTCTGTCTTTTATGCATTTAAACCCATGATTTTGAGAAAGGGTTCCTGGGCTTCACCAAACTGCCAAAGAGGTTCAGGACAAGATCCAATTGTTACTGCTTTATCCTTAACTTTTTCTGTTCAGCCGTAGGATATGCTCCATAGCAGTCACCAGGGAAACTGTTCCCATCACAGAGTCCTATATCCAGAGAGTCTACCAGCCCTACATCACCACCTGTGAAGATCATAGAGCTTGCAGTACCTATCGGTAAGTGAACAACTCCAGCTGAGCCAGATAAGGATTATACCCAAACCCCAAAGCTATCTCCATGCCCCTAACATCCATCAGGCTAAAACTGCCACACTAGGAACATCATTAGCCTACCAATAATAAATAATTGACTATAATCTTCTGGTGTGTCTGGCACTATGCCAGGCAGTACTGAGAGGAGAGCTAGAAGAAGACACTCTTTCTAGGTTTACATAACTAATGAGTTTATGAGGGAGTCTTTTTGATTCTAAATACAATGTTTATTCAGTGTGCTACTTGGTTACCTAGTCTACATAAGCCCTAGAACAGCAACCAATACACTTTAGTAAATTTAGCCTCAGGATTGTGGGCAGGACCCAAAAAGGTAGAGGATTTTAGATCTGAAAAGGACTTCAAAGATAATCTAATTCCACCCTATATTAGAGAGACAGAAAAGAGTGAAATAATTTACCCAAGATCCCACAGCTGATGAATAGAAGAGCCAAGAAAAGAATCTAAATCTCTTGACTTCATCCAGAAGACTTTCCACTTTACATATTGGGAATAAACTGGGTATCCTTTTTCAAGAAGTCTTATCATTGGTCCTGGGGATTCTCTCCTCCAAATCCTATTTTCTACAGAAGAGTCACAATGTTGTGAAAAAATATAGAATCAAGGCTTGTCTAGAACATAGTGACAAATGAGGCTATTGTGTTTGGGTGGGGCATTTGAAAGGCAACAATCATCTGGGTCCTCCTCTGTCACCTTCCCACAGGACCATCTATAAGACTGCTTACAGATATACTTCTCGGACTCTCTCCCCACAACAATATTCTTGCTGCCCAGGCTGGAGAAGAAATAATGGGCTCCTTGGCTGTGGCATAGGTAAGACTTGGTCTCTTAGTGGGCTGAGAAAGTCAGAAAAAAAAAAAGAAAGGGTCCATGGGAATGATGGTAGATGGGGAGAAGAGCCTTGTTTTTGGAAGATAGGCTCCTGTAGGATCATAGAATGACTTTCAAGATACTTTGAGATCATCTAGCTTAACCTCCTCATTTTACAGATGGAGATACTGAGACCCAGTGAGGGAGAAGGAACTTGCACAAGGTCCTACAGGTAGTAAATAGTAGATTTAAACCAGATTTTCTGACTACAATTTAAGCCTTTTTTTGTGCTTTACCTGACCAAAGATAGGGAGTGTCTTATACTGAGGAATTAGTAAATGATTAATACCTTTAGAGATGGTTCAGCTACTAATTAGCTGTGTCACATCCTAATTCCTTCAACTCTTCTAGTCTTTAGTTTCCTCATTTGTAAAATGAGACCTAGTATTTACTGAAGCATTAACCCCAGTATCTCAGGTAATTGTCAGTTACAGAACATCATGACCTGGGATAAATTAAAATAACAAACAACAGAAAACCACCAGGCTATAACCTAATACCCACGATGCTAAGAAATAGCATCATCTGAAGTATACAAGACCAGAAAAGGAGGTTGATCACGTAGCAAGAATGAAGGAGATGTCAAATGAGATGTCCTCAGTGCTAGACTGATATTCATATGATAGTAAAAGAATCAGGAGAAGGTCTTTGGTACACTGGGTATAGTATCTATCGAGGAGTCCCCAAAGACTGTGGATGAGAAATACATAGGAATGGAAGGCATTAAGGGGTTGGAATCTACACTGATAAAAGGACTGTGAATACTAGGAACATCTTGGGAGACACTTGGGATCATAAACTTGTCTACCAAGTTTGAGTAGAGAATAGGGTAGAGCCTGGGGGAGTAGAATTGAGTATAAAATACTATGACTATCAGAGAACATAAGCCATAGAACTTTAGAGCTAGAAGAGCCCTTAGAGATCATCAGGTCCAGTCTCTTCATTTTTCAAATGGAAAAACTGAGGTTCCAAGCAGTATGACAAACTGAGTCAGTGGCAGAAACAGAACTTTGTCTGAATCTCTCCTTTGCTCCTATCATATTCTGCCTTGAATTGTATTTATTTGAGTTATACTCTCCTCAGTAGATTATAAGCTTCTTGAAAGCAGGGACTCTGTATATAATATTAGTAACATGAATTAACCAGAATTTATTAGTCAATTCTTAGAGCCCAGAATTTAATCTAGTGATATAGTGACCATTTTGGTGAAGGGGGCATTTTCTCCTTTCATTGCTGGGAAAATGCCTATTCTGCTTGTCTTTTCTACAACTCAGTTGCCTCCACCATCAGTGCCTTGATTTCCTTCCTCTTACAGCAATTTGCCAATCACCTTGCCAGAATGGAGGAAGATGTGCCAGGCCAGGTAGATGCAAATGCCCTGCAGGGTGGCGAGGAGACACTTGCCAAATAGGTAAGGTCCTTTCTAAGATGTACCCATGTCTGATTTCTTTATTAGTGATCCCTTTACATCCAAAAATCTGGGATTTCCAATCTACTTTCACTGCCTATAACTTTACGATCTTATGAAGCTTCATTACCCCCAGGCACACAAGTATTTAGTAGTAGGGCTGGGATTCCCAGATCTCTTTATGACTAGCTCCAGATCCTTTGTGACAGACCATATCATCTTCAGGACCCTGAGAATGTGAACTTTTTGGCTACATATTCTTAGGAAAGTATCTATTGAAGAGATGCCTTCTCCAGAAGTAGCTGAACCCATCCTCAGGAGGCTAGGCCATGGGTCAGAAGATAAGGGGTCAGTACATAAATCCTGCCCCCCCCAAATGAGCACAGGCAGTCCCCTCCCTACTCATGTCCTGTGACCTGAAAAACTCTCCTATAGCTCCACCTCTATAGCCCCTCTCACTGCCTACTGTTGCTTTAGGATGGCAATTAAATACTAAGTTGTATGCAAGCTTCTTGTGAGCCAGGAATATGGTGCCCATAGCACCAGCAGTTCCTATCCCTATATTCCAGGGAACAATTCTCCCAGAACAGTCCCAGGACCTCAAAACTCATCACTACTTGGGATAGAATGGGCACAGCAGGGAAAGGTAAACTCTGAACCCCATCCTGATCCTTCCTCCCCTTTCCTTCCATCTGTTTCAGATGTGGATGAGTGTAGCCAACCTGATCATGGCTGCCCCCAGAATTGCATCAACATTCCTGGGAGTTACCACTGTCAGTGCAAAGAAGGATATGAGCTATCTTCAGATGGGAGACTATGCCAACTCCAGAGTGGTTCCCCAGGACTGACTTCAACACTTTGTCCCACTAGGCAGCCTCAGCCAGGTAACATGCTGCCTGCCTCCTCAGATCCAGGGAGACTTCACTTGATCTGGCAAAACCTAATCAAGCTCCTAAGACCTAAAAGGTCTTAAATGGTCATTTGGCAGCACCAGACAGGAAAGTCCCAGGTGCTAGTTACCCTGGGGAGATCCGAAGATAGGAAATCTGGCCCTTGTATTTAGGAAGCTTGTAGGAAAGTTGAGGAAATGGGACACAACAGTGTGATATTCAAATAAACTTAAGGAGTTACATGGTGGGGTAAAGGGAAGAGGTGGCCCCTTCTCTGTCTTCTTTCCTCCTGGATGTGAATTTCTCTGACCTTAAGGGATGCTATCCTGGACACCTGCTCAACGCAGCTCATCATCTCGGAATATTCCAAGCTTGTCTCCCAGCTTCTCTCCATCACACAAGGGAAGCCACAACATGGGTGGCTGACGCTGGGTCATTATTACTTTTGGTACGCGCTGTGACACATCAAACTCGTACCGTGAGTAATAATGCGCCATTGGCAGCCTGGGCAGCAAGAATGACGACATGGATCTCAGCAATGGATTGTATACTCCCTATCTCCCAGGTTTGAGTAGAGAATAGGGTAGAAAGAGTAGCTATATGTATAAGACACTAAGAACATCAGAGATTATAAACCAAAGAGCCTTAGAGCTAGAAGAGATCTTAAGAGACCATCAGGACCAGCCTCCTCATTTTACAAATGGAGAAACTGAGGTTCCAAGTAGTATGGCTTGCCTGAGGTAACATACAGAATAGTGGCAGAAATAGAACTTTGTCTGAATCTCTCCTTTACCTCTATTATATTCTACCTTGAATTGTATTTGTTTGATTTATACTTCCTCAGAAGATTATAAGCTTCTTGAAAGCAGGATCTTTGTCCTTTCATTTTTGTACTGTTAGTATTTGTTATAGGGCTTGCAAGCAATAGGCACTTGATAAATATCAAATGAATTGTTAATGAGTCTACCAAAGCCTGCTGACACCAAATTTCTTGCTCTTCCCACTGCCCCTTAATAGATGGCATTTCTATGGAGCCTTAGAGTTTGCAAAGGACTTTCATCCATGTTTAATCTCTGACCAGAGAGGAAGCACACAGAATGAGAGCTGCTTCTGATAAAGTAGGGCAGATTTAGGGTTGACACAGAAGATATTTTGGGGGCCCAGTGGGTTGGCAATTTGTAGATTTGAAGGAATCCAGAGTTCACTTTCTATTTCCTACTTGGAAGTGAGGGAAGGGAAACAATATTTGGAATATGAATCTGTCTTTTAACTTTCTGTGACTCAGTCTCCCTCCCATTCTCTGCTAGAGGCTTCTGATGAAATGAAAGAAGAAATGCAAAAGCTAAGGAATCGAGTGGAAGTGTTGGAGGAGGTGAGCATCTGATGTTTTCTTAGAATAGATTTGGGATTTAGACAGAATTCCTCTGTCTAGAAAAAATCTACAGAGGATACCTCCCTAGAATTCTTTGATCACTATATTCCCCGCCCCCAGGTTTTCCTATGTGTATTCCACTTGAAAGCAAGTGGCTTTCTAAAGGCTACTCCATATAATATTGCCCTAACTAGGTAGTTTCCTCAAGAGCAACATTAATTTATCATCACCAAAGCCTATTGCAACAGTATCTAGATCACACATGACCCACAAATCAGGGCTGGGTTTCAGAGAGTAAACTGACTTGCCTACACACCTTAGCTACAGGCAGGTTTGTGAACCCAAGGATTCCTGACTCTGGCTAGCTCTATCCACATTGCCATTTGAAGTTATAGTCTGACACTAAGCCTCTTAGCAGAAGACAAAATCCAATTTACTTCTCCCCCACTGCTCCACTTCTACCACCTTTTAGAGTCACTTACCTGGGGAGAACAATTTTTAAAAACTTGGTCAAGGGGCGGCTAGGTGGCGTAGTGGATAAAGCACTGGCCTTGGAGTCAGGAGTACCTGGGTTCAAATACGGTCTCAGACACTTAATAATTACCTAGCTGTATGGCCTTAGGCAAGCCACTTAACCCCATTTGCCTTGCCAAAAACCTAAAAAAAAAAAAACAAAACTTGGTCAAAGCACAACATGTAAGTTATTACACTATCTAGATAAGTCAAAAACTATCCATGTGGCTCTCCTCCCAAGAATAAATGAAGGAATGACTGGGTGGGGAGAAAGGGAACTCAAGGAAAAATGTTAAGGTTAGATTCTACTCAGAAGGAAGAGAGGGAATTGTCTCTGAACCAGGCAGAACAAGGATTCTGTACCCTTTGATAACTGACAAAATTTTGGTCTCACTACAGACTCAACTTTCAGTTTGGGCTCAATGAGCAGTGAAATTTTCAGGAAATTTTCATATGCTAATCACAGTGATCCGGAGCTGCAGGTTGTATGCCTGATACTCAGTCTGGGCCTACAAATATTCAAAGGCCCTTGACTTCATACAGCTATAGAGAAATCAAATTGCTGGAAGCCCAGAACCTTCCCCTGATACACACTCATTTCAAGTGATCTTGGAAGAACTTTTTTTCAAGTTATTTCTTAACTCAATGCATACTCTACCACTAAAAGGGGGAGGAGGGAGTTTTATACAACAAAGCCTCAATTCATTGATCAAACTCAAAGCAGCAAAGACCAAATGAAAAATAAATACAATGTTGTGGAGAAAAGAAACGTATAAACACTGATAGTATGTCATATGCATTATAAAGTAGCCCCGGCTCTTCAACTTCTATCTTGTGACTGGCAAGCTTTACAACTCCAAAAATCCTGTATGATCAATTCTCCCTAGAAAACAATCTAACTTCCCCCTCAGCAAAGTGGTTTCTAGTTTTCTAGCCTGACTAGGAATTCTCTCCTTTTCAAGGGTAACATTGCCTTCTTGTAGGCCTTGAAGATTTTGCAGTTAAAAATAATCTTCTTGGGGCAGCTAGGTGGCGCAGTGGATAAAGCACTGGCCTTGGAGTCAGGAGTACCTGGGTTCAAATCCAGTCTCAGACATTTAATAATTACCTAGCTGTGTGGCCTTGGGCAAGCCACTTAACTCCATTTGCCTTGCAAAAAAAAAAAAACAAAACAAACCAAAAAAAAAAAACCTAAAACAAAAAATAATCTTCTCCAAGTTGAGATTTTTGAAGTCAAAGGCATATATGGTAGTAAATTCCCCAGGGAGAATTTAGAACAGAATTCAGTTGATGATATTTTTTAGTTACATGCAGTGGGAGTATAGCTTTTATAGGAGTGACTCTACTGTATAAATCAAGGCTCTGTGTAGATGCTAATGAGGACTGGCTGCACTAAGTCATTCATACTCTCTTAGAATCCATCAATCCTAAAATCTTAGAGCTAAAAGCTGAAGGAAAATCTAGAGACCATCCAGTCCAAGGTATGTGTTCTGACCCTCTTAGCTGTCTTGATGAAGTCTACCAATTCCTCAGTATAATGACCATTATAATGAGTATTCTTAAATGAATAAATGAATAAAATACATTCTTAAATGAATCAAATAAAATACATAGGACTACAAAAGTAATTTTTAAGATAGCTGTCAAAATATATACATATATTTTAAAAGTATATTTAATATTTTTACATATACTATATATACAAAATATATACTTTTTTACATTTTTAACTTTACATTTTATTATTTTTGCATATTTTTTCTTTTATTAAAGATTTATTTGTTTTACAATTTTCCCCCTAATCTTACTTCCCTCCTCCCCACACCTCACAGAAGGCAATTTACCAGTCTTTACATTGTTTCCATGGTATACATTGATTGAATGTGATGAGAGAGAAATCATATCCTTAAGGAAGAAACATAAAGTATAAGAGATAGCAAGATCAGACAATAAGATATCAGGTTTTTTCCCCCTAAATTAAAGTTAATAGTCTTTGGTTATTGTTCAAACTCCACAGTTCTTTCTCTGGATACAGATGGTATTCTCCATTGCAGACAGCCCCAAATTGTCCCTGATTGTTGCACTGATGGAATGAGCATTGCCCCCATGTTGTTGTTAGGGTATATAGTGTTTTTCTGGTTCTGCTCATCTCACTTAGCTTTAGTTCATGCAAATCCCTCAAAATATATATACATATTTTAAAAATCCACAGTATCTATTTCAAGACATTTTTTGTTTCATCGCACTCTTCCTTATTTTATAGCTAGGAAACTAGGGGAAGCCAGGTAGCATAGTGATTATATCAACACCAGCCCTGGCATCAACAGGACCTGAGTACAAATATAACCTAAGACACTTACTAGCTGTGAGATACTGAGAAAGTCACTTTCCTCTGATTGCCTTCCCTGCCCCACCTCAAATGAATAAATCAGGAAACTAAATAGAAGAGCTAGGACTAGAACCCAAATCCAGTGCTCTTGTCTCCCCATCCTCTCCCAATTAATGATACATGGATTTCTGTAGTGACTGGAGCTAACCACTGAAGATTACCTCAAACTCAAGTACATTCTGTACTCAACCCTGATTACACTAAGCATTGAGTAAATATTTAAGGTGGATGGGGGTTAAGGTGCAAGGTAAAGACATCAATTAGGATGTGCATCCTGGCACCTCCCCACCACTTACAGGGTCCTATGGGGCCTCCCTTCTCCCTTCCATCTGCAGTACCTAGCATGACTTATGAATAACTTTGAAACTCTATATAATTGATGGGTCTAAAATGTCAAGGCTATGCTGATGGGAGAAGCATCTTTCCTTTCATTCTTCCTATAAAACTCCCCGGCCTGGTCACCTTACAGGAAAAGTGATAAATGCTACCCATTCCCCCTCCCTGCCCCAAACAACTTGGTACAGCCAAAGCTGACACATGTGTCAGCTTGCTAAAAGTTCATATTAGCATTTTGACAGTATGGTGGCTTCTTCAAACTGTGAGTCAGTTTAATCAGCCAAGCCCAAGAATTTGGTAACAGGAAGACAGTGGGAAGAACAATGGAATGTGAGCCAAATTATCTAGTTGTCAACATCAGCAGGTTAGGAATCTGGCACCTAATCCAAAAGTC
The DNA here is from genome assembly GCF_037893015.1 of Macrotis lagotis. Classification (NCBI taxonomy): domain Eukaryota; kingdom Metazoa; phylum Chordata; class Mammalia; order Peramelemorphia; family Peramelidae; genus Macrotis; species Macrotis lagotis. The sequence goes on from NC_133658.1 coordinate 282,686,786, forward strand.
TACAGCCAATGAATAGTCCTTAGCCCTCCCAGAGCAAGAGAAAAATCAAAATTTTTGATTTTTTGAAATAAACCCAGCATGTTCCACCAACACACACACCTGTAACTCTTTGGTAGTCTCACATCAAGGAACCTTAGAAGAACACTTTTTAAAGCACCACTTAACTCACTGTAAGCTCTTCTCCTGACCAGTTAGAAAACTATGTAGCAGGGGCAGTTAGGTGATGCAGTAGATAGAGCACCGGCCCTGGAATCAGGAGGGCCTGAGTTCAAATGTGGCCTGACACTTAATAATTACCTAGCTGTGTGGCCTTGGGCAAGCCACTTAACCCCATTGCCTTGCCAAAAAACAAAAACAAAAACAAAAAACCTATATGGCAGAGTGCTGCTGTCTTTGGAGTATGAAACAGTCCTTCCTCTGATAGAGGAACAATACTAGTTGTGTAAGCCCAGGAAGTCACTGAAACCCCTCAGTTATGTTACAGTTACAGTTTATGTTACAAATGAAACATTGCTCTACAATGGTGAAAGGAATTTCCATACTGGAGTTTCCCAAATTTATGAAATCACAGTTCTAACTGAAACAAAGCACCCACATATACCCACACTTCCCAAAATCCATCTGCCCAGCATCATACTCATACAGTGGACCCAGATCTACTACTCATTAGCTGTGAAACACTAGGCAAGTCCCTGGTCTTCTGTTTCCTGTTTTGAGTGGAAAAAAATAATTCCTTATCTACTTCCTTCACAAAGTTGTCAGATTTTAGATCATAAAGGGGCCTTAAAGATTAAGGAAACTAATGAGATCATGTACTTAATATAGAAATATTATCAGAAAAATAAGAGTATGTTATTATTGTTAACAGTTGGACACTTGGGGATGGGATAGGAGATAGCAAAATCTGTTAATTTAGATCTTGTCCTTATTGGATTCTGAACTTTAAAAGCCTATGACTATTTGCTAAGATCAGAGGAGGCTGGGGAGATTGAACAATGATTAACCAATTAAAACTTATTCCCTAAAAGGTCCATTTTATGAGTGGTAGGAACAGGAGAACTTACTCAGAGCTGATCCATCCTTTGACCAAGATCCCAGGGGAGCTATTTCTTCCCTAAAACTTTTGGGACAAGAAATACCCAGGCACAGGTTCCATAGCATCCTGGGCTGGTCATCCTGGGTCAGTCAGCCTAGAGGCTTTGTGAGAATCCTCATTCTGGGCTTTTCCTGAAAGCCTGAAACAAGTTTTTGACATTTCTCCCCCCATCCTCCACAATAACTTGAAATCACATTCCCTAGTTCTTTCCCTCTAAAACAATCTTGTATTTTACTGATAATTGGGTGTATACATATATGTAAATGTGTATTTATTAACTTTGTTATACATTTAAATATATTTCTCTCTCCCATTAGAATATAAGCTTGTGTTTGAATATATTCTCTTGAAATTAAATATAATCCCTTGGATATGAATTATTTTATTCTTTGTACTTGTATTGCCTTCACCCGGCATGAGGCTTAGGACACAGTAGATGCTTAATGTGTACTGGCTGATTTGATGACTGGATTTACTGATTCTCCTCTAGAAGCTACAGCTGATGCTGGCTCCCTTCCAAAGCCTGGCACCTCAGGCCTCAGAGGATGGGCTGTCTTCCGACCACATCAGCCTTCTATCCCACTCTTTCCAGCAGCTGGACCGTATAGACTCCCTGAGTGAGCAGATTCTGTTCCTGGAGGAACGGCTAGAGACCTGTAAGTGGATGGCATCTTTGCCCCTTCCTCTCTGTTTGTCCTTTCCTTCTCTCTGTCTGCAGGTAGTGAGCCACCTAAGTGAAACTTTCCAGTGAAACCTCCCCTATGAGGAAAGGAAGAAACAAATTGACTTCTCATACTGAGCCTTCCTTTGTATTGCTGGCTCATAATCTTTTTATGTAGTGACTCTTTTTTCTCTACCATGCTGGGAAGCTCACTAAATGCAGGGACCAGTTGTGTTCTTCTCTATTTCCCTTACAGGGATAAGTCTGAAATCCCTGTGGGTCCCTAGGGTTGATCCTAGAAGGATGCCCAGAGGAATTGGGATGTTAGTTGGGATCCTTAAAGCACAAGTAGAGCGTGAGAGAAAAAGAAAAGGAGTGGGGAGAGGGAAAGGAGAGGTATTTTGACAACACTGATGTATATCAGCTTGAAACAGATTTTGGGCTTGCAAAAGCAAGGTGGTACCTTGCACAATGATTCTTAGGAAGGCTTCAGTCTAGTCCTGACGTGGCCCAAGGCACATTAACACAGCTGCCCACCTATGAGGTCTAGCATAGTATGGTAGTGGCTAAAGCTCAGAGAAACCAACAGATGCCTGGCAAATCATTGGCCAAATCAATGAGTGACCATCATTAAGTCAGCTGCTGAGGGAGAAAAAAAAACCTAAGAAGTTTTTGATGAGTCCTGCTTTAGAGACCATGGCACTGTTTTACCATCCCTGCCTTCTTAAAATAAATATGGTGCCCAACATGCTTCAGGTTCATCCGTTTGTTCTAAAGGTTGGGAAGACCATAGGGATGGGATGCAGATAAAGATGGAAGCCCACACATCATCTTTCATTTCTTGGAGAGGAAGCCAGAGCACTGAGGGCTGTATTTCTCTGAAGATAATGGTGGTCACATGGGTTCTGACTTCCTTTGCCCCCATTGATGCCAGTTTCTCCTCTGCTTCTTCCTACTGTTTAGGTTCCTGCAAAAATAAGCAATAAAAGACTTCCAGCTAACCCCAGAGGCCTCACCTGGTAGGGGATTGAGAGTCAAGATCCCAGAATGGGACCACAGGAAACCTGCTATATCTTTTCCTTTTCAGGATGTTTGTATTGAGTTTAATTCTCAAGCCACATACCATTAATCCTTTTTAAGAAAACGTTCTGGGCTCCTTTCCACAAACAGACTAAGAAGCAGGCTTCAGGGGTAGTTTGTGATATTAGGATGAATTGATACCCAGTCATATCTTTTTCCTTGATCCAGTTTCACCAATTCCTTATATCTCCTCCTTTTCCTTCATGATGTTGGGACTTGGATCTTCCTCCCGTCTCCCCATCTTGTTTCTGAATACAAAAAGTTCCCCCATCTTAGTGGTGTTCACCCATTCCCCCTAGTTTGGGGAAGGTAGGCATTATTGGCACCAAGGCACTATGAGGGCATAGATCAGATTAGAAACCAGTCCAGTAGGGACAGTTTGAAAGAAGCAACAGTCAGAATTTGAGAAAGGCAAATATAAATTGTGTGTTATGGGGGGGGGAGTTGGAAGGTTCCTTTGGGACACTCCAGGCCAATTTCCCCTCCATAACATTCCAAGGTGGAGCACATCCTGAGCTGCCAGCAAGAGGATATGAGCTCAGTTGATTCAAGTCATGCAAGTATTTCCTATCCCCCTATGTTGTCAATAACCCACAATTGTGTGACATCAAATCAAGCATGCGATCTGTATGTAAGGAATTGGTCTTTTTTTCTCCTCCATGTGAATTTGGTCCAGGAATCAAGCTCACAACCTTGTTCCCATGTATACTGTGGCCTGAGCCAAGGGTAGGGAGTCCTATCTTGAGTCTTGATTGGCCCCAACTCCATTGATGTCTTTCCCTCCCTCCTCCTTTTAAAGCTGCTCCCTACTTGGACAGCAGCCTCTACCTCTGATACAACCAGTGCCAAAGTCTATTCTCAGCTTGTGTGTGAGGGCAGCCCACCCACCCGCAAGGGGATGACTCACCCATTCGTCATTCAGGACCTAGCCAAGAGCAAGCTGTCCTATGGCATCTGGGTGAAGGTACGCAATCTCTTCCCCATTGACCTTCTGCTGCCATCCTGCTGACTGGCTTCCAGCTTCAGGACAGGCACCCCAACTCAGGGAAATTAAGAGGGCAGCAGTGTCCAGTGGGTAAAATAGTATAATTGTATCTCACTGCTTCACTGGACTGATCCATGCAGGAGCAACTGGTATTTGTTTAATATTGTAAAAATAAAATCACTTTTATCAGACTGTGCAAATATAATTGGGAGTATTTTGGCATCATGGCATCTGGCCAATGTTTTTGTCAGTCTTTGAAGTCTAGCCTGACCCTCACAATGCTTTTCCTTTGAAATTTGGAGCTGGGTGACAGGCATTTATGTCTCTGTGTGTGTGTGTGTGTGTGTGTGTGTGTGTATGCAGGGGGATGTCTCCTTCATTCATTGCTATTCAGGACCAATGTCCCTTTGTGATTGGGAAAGAAGAAGGAAACCCAAGTCTCTTGAAGTGTGATCATTTCTACTCTGCTGCACTCTGGGAAGACAGATAAAAGCTACCCCATGATATATACCACTGCACTAGCTCCATAGGTCTTTGCCAGTAGGAATACATGATACAGGGAAGTGTCACCGAGGAAAACCTTCCCAGAGGGAACAGGATTCAAATTTCCTAAAAGGAATAGCACACTCCCTGGTTTAAGGAGAATATGCCCCCTTAACAGGCCTGGCTTCAGAGTTGGGAAAGCTGGAACATCAACTACTTTCTTGCCTTGGACTGAGTCTCCTGAACTTCTGTTCCTCTGTCTTTAAAATGATTTGGATACTTCCTTCAAGAGGTCACTAAGAGGACAGAAGATAACAATAGAGGCTCACATGTCTCTTTTTCCTTCAAAAAGTTTTACTGATAACTTTCTTTTAAAATATCACCAAAGTTTCTCCTTGTATCCCTCTCCCTCCTATGCCCCCAAAACTACTTCAAAATAACAATAGTTTTGAGGTGGTTAGCTGGCGCAGTGGATAAAGCACCGGCCCTGGAGTCAGGAGTACCTGGGTTCAAATCCAGTCTCAGACACTTAATAATGACCTAGCTGTGTGGCCTTGGGCAAGCCACTTAACCCCATTTGCCTTGCAAAAACCTACAAAAACAACAACAACAAAAAACAATAGTTTTTTTAAAAAGAAAAAATGCTTAATACATCAAAAAAAGTCTGAAATAGGTGCAATGTCTCACACTTGAACTCCCTACCTCTCCAGAGGAATGGGGTGCAGATGTCTTCTCCTATCTCTTCTTTGGAGACATGCTTCTACTGTGTAATTTTAGCAAGATTCCCTTTCTATTGCTTTTTTGGTAGTTCTTTCCATTCCATTGTTGTCATTGTGCTTTCTTCTTGGTTCTGCTTATTTCTCTCTGTATCAAATTGTGTAAATCTTTCTATGCTTCTCTATTCATCATTCTTACAACACAGTAGTAAAATTCCATTTCAGTCATGTACATTTTATTTAGTCATTCCTCAAATCAATTGATATCTACTTGTTTTTAACTCTTAACTATCACAAAATACACATTTTTTATGTATGAGCTCTTTCTCCTTATTAACCACCTTCTTACGTTGTTATACTATACTACCAGGGTTTAAGTCTAGTAGTAGAATATCTAGGTCAGAGGGTAAAGACATTTTTGTCATTTTGTTTTGCTAATTCAAAACTGCTTTACAAAACTGTTGTACTAATTCACAGTTCCAACAATAATAATAATAATAGATCATAATAACAGATAAAATTCATATAGAGCTTACCATGGTGTCAGGAACTATGCTAAGTGCTTTATAATTATCATTTTTTTAATCTTTACAATTACCCTGGGAGGTAGCTGCTATTATTATTCCCACTTTACAGAGGAAGAAACTGAGGCACACAGAAGCTAAGTGATTTGTCCAGGGTCACATAGCTAATACACATCTAAGGTAGGAGTTGAACTCAGATCTTCCTGACTCCAGGTCTGATGGAGTATCTGCTTCACCATCTTTGTACTAACAATGTATTAGTGTGCCTATCTTCCTATAAACCCTTCAACTTTGAGTCCTTCCAATTTTTCATCTCTGTCAATTGTAGGATATGAAGTAAAACCTCAGGATTATTTTGATTTAGAGCATCCTTTCATACATCTAATCAGCTAATAGTTTGCAATTCTTCTTTTTGAGAACTATTCATATCTTTGACTTATCTACTGGGCTATGATTGCTTTTGATCACACATATATATGTGTATACATACACACGCAGAATATCTATATGTGTATCTGTCAACACATGCACTCATTCTCAGAGCAGCTAGGTGGTGTAGTAGAGTTATGGGCCTTAGAATTAGCAACAAGTAGGAGTCAGGAAGATGACTTGAGTTCAAATCCAGCCTCAGAGATTTACTGGACAAGTTACATAACCCTGTTTGTCCCAGTTCCTTGTATTTAAAATGAGCTGGAGAAGAAAATGGAAATGGAAATGGAACAGATACTCCAATATCTTTGCCAAGAAAATAACAAAGGATCACAAAAAGTTAGACACGATTGATAAGAAGAATAACAAAAATATAAATACTTTTTTGTTTTTGCTAATTCTGTGTTTGTACACACATATATTGTTAATTCTTTCTATGTTTTGGATATCAAACTCTAATATGGGAAATTTGATACAGAAATTATTTCCCCTTTTTATCTTTTATAAATCACTTTAGTCTCAACAACCCAAAAAAGAATATGGTTCAAGTATTATCTCCATTTGAGAGATGGGGAAAGTGAGGTTCAGAGAGAAGTTAGATCTCTAGGGTCACACATTGACTTGTTAGAATTAGGACTCAAATTCAAGTGTTCTCACTCCAAGTAAATAGTACTTTGCACCATATAATGTTGCCAGTCACTTGGAACAAAGGTACCAATGTAATAACCAGTATGTTCTACTGGAAAAAGTCCTGGTTTCAAATCCCTCACTGTGGGTAGTCAATTCACCTCTGTGGGTCTCAGGAGGCAGCAGAGTAATGTGGTAAGCAAAGAATACTGGCTTTATACTCTGTGGACTTGGGTCTGAATACTGGCTTCGTTACTTACTACTTAGGTGAGGGCAGAAGCTAGGAGGTATAGTGACTACAGTGCTGGACATAGACTCAGGAAGATCTGGGTTTGACTCAGGAAGATCTGGGTTTGACTCCTGCCTCAAGACACTCGCTAGCTTTATGATCTAGGGCAAAGTCACTTAACCTCTCTGGGCCTAGGTTTCCTTAATGTAATACAAGGGGGTTGGATCTGATGAGCTATAAATTCTCTTCCAATTCTCAATTTACCATCCTAACTCAGTCTCTGTAAGTTGCTGTTCCGGGGGTGGGGCCGGTGTTAAGACTGTCTGATCAGAGATTCTTATCTTGCAGCATGTGGATCTCCAGAGTCGATGAATTTCAAGAGGGGAATCCATCAACTTGAATGGAAAAAAACATTTTTATTTCAATATAATTGCTTTCCTTTATAATACTAAGCATTTTATTTTATGCATTTAAAAACATTCAGAGAAGGTGTCTGTAGGCTTCATTAGATTGTCAGAGGGAACTGGAATAGAACTCAAATGTCTTTCCCACCTATAGTTAAAGATTGCCTAATTTATAGGAGTTATGAGTAGCATTAGCAAAGGGAGTTTCGATGATAACAAAATCATAGTCCTTCATAAATTGATGTATAAATACAACTCTCAGGTAGAGTTACAAACTCACTTTGTTTCTTACATATTAATACTGTGTCCATAGGAAGCCAGGAAATCCTAGGGTTAGCCTAAAGGACAAATAAAGTGCCTTGTCAATTACTAATGACAACATCTTCTACAAAGCAAGCTGCCAAGTTTTGAGCCCTCATTCGGCACTTTTAGGGTGCAAGAATTTCTATCTCAGGTATAAGGTGTAGGAAGCATAACTCACTTCCTTCCAAAGGGGAAATTTTAGGATGAGAGGGCTGAGCATCTTGAATTAGGAAGACAGAAAATTATAATGGGGCAAAGATTTAAAGCTATTCAAGATGCAGGGCAGTTAGGAGGTACAGTCCAACCCTGGGGTCAGGAGGACCTGAGTTCATATCTGATCTCAAACTCGAGCTGTGTAGCCTTGGGCCAGTCACTTAACTGATTTACCTCATATCCAGGGCCTTCTTCAGTTATCCTGATCTATATCTGCTTACTGGCTGTGGTGGATAAAGTGAGGCTGGTGACTTAGTAGAACTGAACCTCCTCACTTGAATACAATTCACATGTATATCTTTTATCATTTCCCTAATGTCATGGTTTTCTTCAAGAATGAAGGACAAGCAGTCCAAGAAACAGAGGACTCTGACACTGATGAACCTTGGGGAGAGGTAGAGGAAGCTTGATAAGCCAGGAAGTTTCCTCCCATATCATCTCTATTACCCCATCTGTGACCCACAGACCTTTGGACTACCTGCAGGCAGGTTCCAGCCCATTTCTATGTGACTGCCAAAACAACTTTTCTTAAACTAAGATCTGATAATCACACCCTTATTCATTAAATTCGAGTAGACTCCCTATTGCTTCTAGGACCACATACAAACTTTTCTGTTTAGGTAGCTTTTAAGGCCCTTGAAAAACTCGTCTCCTAAAGTCTCATGCCTCTTCCCACTCTACAATCCAGCCCAACTGGCCTTTCTACACATACACACTGAACTCCAAACTCCTTTCTATGTCTTTGCACTGATTTCCCTCATGCCTAGAATATACACCTCACCTCTGCCTCAAAGAATTTCTTTCTTTCCCTTTAGGATGAAACTCAAATACCTTCTACCTAAATGAAACCTTTTCTCATATCCCCACCCCTGCCCCTCCCTGTTCCAGCTTCTAGTGCCATCCTTCCCTTAATTATCCTGAATTTACATCTTTCTTTATATTATTCCACACATTTTTATATGTATACTTGTCTCCCCAGTTAAAATGTAAGCCCCATGAGAGTAGGTATTATTTTACTTTTTATATTCCTAGGGTCTGGCAAACTTCCAGTAAATGTTTATAGATGAGCTAGGATCTTCAGGCCAGAGGAGTTCCAAGGTTCCTTCCAGCACTGACCCATCTGATCCTTAGATAGCCTGGCACAACTGACTATCTTCCTGGAAGAATTCCCTTGTCTAAGTACTGAAAGTTAAACTTCTGCCCATCAAAAAGCATTCAACCATCTCCTTCTTCTAAGAATAGCCCATTGGTGCTTCCTTCTCTATGAAGACTTCCCAGAACCCCTCCACTCTATCTCTTCTACCTCCCAGTCAAGGGTCCTTTGAAATTTTTGAGTATTTTCTCTCCTTTGTCCCCAATTACATTCTACCAGATTTTATACTTTAACCTGTGTGTTATGTTGTATCTCTCCCTAGAATATAAGGTCTCAAGACAGCAAGGAGAATGATTTATAATCTTCATATCCACAGCAATAAGAATAATGTATGCTACATAAACATAATACTTGTAGAGAGGAAAAATATCAGAGGCCTGATGTTTCCTAGGGCCACCTTTCATTCCTGAGAATGCAACCAGGAAGTAAAAATATATCACTGAAAGTACTTAGATGAGGTATATAACTTCCCACATTTCAAATATTTTGCTATTTTTGAATAATACGCTTCAATAACTTAAAACTACTCTAAGATCTGGAGGAAACCCTTAGGAGGAACTCTCATTCCCCTCATGGATGCTTTGCTTGACAAATGGCTGGTGTATTTCTCATGGGGTCATTAGAACACCTGGGAATTTAACTAGATGACCAATTATACTTAATGCTAATTATCACTCCCAAAGAGTATTAAACCCAATATAATGGAAAAGAATATATACAAGACTTGGAATTAGGAGATATGAGTACTTGAGTTCTTCATCAGTTATTAGTTGTGGGTGTTAAAACTGGATTTCCATCTAGGCTAAGTGTAGGTAACAGCAGGAGCTCAGTGTTTTATGAGGATCAATTAAGATTGCACATATAGAATGGTTTTTAGTTTTAGAAGTATTATACAGGTGAAGAAAGAGGGAGGGAACATCTATCAAGTGCCTACTATGTGTCAGTCCTTTCCAAATATTTCAATACACAATGGGCTAAAAATCCCTAATGAGGGCAATCAATTAAAAGCTTAAATAAAACAGATGAAATCTATTTATAGATGGAATGGCATGGTCTACCTAATTTTTGTCTTTATATCCTCAGATCCTAGCCTAGCACTGGCACTTAGTAGGTGATCAATTCTTATTGGTTGATGGATCACAGTAAGTCTTGGTCTTATATGATATATTTTTGCATGAAATTAAATCTAAAGATTTATCTTTTAAAAGATGCAAAGTCCTTTGGGAGGGGTATATGTTAAATCCTGGGGCACTTTGTATGTGATTTCCAGGCTACTCTACTGGTAGGGCACAATGGGGGGAGTGGGGCAAAGGACAGAAGAAAACTTTATCCAATTTCACAATGAACCTGGTTCATATCTGCCAAAGTGGAAATAGAATGGTGACTGTGCTCATGGCCTATCTCTCGAGAGGATGTCCCAGATGAATCAATCACATAAACACCAAGTTTAGCCTAGTGTTAAACTTCACCACTGAGGTTTTGTGTATGTGTGGGGGTGAGAGGTAGAAAGATTGTGCATAGAGTTCAGAACAGCTGGTCCCAGGAGAAACAGGACTTGGTCTCCTTCTGCAATCTAGAGGAACTGTGTGTCAAGATGGTAATAACTGACTTTGAATCTTGCTTCTGATATATTCTGGAGAAGTCACTTAAACTTAAGCCTCAGTTTCCCTATCTGTAAAATAGGATAACAATGCCTCTGGTTTTTAAGTCTGTGCAGGGTTCTTCTGTAAGCAGACCAAGTCCGTATGTGAAGAGCTTGGCCAATATCCAAAACATAAGAATTGAAAGATCCTCACCCATCTCTGACTGGGGGGTGGGTAAGATTAGAACAAGAGTTTTTTCCATAGGTCAATAGTAAATGGAATATAATTTGGATTTGGTATTTCATTAGCAGAGGGAGCTCCCCCAAGGTAGGTCTGTACCTTCCCTGAACCTTGAAAATTGGAGTCTTACCTAGACCATTGAGAGATCAAGTGACCTGCTCAGTCTCAAAGCCAGCATGCATTGGAGGCAAAATCTGAACCCAGATCTTCTGGCCAGTTTTGCACTGAGGCTTAGGGAATGGAGAGCTGGCCTCAGAGCCAGAAAGGTCTGAACTAACCTCTGAAATGGGTATCTGGGCAAGTCCCTGAATCTCTGAAGTTTCTAGACAATTCTTCTGAGATGCTAAGTTGCAAAGGAGGGCTACCTGAATTGGAGAAGAGTCTTCTCTCAGGGAGTTCCCCATATACCATTGAAGTCAGAGGTCAGCAAGTCTTTTGGTCTGATATTATCTAAGTTACCCACCCCAGGATGGATCATCTTTCTGGAACTGTCCCATGGTTCTCTGGAAAATGCAAAAGTGCTGGGACTGGAAGTAGAAACTCAGTCAGGAACTCCTTATGTCTTGGACTCAGAGAAACCCTAAGAATTGCAAGTCCAAAACTAAGCCCTTTTTGACTTTGAGAATAATTTCCACAAGTGACTACCACACATAGTTTTTCAAATAATTGCTTTATGAAAAACAAAAATTGTGCAATTTAAATCAAATATACATTTTTCACAAAACTAGACCTGACCAGCAGAGGCACTTTTCCAACAGAATTTCAACAGGCAGTCATGGACCCCATTTGCTGTTCTTCCAGAGCTGAGATACCAGGATTCCCTCTTACCCTCCCTCACCTCAATTCTTCTGGTTTTGCCCTCCCACCTCAGTAAAAGTGCTATTAGATTTAAATTCTAAATTGCTTTAGAGCCAAGATGCTTGAACTTTTCCTCCTCATGATCATCAGGTCACTCCCCAACTTTTCTTCTCTGTAAACACTGATAGAGTAAGGCAGGATATTGATCTTTGGAAGACCTCTGAAGTGTGAGCAGAAGAGAAGACCCAGATCGAAGCCCTGCCCTCCTCCCTGAGGCAGAAAGACTACCACCAAAGGCTGCCTGGCAATTCCAGATTCAAGGGAACATTGGACCATGAGTGCATCTCCCCACAACATACCCTTCAGGATTCATCTGGGCAGTCTGACAGGAAAGCCACCACCAGAGCACTAGCAAAGGGGCCAAGGTCTGGACTTTGTTACCTTTGAAAGTTTGAACTTTGTTTCCTCCAGGCTACCAAGCTACTCTGCTATCAGAGATGGCATTCAAACTTAACACAAGAGAAAATCAATGTACTTATCAGTTTATCTCCTATGACTGGGTGACTAAAGTCAAACTATCCACTGAACCCATGCCTCCATTAACTCCACAAGCTGTGGTGAAATTTTCCTTGTCCTAGTCCTTAGAGGAGGAACTTCTATTGCAGGCCAGTTACTTTCAAAGGCCTCACATCTCTAATAACTAGGCTGACCCAACTTTCCTGGGTCAGGGAGGAGAGGGAACTCATTGCTCAGTCCATTCTCTCACTTCTCTCCTTGACCACAGTCTAGGAAGGAACAGAGTGTCTCTTTAAACAGGAGAGTATTCTGAGTTCTATGTACCCTGGCCCATTGCAATAAGACTGCTAACATAAAATAGGTCTCTCTTCATCACCATCTACCCAACCACTTCTACAACAATATGCCAGGAATAACCAGGTAGGGAATTCAGGGACATGGCTGTGCCATCTCTAATTATATAGGTCTGTGGGAACTGGCATCACCAAAGGGGGTCTTGGCCTTTGTCAGCAACATAGGCTAACATTCAGGGGGATTTTTTTGGTAGCTCCCCAGAGTGCCAGAACTTGAGTAGTAAGAGACAAAAAGGCTCAGAGAACAAGTAGAAGATTGGGCATTTTCAGACCTGTTGTGCCGATGGCAGCCTGGAAAATTTGTTCCTAATACCTGAGCTGGACACCAGTGGGCACAGTAAGGATGATAGGGGTATGATTTTCACTTATTGGCAACAAGTCATACCATATAGCCCCACAAAGACAGGTGGCTTCACCCCATTCTCCCCAAAGTCGTTCATTGGCCTGGACAAGACCTCAAACTCCAGAGTTAATCTGGTTCTCCTAGTAAGGGTCACCCACAGCACAGGACTTCACTACTCAGCATGTGGGATAAAAGAGAGGATATCTCAGGGGCCAACTGAAGGGAAGATTAATGAGGAGAAAGGTATAGTGTAGAGAACCACATCCATGGCTAACAAGGGAGAGAAGGCCCAAAGGAATATGGTAAGAAGAGAGCCTCTGGAGAGGGTGACCCAGAATGAAAGCCAAGGGGAGGCACCAGGACAGTGTTAACTATGACTTGGCCACAGGAAGGGGGGTTCCTCTGTTCATCCTCTCTCACCCTGGGCAGAGGGGCAGGGGTTGGTGCCTAGGGCTACTGCACAGGCTGCGAGGTTGGATCATTGGTCCCATTTTCATTCAGCTTGTCAGATAGTCTGAAAAATGTCTCTCTCATGACAGAACGGCAGGTCTCTAGTAAATCTGGGATGTCATTCACTGTCAGGCCTTCTGTCTTGATTGGATCCAGCACTTCTACTTTGATCTTCCCTAGAAACAAGAAGGGCAGAGAGAGATGTGTCTTGCTGCTATTGCTGCTGGATTACTGTTGAGTCAACTTGGATGCATACTGGTGCCTTAGGTCAAGCCCTTCTTAAAGCACCACAGGATGTGTAAGGACCCTGGCAAGTCCCATTCCCCCAACCAAACAGGTCACAGGAGCTGGTTTTCATGCTCTAAGCAAGACCCTCCCCCACCCCACAAACCCACCACCAGACATTTCCATCTAGCTCTTTGCTGCCACCATTGGAAGAGAAAAGATCAGGGAAGGCTTGCGGCTAGACACTAGAGTGATTCAACAGACATAGTTTAATGCAAGAGGGAGAAGTAATTTAAGGTAATATTACAACTGTCTTATTCCTTTTATATAAACCACATACACAGAGATGAAACACATGCAGATGCCTATAAAGGAGGGGATATTTGAAAGTCTGCTGGGTATGAGTTATACCAAAGTAATCCCACCCAAAAAAAGGCTATTTCTGGAGCATCCCCTAGAGACAGTCTTTCATAACTGGTTGGGTTATTGTTTTGTTCTTGATTATCTGCTCATGGAAGCCCTGGACAATAGGAACAAGGAAGGAAGATATTCTACTTATCTACTCTGGGCACATCCAATATAATGATTTACCTTGGCTCTTGCCAGTGGTTTGGACCTACAATTTTTGGATTCTTCCTTCCTCCAAACCCCCAAGATTTTCCAGAAAAAGAAAGCAATTATTCTGGATATTGGTACAGCTATATCTGTCTACCTGTTATCAACAGGGCCAAAGCCTACTTAGAGGATTCATAAACCAAGTTGAATCTTCTATACTTCAAGACTGCTGGGGCAAAGGCATACACAGTAATTTCCATGAATGGCTCTGGTGCTGGACTCCAGACCCTCTGCTAAGTGCTCTCCTGTCAATAATCACTAAAACTTCACAAAAATTCCTGGGATGGGCAGGACAAATGAGGAAATTGAGGTTCAAATGTTACGACTATAATAAATCAGAAATTTGTGGGTCAAGTGAAGAACAGCTTCCATTTTGATTAGACGATCAAAGATAGGAGAAAAGGACAGATAACCTATTTCCCCTGGATTAGACTTTGGTCTGTTCTCCCAGGCAGGCTGTGTATTTAAAGGTGTTAAGCCATATATACTAAGGCTAGTAATTATCTGGGGTCATTCAGAGTAAGCTTCTATCCCAAGGATCCAAAATCATTAGGTGCCTCTCATTTCTAGTGATTCCTGGACAATGGGCTTGCTTGATTTTCCTTGGTCCTCCAACTCAAGAAAAGTATCCATCAAGCCATTCCAATCTCATTGGTTCTAATTCTGGACAAAGAAGGTTTTATGTAATAGGTGACTAATCCAAGCTCATTATATTTAGGAAAGGCAGAGAGACACTGAGTCAACTCTTCTTTACTTCAGTCTCCTCATCTACCAGATTGGCTCTACTATCACTCTCCAAAGGATGTTTTTTAGCAGATGAGTATGAAAAATGCTTTGTGGAGTATCAAATTACTGGATGAATGGGACTGTCTAAAATACCCAATGTTTTATTTCACCTAATTCCTGCTTGGAGACCAAGAGATTTTTTTTCCTTTTAAAATACAAAACATATCTCCCTCTCAGGAGATTCAAATTGATTTTTCTTTTCTATTGAACCCATCTTTTGACACACCTATTTGTATCTTCTGGACAGAATAAAGTAACCAGTACAAGGCAAGAGTCAGGATTTCAAACACAAAAATGCCCATAGGGAGCTGTTCAGTACTACTAATATCCTAGCAATTGCCAATATTGGGTCAGCTCTGTGCCTTCTTTTTATTATGTCCCTAGGGAAAGGCAAACCTGATGAATTTGTTTATCCTCCCAGATGGTAGAGCCCAGCAGGACCAATTAAGAAGTATGATCCATAGAAAGAATACTAATCTGGGAATTTTGGAGACATGGGTTCTGACCTACCCCTGTTGTAAATGTGACCTTGGACAAGCCAAGTTCCCTCCCTTCTTAGGTCAGTTTCTTCATCTGTAAAATGGGGGAAGAAGGGAATTAATTAACTTATTCTACCATCCAAAATCCTATGCTCTCAGTAATAGAGAAAGAATTTGGGTTTCTCTCTTCTCAAATACCTAGGGAATTTGAGGGCAAAAATCTTTCTATAATAACTAACACAGGGGCTCAATAAAAACAATCAACCTTACAGATTTTTTTTTTGGTAGGCAATGGGGTTAAGTGGTTTGCCCCAGACCACACAGCTAGGTAATAATTAAGTGTCTGAGGCCGGATTTGAACTCAGGTACTCCTGACTCCAGGCCCGGTGCTCTATCCACTGCACCACCTAGCTGCCCCTCAATCTTACAAATTTTACTGAAACTCAACTCAAATTCTGAGGGCTTCTTGGCTAACAACCCAGGAAGGAGAAATAGATCAATGAAAGGAGGATATGACAGAGAGACATAACCCAGGAAGTCACATAAAGTACCTGATGTAAAGATTTTCTTCTTTGGATTATAAAAGGAAGAGAATGACGAATATACCACAGGAATGATAGGTACCTAGAGGTGAAGCAAACAAACCATCAATTAGAAAAAACTGGAGAGAAGCTCAAAAATGGGGCTCTCATGATGGGACAGATGGAAGGTAGTAGGCCTCTCTCTGGCTTCAGGCATCTCTCTCAGGGGCCACTCCCTTGGAAACAGGCCCAGGAGAACTATTCATTTATAAGGCTTCTCCACTCCCAGAGATGAGAAAGCCTAGCCAGTCATCAACCAATCCTCATCTGCTGCCAAACAAAATCCAAATACTATCCACCCTACTCACTTGTCATCTGAGTTTTTCCACCATCATCAGTGGAGAATGCTGAGATTGTAGATAGGATCATGTGATTCCTATGCCATTTCTAGACTTCTTTTAAAGACCAACTGCCTTACTGTTCTTACTTGCTTTAGAAATAATCACCTAATTTTCACAGAAAAGATTTTCCCACCTTCAGGAACCCCAAAGTCAATGGCTGTTAGCCAAGAGGACTTTAAAAATAAAGCTTAAAAAATGTAGTCCTCTCTTATGGTCCCTTCTGAAACAGCTGAGAGCTGGGGCTGGGTGAAGAGTTCTATCCAGTCCAACTGAACACCACTTGAAAAGTCCTCTGCTGCTGGGACATCAGAATTTGAACAGTGAAATCTGATTCTACTTTCAACTCTGCCCTTTTTCCTGCCAAATCTCTACCCTTTGGAAAGAAGAGGAGTAGTGAAGTAGGGCTCCCATCTTATCATATTTGACTGCTGCTTGATGCTTTATCCTATGCTTGCTTCCAGTCTGATCTCTAGCCCCCTTTGAGAGTGATGAGCATTCTTATACCTGGTCATACCCCTCACATTCCAATGATTCTGAACTCAGGTAGGTTAGAATCCAAACTCCATATCTATTTCTCCTTCTACTCCCCACCCAACTGATTCCTTATTTCCACTCCTTCAATCCTCCCTCCCAAAAGCTTCAATCTAATACCATCCAGTCATTCCATTGTGTCATCTGGAATGCCTGCTCCATAAGCAATAAATTTCCCTTCCCTTCATTCTAAATCTTTTCTTCTCTTATTTCTTCTACTTACTACCTATTACTGAAACCTGGCTCTTCACTACTGATACAACTTCTCTAGCCTGCTTTAAGTATCAGTTTACCTCCTTTGTGGTTCATGCTATTCATAACTACCACCCCATCAAAATCCTGGAAGCTGTTATCTAAGTCTCCTTTCTAGGTTTTCAGGGTACCATTTTCTCCTGGTTCTCTTCCCACCTATCTAATGGCTACTCCTTACTTTGCTGGATCCTTACCCAGATTATATGCTTTAAACACAGGTATCTCTCAGGGCTCTCTTTTGGGCCCTCTGGTCTTCTCCCTCAATTCTACTTTCCTTGGTGATATCATCATAATGACAGTTTCAATGCTGATGATATTCAAATCTAGTGTTAAATAGATTTAAGTCAGGCTCCAGTCTTGCATCTCTGTCTTTCAGACATCTCAAACCCAATACTCAGTGAACAATAAAAGTAGTCCATCCAAAATGGAACTCATTATCTTTCCTCCTAAATCTTTCCAGCCTCCTACCTTTCTTATTACTGTAGAGGACACCACCATCCTTCCTTAGGCTCAAAACCTAGGAGTTATTCTGCATTCCCCACTACCTCTTATCCCCCATATTCAATCTGTTGCTGATGTTTGTCCATTTTACCTTAGTAGCATCTCATGAATATGACCCCTCCTCTCCACCTTCTGATACTGCCATCATTCAAGTGCACATCCTCATCAGCTAACCCTTATACTATTGCAATAACCTTCTTGGATCTGCCTGTCTTTAAATCTCTCTCCATTTGACACTAAAGTGATTTTCCTGAAACACATGTCCAGCTATGTCATTCTCCTGTTCGAGAAAATTTCCATGGCTTCCTATTTTCTCCAGAATCAAATACAGAATCCTCTACTTGGCATTAAAGGCCCTTCATAACCCAACATCCTCCTACCTTTCCCATATTCTTAAACCTCACTCCTTGCCACATACACTTGGATCCAGTGACACTGGACCTTGCTACTCCATCTCAATGCTCTCTCCCTTTTCATTTTCAGCCTCCTGGTTTCAATTCTTAACTAAAGATTTTAGCTCCAGGAAGCCTTTCCCAGTCACTTGTAAGTCTAGTGTCTTCCTGGTTTAATTATTTCCTCCCTAAGACTGCATATAGCTTGTCTGTATACAGTTGTTTGTTGTCACTACTTATTAATTTGTAGGTTCCTTGAGGGCAGGAACTATCTTTTGCCTCTTTTTGTATTCTAAGCACTTGACCCAGTGTCTGACACATAGTAGGCAATAAATGTGTTATGAATTGATTGTCTGTCCCACTCCTAGAGGAAATACTGAGTGACTACTCTGACTAGTCAGGAATAAAGTCTGAGAGTTGAAGATAATGGGGAGAGGAAGAAAAAGTCAGTTCCTTCTGCCCATCAATCAAATATTTATTAAGTACTATGTGCCAAATACCAAGCTAGGCACTGGAGATCTAAAGACAAAAACAATGTTGGGTTCTGGATTACCCTAACTGCCTCACCCCAAATCCTACCCTTCCCAAAAGATCACCCTACAAAGAAGCCTTTCCCCAATTTGACCCCAAATGTATCACCTGGGCCTGGACAGCCAGATAAAAGGCACCCTTCTTGAATGGCAAAAGGTCACAACTTTCATTCCGTGTTCCCTCAGGATAAATCCACACTTTCAGCTGTCATAGGGGGAAAAAAAGAGGGGGGGGGAGTTTATTTCTGATATCAACCCCTTTAAGGATCACAGGATTCTAAAATCTTAAGTCTTAAAAAGTCGTCAGACTCCATCCCCCACACTCCTACCCTATTCAGAAATCCTTTCCATAGCATCTCTGATAAAGGGTTATTCAAACTCACTTTGAACATATCAAAGAAAATGAGGCTCAAATAGTAGTAACCTTTCTATAACTTTATTAAGGTCACACAGCTAGTTAGCATCAGAGCTAGAACTAGAACCCAGTGCCTTGAACTTCTAGAAAAAGAAATTTCCAGGTTTCTACCATGCTGCACTTGCCCTTTAGTAGGAACTCCTTGGACACCAAGCCAGACTCACATTCTCCTTGACCAAAGTATTTCCCACTTCCTCCATCGCTGACATGGCTGTGCTTGTCCGTTTTCTGTTAATGAAGATGACACCCCCGAGGTACATGATTAGGCCCACAGGGCCTGTGTAAAGCAGCTCCCGCTTGGCAATCTGGATGCAGTTTTTTGGGAGGATCTCCATCAAACCTAAGACCAGGGCAGAGTCACAGGGAGGGAAAAGAAAGGAGCATCCTACCCTAGAAGCTTCCTGGCACAGCTAGCCTATTCACGGGGTCAATGCAGACGGAACAGAATGAATGAAAGATGGTATGGAAATTACAAAAAACACAGGAAGGATTTTGGGAACTATGAGAACTAAGTCAGACTCACTGCAATTATATAGAGAGTAGTAGGACATAAGAAAAGCATAAAGGATCATATTAGGTGTGCCCAGACTCTAAACTGTCCTTTAAAAAGAATAACTTTTTTGAATGGTTAACTTAGCAATGATCTCAAAAAAAAAAATCTAATCAATAAGAAAATGAAAAGAAATCTCAAATAAAATCCAAAGTTATAAACTACTTTCTAGTGAAATGAAATAAATAATTTTAAAACTTTATTTGCTTCCTATCCCTTCCCTTTTTATCTCTAAGAGCAGCTTTGATCTCAGCCAGACTGTAGACAAAGACTCATGAAAACCAACCCAATGATCCTGGTTCCTTCCAATAAGTCAGTCTTAACCCCATCCAGAAACAGGATCTCTTCCCCACCTTTCCCACTTAGCACACCCCAACATCTTAAAGCAGCCAGCAGTTTGTAAAATTTAGGGAGGAAGGATTTGCTACACAGTTTCTAAGGCACCATCCTTTTAAGTCTTCCTCCCCCCAACCCATATTCCAGGGGAATTCTAGGGGAGGCCCAGCTTACCCATCATATCCAGGATGCTCTGATGGTTGGAGATGATGACACATGGCTTATCATCATGCAATTTCTCTTCACCTCGCTTCTCAAACCGAATGCCATAAAAGTATTTAAAAACGCAGACAAATCTCTTGATGATACTATAGGAGAGAGGATAGAGAATGTGAGGTCCTTACCACCCAGAAGCATTTCAATGTATAGAGTGCTGGGTGAACTACAGTTAGGAAGACCCAAGTTCAAATACACCCTTAAATATCTTCTAGCTTTGTGACCCTGGGCAAGTCACTTAACCTGTTTGCCTCAGTTTCCTCATTTGTATAAAAGGAGATAATAATAGCACCTACATTGGAGGGCTGTTGTAAGGATCAAATGAGATAATAATTTTAAAACTCACACCACAGTGACTGGCATATAGGAAGTGTCATGTTAAATATTATTTTTTGTATTCTAGCACTTGACCCAGTATTTTTTGTTATCATCATCATCATCATCATTATTATTACCATCACCAAATCTAGCCTCAGACAGTTACTGTGTAACTTTTGGCAAATCATTTAACCTCTGTTTCTTCAACTATAAAATGGGTGTAATAAGATTAAATACTTCAGATCTTAATAAATGTTTGTTTTCTCCCCCCCCAACTTATTTTAGCCATTGTCAGAGAAAAAGACTGATTTTGATAATGGGCAAAAGCAGAGAAAATAAATACAAGTTATACGACAGAAAGGATGAGAGAGATACAAACACGTATACTGGTATTAAGATTCAATGGAGGAGCGAAGCATAAAATCAGGAAGACCAGATTCCAGCCTTAGTTCTACCTCAAACTTCACTGTGTGCCCCCAAAGTTGATTCACCTTTCCTGAACACAGTTTTCTCATCTGTAAAATGGGTACAATTCTTGTCTAATCGATCTTGTAGGAGTTAGGTAGAGGGAGGTGATTCTTAAAAGAGCTTGTCATGGGTGAGATTCCTTAGGGCTGTTGTTCTGGGGCAGATCCAAACAACTGCATGTAGTGAGATATCAGTAGAAAGAGCCCTGGTTTTGAAACAAAAGAGCTGGAGTTCAAATACTGACCCTGCCACTCCTATCATTGTGACTTTGAGCAACTCAATTTCTCTTGGACTCAGTTTCCATATCTATAAAATGAGGGGGTTGGATTTAATCTTTTCCAAGGTTTCTTGGGCAGCTTAGCCCCAAATGGAATCATGAAGAGTTGGAACACAACCCTAAGACTATGAACATGTGAGCTGGTTTTGAAAAAATTTTTTGAAAATTTTACCCTTAGGAGAAAAGAAACTTAAAATTGGAAGAAAGAAGGCAAGAATATAGGTAGTCTAACATTCAAGTTTCTCTGTCAGCAAGACCTGAGTTCAATTCTACCTCAAGTACTTATTAGCTGTGTGACCCTGGTCAAGTAACAACTCTGCTTGCCTCAGTTTACTCATCTGTAAAATCAACTGGTGAAGGCAAACCACTTCTCAAACTAGGTATGATCCAAATAGGACCATAAAGTGCTGGACAAGACGGACATGTCTGAGCAACAACATCTTCATGATGATATGTGCTGAGTCTTATAAAGGAAATGTGCTGTAGTCTGATCTTGAAATCAAAGGACAGAGATACAGAAATGAGTAAAGGATGATCCTTCCAAAGGGTCCACAGGGGACAGAGAGTTCTTTAATCTTTTCAAGCTACAGATGTGCAGAATGGAACCCCACATGTGACCTGTCCTGCTCACATAATACTAGCTATAGTAACTAACAGAAGCCTGCAGCAAACCATTCTGTTACTCTGGATAATCTTTTTTGCAGTGAGGAAGCTTATTGTTTTCCTGGGCTGATTTTGTTGGGTAACTTTTCAGCCAATTCAATGGGAATAATTGGATAGTTGTTGAAATGTAATTTTTGCAACCCTTCTCTCTGCTACTTGAAGATTTATCTGTGCTTCTCAGTAAATTTGGATATTCTTTTTCCTTCTTCAAAGAGTTCAATGCTTGGCCTATAGACTCTCTTTGCCCAAACCTCAGTCCTCAAATTAAGGGATGGACTTCAACAATTGATACTCCCTCAAATATCTGAACTTCCTGGTTCCTCAATCTACTCCATTCCCAAGAACTACCTATTTCTCTACTCTACTTCAGTTATGTCACATAGAGATAGCCATACCTTGATATTACCATCACCCACAAAGATTCTACTTCCATATTCATGATGCAAAATTATTTTATCTGGTTGCAATCTTTCATAACTCCATCTTTCTGCCAGATGAACCATAAACCTCTTTATCCTCACCATAACATCCAATCCCTCATAAATCTTTCCCAAGGCACGCCTTTGCTTCATTCTTTCATTTACCTCCCTGACTCCCTATCAATTCCATAATATTCTCAACATTCCATTGATATCACTGATCCTGCCTTATAAAACTCTGACTTCTGAATATTCTCACTATTGTTCCTATGTACCTACTGCTGAATGGAGCTCACTAGATTAACTACAAATTTACACAAACTTAATGGACCCCTAATTGCAGCTAGGCAAGCTTTTCAACAGCTTCACTATCTTACTCACTATATTTGCTATTTCAAAACTGTCTTCAAGTATTCCATTATGTCTCTTCCTCTTGGCCCTCACTTGAAGACTTTGACTCCATACTTCATGAAAATTCTTGAAGTCATTTGATAGGAGCTCCCCCTATTCACCTCTTCTTCACCTTGTATCAGACACCCATACCTGTTATCTCCTTCAGCCTTGTTTCACATATAAAAAAGTTACTTCCTGTCAAGGGAAAAATCCATCTATGTGCACTTTTGATCCCATCTCATCCTGTCTTCTTCAACAGATTGTCTCCTCTAGAATCTACACCAACTCACTAATCCTCAATCTCTTATCTCCTGCCTGCTTCCCTATTGCCTCTAAATATCCCCATTGTCTTCTCCATCCTTAAAAACCCTCACTTGATCCAGGTATCTCCATGAGTTACCAGTCTAAATATCTATCTCCTTCCCTTAGTGGGTAAACTAGTTGAGAAAATAGTCTATGCTTGGTTCCTCCACTTTCATTTCTCTCAGTCTCTTCTATAGCTTTTGCAGTCTGGTTTCCGACTTCATCATTCCATTGAAACGCTCTCTTCCATTACCAATGATCTTGACTGACAAATCCAATAGCCTTTTTTAAATCCTTATCCTTCTTGACCACTTCACAAGCTTTAATATCATTGATCATCCTTTCTGCTGAATATTTTCTCCATTCTAGGTTTTTATGACACATCTCTCGATTCTCTTAGCTTTCTGACCACTTTTCCTCCCATAAACTGTGGATATTGCCCAAGTCTCATTCTTGGGCCCTCTTCTATTTTTTCTCTTAGTGATCTCATAAGTTCCCATGAGCTAAATTATAATGAGATCTATTTCTCTTTAACTCTAACTTCTTCCCTGATTTCTAATCTCACATCATCCAAATGTTTTATTTATATTGAACTAAATTATCCTATAAGCAACTCAAATGCAATGTCTCCAAAACAGAACTCATTATCTTTTCCCCAAAACCCTTCTTATACCCAAGGTCTATGTTCCCCTGGTTGTCATTCTGGCCTCCTCATTTACACTTACCTTACCTAATCTTACATTTACTTCACCTAATGTGTTGCTAAATCTTCATTTCTATCTTCTCAACACTTGTCCTCCTTATCACCTTCACACTGAGACTAATTCAATATTCTGGTTGGTTTACCTACCCACTCTCACTCTCCCCACTGGAATTCCTGGAATTCATCTTTCAATTCAGTTGCCAAATATTTTCCTAAAGCTCAGATTTGACCCTGACCCCATAAACTCCAGCTGCTATGATGTCCAAGATCAAAGAGAAGATCCTCTCTTTGGCATTTAAAACCTTTCACAACTCTAGAGAAGCATGGAAAGAATTACATTAATGATGCTGAGTGAAGGGAGCAGAACCAAGAGAACACTGTACACATTAACAAGAACAGATGGATGCAGCTCCTCTCCACTGTTCAGAGAACTAGGATAACCCTGGGAAACCATTGTTATGGATAACACCATCCACATCCAGACCAAAAAACAAAACAAAACAAAGAAGCTGAATGAACACTATGTTTATTGTTTTTTAAATTTCTCTTATGTTTTGCCTTCCTATCCCATGATTTTCTTTCTTTTCCCTTAATCCCAATTCCTCATACACAATATAACTAATATGTAAATATGTTAAATCCAAATGTATATGTACAATACAATGTTCACTAGATTGTTAACCACTAAGGAGAAAGGGTGGGAAGGGTGAAAGAAAATTGTTTAATTTATAAATATGCAAGTGGATGAATCTGAAAAATTTTCATCATATTTAATTAGAAAATAAAATAAATTATCAATAAAAAACCCCAAAACCTTCACAACCTGATCCCTTTCTACATTCTAGTCATATCATTCATGTATTCTGTAGTGCCAAAGACACTAGTCTCTTTGCTATTCCTCAAATATGATCCCACCTCCGGACTCCAAGTCTTTTTACTATAAGACTCCCAGGCCAAGAAAGTTGTCTTGAAAGAACTTTGGAGTCTGAATGCAATTCATAACATACTATTTTCAATTTTTAAAATTTGTTTTATGTTTTTTCCCCCTCCCATGGTATTTCTTCCCTTTTCTTTGGCATCTTCCTTTACAACATGGCTAATGATAGTTATACATGTATAACCTATATCAGATTACTCACCATCAAGGGGAGGGAGAAGGGAAGAGAGGGAGGGAGGAAAACATAGATCTCAAAATCTTACAAAAAAGGAGGGACTAGGTGGAGCACCAGTCCTGGAGTCAGGAGTACCTGAGTTTAAATCCGGCCTCAGACACTTAATAATTACCTAGCTGTGTGGCCTTGGGCAAGTCACTTAACCCCATTGCCTTGCAAAAACCTAAAAAAAAAAATAAAATAAAATCTTACAAAAAAAATGAATGTTGAAAACTATCTTTGTATGTAACTAGAAAAAAATAAAAATAAAATTCTCTTTCCTCACCTTCTTCAGGAGATCTTTCTTCATTCCCTCTCTTCCTCCCATTCTATTAGTGCCTTTCCTACAAGATTACCTTCTTTTACAGTGTAACTATTTTGTAGTAACTCTCCTTTTAGAAAGTGAGCTTCTTGAGGGCAGTGTCTCAGTTTTTCCTTTTTGTGTGTGTGTCTCTAGGTCTTAGTTCAGTATCTGGAACATAGTAAAAACTTAAACAATTATTGTTGACTGACTACCTGAATTGCCAAAGGATATACCTTCTGAGACTAAGTGGTGGGATTCAAACACAGCCCTCTTTGGCCTACAAATCCAAGGTTCTTTCCATTGTGCCATACTGGACAGAATTAGCCTTTCTCCTCTGGTCAGCAGCAGTTAGTTTGGAAGATGTTCAAGGCCGACCTTGAAAGCAACCCTAGTTTTTTAGTGTGAGCTGTCCAATCCATGTCTGTTCTTATAAGGTGTGAAATAGGATCTGGGATAAGACTATTTACAATCAGATAAAGCATGTGATTATCATTCTTCCCTCTGCTTGGGAAAGCAGCAAATTCAAAACTCTGGACCATCCTCTATGCCTAGAAACAAGAAAGAAGTCACTGCAAAGTGGGAACCTGGGAAGGGAAAAAATGTATATTCTACTGGTCCCTTGGCTTCCAATCAATCAACTTTCAAAAAAATACAAACAAAAAAAATCTTTTTAATTTAGCTGACTTTCTAGATGGGCGACTATCTTCCTCTAGGGAGGCAGCATAAAATGGTATCATCTTTCACCATGACCCTTCTGTTCAGTAGGGGAAAGGTAATCTATTTCAACATAAGTCTGCAAGCTGACAATCCTCCCGTTTTAATTTCTCTAACTCCCTTTGAGTAAATATAAATGCAACCAATAGAAAATGGTACTCTATAAGATCATAGATTTGGAGATCATAGAATCTAATCCTTTTGTTTTACAGACCAGAAAAAGGAGGCCTGAAGCTGTTGCCCAAGATAATACAGATAATAATAAATCCGAATCTGGTTTTGAAATCCAGTGCTCTCTTCTATTGTACTATCACAAATCTTGGGTGTCACCTTTGAAATAACGACTGGTATCTAAATATACTAAAAAAGCTATACAAAAGGTCCATGGACCTAGAGCTGGAAGGGACCTCAGAGGATATTCTGTCAAACTCATTTGCAGATGAGGAAACTAAGAAACAAGAAGGAGGTCAAGCAACTTGCCTTGTTTTCCTGGTTTCCTTTAATTCATATTCCCCCTTCTACAAGGGGCCCTTCCTGGTCCACCTGTCCCAGATGTTAATGCCCTTTAAATTATCTATATAAACTAGACACACACACACACACACACACACACACACACACACACACAGTCTCCTCATGGCTATTAAAAAATAGCCTCAGAGTCAACAAAATAGATTTTAATGGGATAATGGAGAAAAGAAAGGATCAAGTACTGATTGTAAATCACAAATGTGGACTAGTGGGAAAGATAAGAATTTAGGGGTTGGAAGAAAGGAATCCTCCCTTATCAAGTTGCCCAGCTCTGCTCTGTGTAGAGGACACCTCAGCTCCCTCTGAGGCTAAATAAGAATAGAATAGAAAACATTCAACACAAATCAAGAATAAGTGGGCAAAGAGGCCTCCTGTTTGAAAGATATGAGACTTTTATATTTGGACATCAGCCTAGAAAGTGACTTCTAACCAATGTCTACTCTAGGTTTCCAGCATAGAGCCCATTGCTTAAACAAGGGCAGGGAGCCAATCTTACAAAAGTATTTATTGATCAAAAGGGAGAAACGAATAATGAAACTGGAGGATAGTTCTATGATGAATTGTCCCTGTTCAGTTCCAGGAGCTAAGTTCAGGAATCTCAGCTTGTAGCAGAACTCAGTAGAACTAATTCTATGCTGTCTCATTAAGATATGGCTGAGTCCTAGCTTCCTTAACTGGATTGTAAGCACCATGAAGGAAAGGATCATGTCTCCTTTCAGACTCTCAATTCTTAGAGGACTAAGGAAAAGCAGTTATACAAGAATGAGTCAACTGAATTAATTAACCCTACTTTGGCATAATAGAGTGGCTCAGTCAGTATGGATTAATCCTAAAAATATGCTTTTGCTCAGTCTAATTTGGAATAGAATCCTTTTAAATGTCTATGACTAAGAAGATAATTTAACATACCATATATCTGCTTCACAGAAGCCTCTCTTTCTGGGAAGGTTGAACTTTAGGGAGGATGGGTGGTAAAGCAAAGGTGACTAGAAGGAGAAAAAGGGCATTAAAGCCTGGGACAGGTAGACCAGGCCAAGAGGAAAGGATGTGTGGGCAAGAAGCATTGTCAATTAAACAAATCATTTCCCCAATTGATAAATGGTCAAAGGATATGGAAAGACAAATTTCAGATGAAGAAATCAGTTATCTGTAGTCATATGAAAAACTACTCTAAATCATTATTGATTAGAGACATGCAAACTAAAACAACTCTGAGGCACCATCTCGCATCTATGAGATTGGCCAATATGACTAAATAGGAAAAATGATCAATGTTGGAGGGGATGTGGGAAAACTGTGACACTGCTGCATTGTTGGTGGAACTGTGAACTGATTCAACCTTTCTGGGGAGCAATTTAGAATTATGCCCCAAGAGCAATAAAATTGTGCCTGCCCTTTGATGCAGCAATAGCACCATGTCTGTGTTCTGAAGAGATCACAAAAAAGGATAGAAATATTCATAGCAACTCTTTTTGTAATGGCAAAGAATTGGAAGTTGAGGGGATGCCCATCCATTGAGGAATGGAAAGACTTACATGAATTGATATTGAGTGAAATGAAGAGAACCAGAAGACTAATATACACACCACCAGCATGGGGTGATGAGAAATTCTGATGAACATGATCATTTCAGCAATACACTAATCAAAGACAATTCTAAAAGACTTGTGATAGAAAATATCATCCACATTCAGAGAAGGAATTGTGGAGTTTAAATGACATTCAAAGCTTACCTTCTTCAATTTTTAAAAGTTGTCTCATGTATTATGTCATTTTTTCCCTCTAATTTTTTTCTTTCCATTTGGATTTGATTCTTCTTTCACAATATGTTCAAAATGGAGCTATATTTAAAGTGGTTATAAATCTATGTTAGATTGCTTTCTGTCAGGGAAGGGGAGGAGGAAGAAAAATGTAAAATGCAAAACCTTGCAAAAAAAATGCCTGGTAAAAACTATTGCTGCATGTAGTTGGAAAAACAAATAAATAAAATATTTAATTCTTAAAAAAAAGCAATCCTTGTACTTATAGGTACTTAATAAACATTTCTTGTATTAGAATAAACTATATGAAAATGGGGGGGACCTCAATTGAGAAAGGAGAGAAAGTTTGCCTCACAGACATAGCCCAAACCTCTTCATGATTGGTGAAGGCTCCTTCTCTTTGGGACAACTAAACATTCCTGATCAAAGAATGCTTCCAAGGAATCATTACTCCCCAGGTTTGACAAGATAAGGTTTAAATTTCTCTGGGTCACATGAGAGGTAGAAGAAAAGAGTTTTGAATTTGGACAATGAACTTGGGTTCTCAAATCCCATATTTTACCACAGACTGTGGGGATAAATCACAATCACTTTGAGGCTATTTCCTCATTTGTAAAATAAGGGGAGAATACCAGGACTCTTCAATCCCTAGACCTGGGTCAGAGATCAGTTCCAAATGCAAATTTCCTTGAGAGAAGGTATACAGGAACAAATAGTCAACCTTAGCAGAGGCAAAGAGAAGGGGGGGGGGAAGGGAGGATGACACAGAAAGGGCTAAAATCTAGAACTGAAATAGGCTTGAGGCATTCAAGTCAGTACAGGGTCAAGCAATATTATGAAATCCTTCAATCTCAGACTTCAATCTATACAACCTCGAAATTTATTTCCTTGCTACCCACAAAGCCTCAGGATTGGGCCTTAACAAACCACATCTTCCCTTCCCCTACTCAAGGGACGTTTAGCTTGCCAAAAAGCCCCTATATTCTCTTTATTGTAGTAAAGGACAAAGCAAGTATCAATGATTTTGAATACGACGGTCTGACCTAGTCCTTCTGAGCCTTCCCTTAACTGAAAACTAGTTGATTAGTGTAACCAAGGAAGGTTCCACATTAAAAGAGAAAATCAGGTAGCAAATTCTCAAAGGGGCTCAGAAAGTCCCTGTCCTCTTTCAAATTATCTTCTCCAGGTGTTAGGTAGAAGATCTGAAAATCCCATAATCAAGGATACTCATTAATCCTCACCTTCCATTAGTTTATGCCAGGAGAAATTGCCCAACAGACAACATGACCCAGAGAGCACAGGATTAGTTTTTTTTTTTGAGGGGAGAGAAAGAAATGTGAAAAAGAGAATCCAGGAAGTCTGGAACTACAGCATTGTCTGAATAGTATATTGTGAAATGGAGGGGAAGGTCGAGGTCTATGAGACTGGGAGCATACAAGGGCTCCAGAAACCTAGGATGCAGAGGGACACAAGATATTAAGCAGTGCAGGGGAGAAGACAAATTTCAGTTTTGCCTAACACTCATAGTGGGGGGAGGAAGGGAGGAGGAATGAGAAAAGGGATGCTACAAGGCAGGTTACATAAACTGCCCATCCATTCTCCTGGTCCTTTTAGGCCAGGTCAGAATGGATTGGAAGTCTGGGGGTTGTTTAAAGGATACAGTAAACTTCTTTGAAGTGCTCAGTATTATCAGCCCAGGAAGGTTTGGAAGAAAAATACAAAAATTCTCAAATAAAGCCTTGCCCAACAGGACTTAGAAATGGTAAATACTGGCTTATTTGCAGTTTTCCCCTTAAGACAGTGTGGCTCCCAGAATCCACAAGATTTAATACTTAACTCAAGAATCACCTCCTCTCTAAACAAGAGGCCTTTCCTAAACATCCCTCCCCACCTTCATTAGTACTTGCTTCCTCACTTCCCCCCAAAAGATTTTGTATTCATATACATTTTGCACTGATTTATCCAACACCCAGGGGAGAATTTTAAAAAGCTCCTAGAGAGTTAGTCTGTCTCCCAGCAACCTTGAGTCTAGTACAAGGCCTGGGCATAGCAGATCTTTGAATAATGCTTTTTAAAAATGGAATTGAATAGAATCAACCCATGTGCTGTTTGCCATACCCAGGTGTATCCTAGGCCTCTTGAAATTGCTATAACCTTCCTCTATCTCTACTATACACACCGTAGGTCAATGCTCAAGAAAACACCACTGTGCAGGATTCCAGTGTGCCCTCTTCCCTTCCCCCAAATCAAATAGGATGGGAAGCTTAAACCATTCAGTTAGAAATTATTTAAATTCTAGCTAGCTTTGGTGTCATTCACTTTGAGCAATAGTTTCGCTTTAACTGGACTTGACCAATATATATTAGCTAAGCTAGAGTTCTCTCCTTCAGGTTAGACTCCAGATCTTAACTTTGTAAAATAAGGGGAAAACTGGTTCATTTTAAGTCATTTAAAAAGGGAATAGAAAGCATTTGGCTCTACTTATTAAATGGCACTAATTACAGGGTTCTGTGTAAAGCCTCAAAATATTTATTAAGCACCTTCTAGGATACAGTTAGATGGTATAATGGAATCAATAAAGACCCAAGTTTAAATGCACCCTCAAACACTAACTGTATGATCTTGGGCAAGTCATTTAACTGAAGAATGCCTTAAGTTTTCTTGGCTATAAAATGGGAATAATAATACCACCTATGTCAAAAGGATGCTGTGAGATCAAATAAGTTAATATTTATAGCACTAGATGCTTAATAAACACTTATTCCCTTTCAACCCCACAATCACATGGCTAACTGTAAGTACTGGGGCTAAAAAAAGGCAAAAAATGATCCCTGCTCAAGGAGTTCATACTTAACAAATGTTTGCTGAGCTATTTGCCCTCTGAACACTGGTGCAACAGTATCTCAAGAGTCAACAGGGCATGGGTCCAATAGGAGGTTGACTATATTTGCCCTGGTGAAGAGGGGACCCTTTTCACTAAATTATTCCTGGGTACCTTCCAGAAGAGAAGTTCAATAGAGGATGCCTCCATAGAGTGTGTCTCCCAACAGTATTCCTTTCTTTGCTGAAGGAGCTCTGGAGGGGTCACAAGATCTATTCCCAAAGGACTGCTGAGTGGAGGTTTGAATATGTGCTTATGCCCACTAAAACCAACTGAGGAGAATATGAAGATCCTAGCTAAACTTAATCAGCCAAGTATAGCTGGAAAAATCATTGGACTGTAGATCAGGATCTCAGTTCTGCCACTCTATGTGAGCATGGAGTCCCTTTTTCACTCTGGGTCTAAAGTTTTCCTATTTGCAAAACTGAAGTTGGGGGTTAGAAGAATTAGATCTAGCTGAAGACAAGCTACAAATTTAGGAGGAAAGTGAGGCTAAATTAGAGTATACCACTTCTTTACAGGGACTCTTGCTCAACCAAGGTCCACCAGGGAACTATGAGGTGGAAGAGAGTTATTTGAAGTCTGAAGACCTGGGTTTGATTTGGGGTTCTAATAACTTTTACCTGATATGACTTTAGATAAACGAAGGTGAGGGACTAGATGACCTCTAAGAATCCTCCCATGAGGGATCCTATGTGACCTTGGGCAAATTGCTTTAGCCCTGTGGGCTGAGGTGAACTGAGAAATGTTTTAATAACTGGCTCTCTGGAGGAAAAAAAATATGGCCAAGAAACCCTTTTAAGTTCATTTTGTATTACTTAAGAATTTTTTCCCCCATCACTTTCTTAAATCTAAACCAGAAAAGGTCAAAGATGCTGCCATCAAAACATCTGAGTGTCTGAACCAGATAAAAATGCAACTGGGAAATTTTTAACAAAGTAATTAAAAATACAATAACAAAGATAACATTAGTTTTTGGTTTTCTAAGTTTCTATTTGAGTTTGACATCACTGATGTAGACAATAAAATATATAAAGTCCAGATTTGTAGCAAATTGTATAAAGGCCCACATTGGAAATGTAACAATTGGCTCTGTAGAGCTGATTTCAGTAGTTTGAGCTTGGGCCTCAGTTTCATCTTCTGTAAAAGGAGGGAGTTGTAATAGATGGGTCTCAAAGATCCTTTCCAACATTAAATTTATAATACTTTGTGTCCTGGAGCAAGTTATCTCATCTCCTCAGGGGTCAGTTTCTTTATCTTTCAAATTAGGGGGCTGGGCTAGATAGCTTCCAAGGTCCCTTCCAGCTTTAAACTCAGGATCCTAGGGATCTTACTAGGCCAGACTATCATGCTGCCTCAGAAGACTGGCCAGAATGACACTGCTTCAGACTGTAGAGCCAATTTGATAAGGATGATTAAAAAAAAATCATCAACTGGCATACGGCTTATTTTAAAATTTGCAAAAGGGCTTTTTATACAGAGGAGGCAGAAACCTGTCTAGTGGGATAAAGAAGGAAATGTAGTAATAAAAACACTAGGACGTTTTCAAAGGTCAATGAGACAACAAGAAAGAATGTCCCTTAAGAAAAAAGAAAAAACCACAACACCCTCAAGCCTCTTCCAGAAGCCACAGCTCCAACTAACTTTCAGGAAGAGGGCTGATCCCATTGGCTCTGGAATGATTTACCTATCTCAGGTGATGTCTGATTTGGGATGGGTGTGGCACTTGGACTCGAAGAATATGATGCCTACTCCGGGTTAGGTCAGCCTAAATGAGTGTTTTGATGAACTCCTGCAGAAGGCAAATTCCAGTCCCACTTCCTTCACTGGATCTGGAAGCTACTGAATTCCCCCAAGCTCCCCGATCATCTCTTTGATGTCTATCTGATAGATCTTTGGGGTGGGGGAGGTGGAAGGAGTAACAGAAACGGTCAGTGTTTCACCCCAAACCAAGATTCCGGACAAAGGACTGCCTTGAATCCCCTTAAAGGGGAGGAGAGCAAATAGACCGGGGGCCCTCGACCAGAGTCGCTGGTCTTCTTTCTAGCTTCGGACTCCGCGACCCCTCGCAGCGGTGTGACCTTGGGCAAGTCACTTCCCACTTATGGCTCTGGGAGGGTCTGGCTGGTGGATTTGGGAGCTCCTTCCCAGGGAACTTACAGCTGTCCCAGCGAGGAGCCCCCCAAGCCCCTGTGCCAAGCACCCAGGCTGGCACGGTCCAACCTAGTGGGGACACCGCGCCCCCCTCTGTCCACTTTTCCTCCACTCGGGCCAGAGGGACTCGGGCTTCCCCCAGGCTCCCCCCTCCCCAGGCGCGAAGAAGGAGGGCGGGAGGCTGAGCGGGGCCCGGCGGGGAGGCTGAGCGGGGCCCGGCGCGGGTAGGCTGAGCGGGGCCCGGCGCGGGGAGGCTGAGCGGGGCCCGGCGGGGAGGCTGAGCGGGGCCCGGCGGGGAGAGGCTGAGCGGGGAGAGGCTGAGCGGGGCCCGGCGGGGGGAGGCTGAGCGGGGCCAGGCGGGGGGAGGCTGAGCGGGGCCCGGCGGGGGGAGGCTGAGCGGGGAGAGGCTGAGCGGGGCCCGGCGGGGAGAGGCTGAGCGGGGAGAGGCTGAGCGGGGCCCGGCGGGGAGAGGCTGAGCGGGGCCCGGCGGGGAGGCTGAGCGGGGCCCGGCGCGGGGAGGCTGAGCGGGGCCAGGCGGGGCCCGGCGGGGAGGGGCTGAGCGGGGCCCGGCGCGGGGAGGCTGAGCGGGGCCCGGCGGGGAGGCTGAGCGGGGCCCGGCGGGGAGGCTGAGCGGGGCCCGGCGGGGAGGCTGAGCGGGGCCCGGCGGGGAGGCTGAGCGGGGCCCGGCGGGGAGGCTGAGCGGGGAGAGGCTGAGCGGGGCCTGGCGGGGAGGCTGAGCGGGGCCCGGCGGGGAGAGGCTGAGCGGGGCCCGGCGGAGAGGCTGAGCGGGGCCCGGCGGGGGGAGGCTGAGCGGGGCCAGGCGGGGCCCGGCGGGGGCGGCCGGGGCAGGGCCGGGGTACTGTGACGGCAGCGCCCTCCCGAGCCCCCCGGGCCCCCCGGGGCAGAGGGCGCGGGCTCGGGCTCGGAAGCCGGGGCAGGCGGGGCAGGAAGAAGGGAAAGCCGGCGAGAAAGTGAGAGAGGCGGAAGGCGCGGCCCCCCGGGCCCCGGGCCCCCGCCCGCGCGGCCCCCCGGGCCCCGGGCCCCCGCCCGCCCGGCCCCGCGCCCCGCTTGCCTCATGTTGCGCACGGTGCGGCCCCCGTGGCGCAGGAAGCAGACCACGCTGGCCGCCGCCGAGAAGAGCAGGCAGAGCAGGCAGTAGGCGCCGATCTTGGCGTAGAAGCCGGCGGCCCGGCTCAGCAGCAGCGGCGGCAGCAGCAGCAGCGCCAGCAGCAGCGGCGGCGGCGGCCAAGCCCACAGCTCCAGGCAGGGCATGCTGGCCGCGGCTCGGCCGGCCCGACGGCCGGGCGCTGGGGAAGGCGGGCGCGCCGGGGCGCCGGGGCGCCGGGCCGGGGGCGGCTGGCGACGGGGAGGGCCCCGCGCGCTCGGGCCCCGGCCGGGGATGTCCTGGATCTTCTGCCCCCGCCCCCGACGGCCGGCCGGCTGCGCTCGCCCTGGCTGCTGCCGCGCGGCTCCCCTCCCCTCCCCCCTCCGCTCCCCTTATTGCCTGGGAGGAGGGGCAGGGAGGGGCGGGCGCGGGCGGCCGGGGGGTGGAGTGAGGGAGCGGGCGAAAGAATGGGCAAGGTGCAGCCCGCGCCCCGCCCAGGCTGCCCGAGCCGCGCCCCGCTGCCCCCCGGGGCCCGCGCCCACTCCCCGCCCCTCCGGCCCCGCCCCCGACACCCCCCGCGCCCCGCGCTGCTCCCCTCCACCCTCCCGGCTCTCACATGCAGCCCCCGAGAGACCGCCACCCCGGGATGGGGATGGACTCCGGGGGACAGGACTCCGGGGCTGCGGGAGAAGAGCCGTCAGGAAAGGGCTCCCTCACCCAAGCTAGGGTGTTCCACCTGGCCCGGGCCCGACCTTTGGGTGGCAGGGCCCGGGCCGAGCCCCATCTGCTCCCACACAGCCGCCGCCGCCGCATTCGTTGCTTCCCTTGGCCCGGGGACCCTTGTGCGCTTCTCCCGCCAGCCCGCCGGGACCTAGCCGACTAGGGCCCTGCAGAAGCTAAATTAAGGGCTAGGAGTGAGGGGCGGCTAGGTGGTGCAGTGGCTAGCGCACCGGCCTGGAGTCAGGAGGACCTGAGTTCAAATGCGGTCTCAGACACTTAATCATTACCTAGCTGTGTGGCCTTGGGCAAGTCACTTAGCCCCATTTGCCTTGCAAAAACTAAAAAAAAAGTCTGTGAGTGACTCCTGAATGGGTCACCCACTTAAGCTACTTGAGTCAGTCCTTTGGGTGAGGAGTTGGGTAACCTAGTGGGTTAGGTAACAGTTTGCTGCTGAAATTCCGTTTTTAGATGGCATCATATTCCCTCACCTCCCTCAACTGCTAGTAAACTGTTACTAAGTTTCGGCTCAAACTTATTTGTACTTCATTATTGTTTTCCCTTCACTTTTATTCATTTCTTTATATTTCGTCTATATATTTTCGTTTTTTGTTTTTTTTGGGTTTTTTTTTTTGCAAGGCAAATGGGGTTAGGTGGCTTGCCCAAGGCCACACAGCTAGGTAATTATTAAATGTCTGAGGTCAAACTTGAACTCAGGTCCTCCTGACTCCAGGGCTAGTGCTCTATCCACTGCGCCACCTAGCCAGCCCCTCATCTATATATTCTTAATATGCATCTATCTTTCCCCAACACAAAGGAAGTTTGTGACTGGGGATTATTTCTTCATATCCCCAGTGCCTAGTAAAAACTAGGAGAAACTTAACAGATGCTTGTTGATTCATTGGAAAAGACATTACTAAGTTCTAGATTTAGAGCTGAAAGGGACCTCAGAGTTCATCTAGTCCAACTTGTTATACAGTTGAAGAAACAGAAGCCCAACATCACACTATAAGTAGCAGAGCAAATATTTAAACCAGGCCAACTCTCTCTAAGGCAACTAGGTAGTGAAGTGGATGGTTAGAGCAGTGGATGGGTAAACATGCTTGGAGTTTGGAAATCAAGAAGACCTGAGTTCTGATCTTAATCATGTTTTCCTCAGCTTCCTCATCTGTAAACTGATGGGAAGGAAGAAAAGCCAAGAAAACACCATACAAATAGTCTCACTAATTCTGCCAGAACTGAACAATAAAAGCTCACTCTAAATTCAGTGATTTGCACTATACCTCAACGTTCCCCTGTTATTAGGGGGATCAGGGTAAGTACAAAGGTCTCTTCTCACAAAAGGCTCTTGCACTGTTGGATACATTTTAGAGTCACCTAGTTACAAGGAGCTTCCTTCCTTCCCACTTTTTATTTCTATATTCAGATCCTGTAGACATTAAAAAATAATAAAATCTATTAAATAATACTTATCAAATTGTGCCTTTATTAATCCAACATTACTATTCAATGAATCATAGGTATTCACTGAACACCTTCATGGGGAAGGGATATAGTATATTATGCTCTTTCCCCTAAAGAAAATATATCTGAATGGAAAAGATTACCTCACGTGAGACAACAAGGAACTGTAGATGATCTGTGAGGTCCCTTCCAGTTCTAAATCTGTAATAATGAAGTTGGGATTCAATAAAATATCAGCCCACAGTATTCTTGGAACAAGTTGATAAGAGAGTAATGGCCTGGTCTCTTAGTAAGGTTTTGGATACAATGTCTTCACTACCCTGAGCAAGGTTAGATTTCTTCACCAAAATCACAAATAAAAAGTTACCAAGTTTTGCATGTTATACAAGTCCCCTTCCTTAATTCAGAGCTAAGCGCAAATGAAAATAACACCTGGGTCAGTGATTCTTAACCTTTTTGTCAAGGACACCTTTGATAGTCTGGTGAAACCTATGGACCCTTTTTCAGAATAATGATTTGTTGTCTCCATTCTTAAATGAAAGAAATATTAAATTTCAGGTAGAGGGTTAGTGAGGGAAACTTTTTATTTTTTTTTCCATCCAAGTTCACAGACCTGTCCCACAAACTCCAGAATCCCTGAACCTAGGTTGTGTTATAGGTGAAGGAGCTATGGGTATCCCCATGTTCCTTATCTCCCCTAAACATTTATTTGAACCACTAAACCAAGGCACCAGATTTCTCAACCTGACTCAATAAAGCAACTCCCCCTTTAAACACTGACTCAACCCAAAAAGTGACCTGCTGGCTATTCTATCTTAAAGGTCAATGGCCTGTAGTGTTGTCAGAAGGTAGATAGCCCCTAATCATAATATAGCCTAATTGTTAATAATAGTCTGTACCCACTGACTTCTAAGATCCAGTAGCTTTTTTTTTTTCAAACCAAGGGAGGAGGAAATAAGAAAGGGAAGGTGTAGAACACATGATTCCTTGCTAGAGAAGGTAAATTCAGGTAATTAATGCTGAGTTGGCACACAAACCCTAGGGACTGAACTGAATAAGGCTGCTTAGGGAAAAGATACAGCTGGGGCAGGAATGAATGGGGAAGCAATCTTTGAAGCAGAATAAGAGCTCCACAGGATGCATGCAACCATACTGATAAGCCCCAAAACCCATGCCCTAAAAGAAACAAGGTTGGGCCCTCAAGAAAGAGACTGGGGGCAGCTAGGTGGCACAGTGGATAGAGCACTGGCCCTGGAGTCAGGAGTACCTGGGTTCAAATCCAGTCTCAGACACTTAATAATTACCTACCTGTGTGGCCTTGGGCAAGCCACTTAACCCCGTTTGCCTTGCAAAGAAAAAGAAGAAAAGAAAATTAATGCTTGAGATACATTAGAAATAAGATGGAGAATATCTTGTGAAAATGCAGGCACTATTAGAAAAGTTAGCAGACAGCTGAGAAATAGCATGGTATGGTAGGCAGAGCCCAGGATCTGTAATGAAATGAGTCCTATGTTTAAATTCTGGCTTAATGACCAGGGGTAAATCACTTAACCTCTTTGATATTCAGTTTCCTTATCTGTAAAATGGAGATGATTATATTTATAGTATTTTATAACTTAGATTTAGAGTTAGAATAATTATAGCCTTTTTTGTTGTGCCTCCTATGTGCCAGACACTGGTAAACTCTTTACAAACATTTCATTTAATCCTGAGAGATATAAACTGCTGCTATTATTATTATTATTATTATTATTTTATTATTCCCATTTTACAGTTTAGGGAAGAGAGGCCAGCAGCATCACTGTTCTACCTAGATGAGTAAGGGCCCTTAGAAGTCATCTAGTCCATCCCTCTCATTATTCAGCTGAAGAAATGGAAGTCCAGCAAAATTAAGTGAATTACTCCGGGTCACTGAGGTATTTGATAGTTTGATTCCAAAGCTAATGTGCTTTCCACTTCCCCATAATGCCTCTCACCATGTTGGGTTGTCACAAGACCGAAATCAATTACACTCTAAAGATCAGTCACCATTATTGTTATCGTTTGTGGAACTGAAATTATGAAAAGGAACGGAAATGAGATGACTTGATATCCATCTCCCCCCACCCAAGTTGTATAAGTAGCATGGCCTTGGAATTAATAACTTGCCCTGCAGGTTGGTACAAGCAGACTCAGCTTTTCTGAAATAAGTAATGTGGGTTGTGACTTTGTCCCCTAGAAGCCCAGACTGCCACTGAAGCTTAAGCAATGATGGGATAGGGCTAATTTGAGTCATAAAGTTTGGTAGATACTATCTATCTAAAGGAACTAGGGTAAGTCATTTACTCTGTTTGTCCATCTGTAAAAATAAAAGGGTTGGACAGGATATCTTTCAAACTCTTTCTAGCTCAAAAAATATGAGTTCTCCAAGTTGAAGGAAAAAAAAGATTCATGTAGTAATAAAAGCAACAAAATTAGGGAATACACAGAAGAAAAAGATCAGACTAGCATAAGAAAGGAGGTGGTGGTCCTTACAGAACTCTATTGGGTTACCTTTTTTAACGTTCATTTCTTTTTTTTATTTTTTAAATTAATTTTTATTAAAGATATTATTTGAGTTTTACAATTTTCCTCCCTATCTTGCTTCCTTCTCCCCCCCCCCCACAGAAAGCACTCTGTCAGTCTTTACTTTGTTTCCATGTTGTACCTTGATCCAAATTGGGTGTGATGAGAGAGAAATCATATCCTTAAAGAAGAGAAGTCTAAGAGGTGACAGGATCAGACAATAAGATATCTGTTTTATTCTAAATTAAAGGGAATAGTCCTTGAACTTTGTTGAAACTCCACAGCTCTTTATCTGGATACAGATGGCACTCTCCTTTGCACACAGCCCAAAATTGTTCCTGATTGTTACACTGATGGAATGAGCGAGTCCTTCAATTTAACATTCATTTCATTCATTTCTTCATTCAATTATTGATCAGAAAGAGTGTGAAAAATACAACTTCTTCCTAGTGAGTTTATATGGGGAAGTAAAACCTGCTCCACACTTAGTAAAGCAGACAAAAAATAAAAATAATAAAGAATAGCTCTCTTCTCCTCAGTCCTCCCCACCCCTCCCTCCCCCTGCATTTTGGGAGGAATTGAGATGAGGCTGCTGCCAACTCCCCAGAGCGTTTCAATGACCACTCACAGGTTTAAGATTTTCATACTAATTCAACTTAAATTGGCAGTCTCACAGGTAGGCTAGGATGCAGGACTTGTGTGTAAGGCTTGCACATTCTAAGTTTAAAAGAAACTAAAGAAGCAATAAATCAGAAACTTCTGTGCAGTTCATGAATATCATAGGCAGAATTCTTAACTTAGGGTCTACAAACCCTATTTCTGAATTGATCTAGTAGTCTGTGAATTTAGAAGGGGGAAAAAATTACATATTTATTTTCACTAACCTCTAGCAGAAATTTATTTCCTTCAATTATTTATTGATCCTTTTCCCCACCAGAGAATGGATCTGTAAGTAAGATTGCCAAAGGGGTCCAGAACACAAAATAGGTTTTGAACTTTTGAAAAAATTACAGCAAGAGAACCACGCGTACAACCCCCCCCATTAGTTTTCCCCCATTTTCCCCTCCTTTGTGCTCATTTTTCTGAAAGAAGTAGATAAATCAACCTCTTTTCATATGGGAATAGTTGCTAATGAAATCAAATACACTCCCATATTTTAACTGAGTCCTTCTGGACGAAAAACCTTTGCCTAAAGGAATAACTGTAATGGCAGGAATTTCTGGCTGGTTATCTGATAGAAGAGGACTCTTCTTGGCCCCAAAGGACAAAAGTAGGAGCAGCAGTTGGAAGTTAAATAGACAAATTTGGGTTCTATGTAAGGAAAAACTTCTGAACACAAGAGTTTTCCTAAAGTCAGTGAATTGCCTCTGGAGATATTGGGTTCTCTTCTCTCTTGGGGTCTTCATCTGAAGGCTGAATGAATATTTGTTGAACATTTTATACACGGGATTATTGGTCAGATATAAATTGGGCCTGTTCCAAATTGCTTCTGATATCTTTTCTTAGTTGAGATTCTATAATTTTGTGGAAAAGAACGTTAGTTTGGGATACCTGTACTTCATAACCTCTCAGGAAGTCAGGGAGCATGATTCTTCACCAAATTGTATTTATAAATGGTAAAGAAAACTATTTTTTGGGGGGGTCTAATGTCATCAAATCTGTTTCATTAATTTTGAAAATCTCAGTTTAACACTTTATGGTTCTGTCTGGACCTGATTTTACTTTGATAAGAAAGGAATTAACTCTGCTTTCACTAGTAGCATAGGGAATCCCCAGAGAAGAAAACTGTACCAGTGCATGTTGGCATCTTCTCTGCAACTTTTACTCTTGGAGAATTGTTTGGGGCTCTGAAAAGTCAGGTGATTTGCTCAGGATCACACAGCCAATATGTGTAAAAGCAAGGACTTGAAACCAGATCTTTCTGAATTCTGCATTGCCTCTAAATTTACTTTCATATTTGATTTAATGTCTGTCATAGTTGAAAAAGTTAACACAAAAATACATAGATCTAAATTGGAGAACATTAGTTCAGTTTATTAAATCATGATACTAAATTATTTTTACCTCATTGACCAATTTTGTGTAATGGAAGTAGCCAGAGAAAACCCTTAGGTGTGTGTTACTATTGGTGAAATCCTCCCTATGGACCCTGGAGCACCTGCAAGTATTCTATTTCCTTTAAACTTACCTTACAACAAAGAAAAGTTTGCATTTGGGTTCTCATCTGGAGCAGAGCATGCATAGAAAAGCCTACAACAACTTAACTTTATTTCTTTCTATTGCCTGGCTTCCTTTAAGTGAGGAATCAATAAGTACTGTAAGCCTCAAACAGAAGAGACCATCATGAGTGACCTACTTTTCCCACATGAGTTGACATGAAGCCACATGGGTATGGTCCTTCTGTTACTACTTTCTCTCTTGTATCTATTTTTTTTCCATGCTTTATATAAGGATGTTTTGG
Organism: Macrotis lagotis; assembly: GCF_037893015.1. Taxonomy (NCBI): domain Eukaryota; kingdom Metazoa; phylum Chordata; class Mammalia; order Peramelemorphia; family Peramelidae; genus Macrotis; species Macrotis lagotis. The sequence continues at coordinate 282,728,052 of NC_133658.1, forward strand.
GCAACACAAATTCAAATATATTATAATCTGCCCAAAGTGTGGAATTCACATTTTTTCCCCTCAGGATACATCACCTAAGAGAAGAGAAACATGACTATAACTGCTTATCATAGAAACTGAGTCAGGGGGCTATTGACAATTCAGTTAAAAGATATTAGTAAAACTTAATTTTGCTCTTTTTAGATAAAATATTTAAAAATAGAACTTCTAAAATTTTCTTCCCATTCCACAATGTATTTTTCTCATGCTCCCACTTCAGAGATCACTTTGGAGTGACTTTTTAGCTATGAGAACCAAGCCTAAAACCACCTTTTAATATGAGTCAAATGATAGCATTATGATATTGGCATATATTGTTTGAGAAAACATATAAAAAGTCCTATGAATCCAGAAGATTTTAAGATAGCTTTTATTTTTTAATCATAGCTACTATCTACATAATTTTAAAATAATAAGGCATATATGCTTACATCTTTTATTTAGTGTGCAGAAGATATATTTGCTTATTAATTATAATGATTTACAATTTGGTGAACCACTTTGCATCAACTCCAAAGACCCTCAATAGTCTTTTTGTGCCCACAGACTGAGAGTCAAGGATCTGAAAGTCATACTCTGTTCTATTGTGACTTAGAGGAGAATCGATTGCTGTGACCTACCCAGGAAAGCTGTCAGAACACACCTGGGGACAATACAAAAAAGAATTTAGGCATTTATTCTATTAGCTCAGTGACAAATGACTTTTAATACAGAAATTAAGACTAAGATAATTTCCTGAGACTCAGTGACTTTTCCCACAGTTAGCAGCTAATCAAAGGGATGATTTGAACTCAGATTTTCTTGAGTTCAGTTCTCATATTTTATTCATTCCTCTATGTTACCTCTCATTAATGAGGATATTAGCTATATATTATGCCTTTATGATTTTGAACTAACAAATAAAAAGCCTACCTCATGACAGACATTATTTTAGGGACTCATCTTAAAAAGTAGATTTTGATTGATAAAATTGGTTTAAAAATTAATCATATCTTTTGGACAGATGATAATTTTTTTTATCATAAGTCCTTGTACCTGAATACAAATTGAAGCATACTTTTTTTCCCCACCTTATTTTTTTTTTTTTGATGTTTCTCTTTTTTTGGGTGGAGGGGTTATGTTTACTTTTTCAACATGACCATTGTGGTAATGTATTTCATGAAAACATATTTTTAATCTATATCAAGTAAATTAACTTCTCAGCATTGGGAAGTAGGGTAGGAGGAAGGGAGAGAATTTGGGATTCAAGGTTTTGGAATGAAATGTTGAAATTTATTTTTGCATGTAACTGGGGGGAATAAAATAAAAATAAAAAACAAAAAAATGTAATTATATCAATTTCAATTTCTCCCCTAACTTTTGGAGTTTCTTCCCCCCTCACCTCTATGACTAGAATTTTCTGAGGGTACAAATAGGAGCGTTTCATATTGAAGTGTTAAGTGCTACCTTGGATTAGAGTTAGGCCAAGTCCAAATCCCAGGACTTGATCTGAGTTCCATGACTGGTGCCAGACTCCATTTTCTCTAAGCTAAGTTTTCCAGATTTGTTCTTCTCCTCAGTCCTAATTGTGTTTTGGATAATAAAGCATCTCCTGTTACCTAGTAGTGTAGGGGTAGGAATTCCAAGGAGCATTCTAATGCCCTCTGACTCTGGTGAGTATATTTACACTAGGAGAATTCTTTGTACTTCAGAGTCAAACTGATCAACTCCTCTTCCCTCTCATGTCATGTTCCCCAATTCTGGAGCTCTGAACCAAAAAACAGAGATGCACTTAGTATTTGACTGGTCCCTAGAGCATGGCTATGGCTCTGCTATTCTCCTAAAGAGAACACCCCTGAACAAAGACCAAAGACTACCTTTAATTTAAAAAAAAAACCCTACCGTTATCTTATTATATAATTTTCCTATCTATTTTATTTTATTTTATTTTTCCCTAAGGATATGATTTCTCTCTCAACATATTCAGTTTAGATCAATGTATAGCATGAAACAATGTAAAGACTAACAGACTGCTTTCTGTGGGGAGTGGGGGGAGGGAATGGAGATCAGGGGAAAAACTGTAAAATTCAAAAATAAATAAATAAAATTTAAAAGAAAAGACAACCCCCCATTCTCAGTTAATAATTACTAGGTACCTGTAAGTAAATATAAAGCCAGGAAACACAAAGGAGATATAGTATCTACCCTTAAATCACCCAAATGGGGGGATAAAGATGGGAAAACAGTTTATTTTTGTCTTTTAAACAATACCACTTTCACTTCTGATAAGAATAAAGGGTTAGAGTTAAGAGGAGCATAAGTAGAACTCACTCTGTCTATTAATTGGGGTTTGTTTCTAGCTAATCTGGATAATAAAAATCTCTAGTATTATATAATCCTTTATAGTTTGAGAAGAGCTGGGAGGCTGGTGTGATTATTTTTACAATTCACAGGTGAGAAAAATGAAATAGATATATGTTTGTCCAGGGTCATTCAGATAGTGTCTGAGTTCAGATTTGAACTAGGTATTTTTTAGCTCCAGATCCAACACTCAACCCCCCCACCCCCATCCCCCAACATCGGCCTCCAGAGGAAAAGTTCTGTTCTTCACCTAAAGGAACATATGTAAAATACAAAATGTGTATTTTGTTTTCAAATACTGTCTCTTAAGAGATATGTTATAAAAATAGTATGCTTTGACTTTTGTGTCCCTAAGGCCTCTCCTCCCATTCTTTCAGAACAAATCAGAAAACAAGGATGAAATCAGGATAGGGAGATTTCTCTGGCAAACAGATAAGATCCAGGGCCTAAAAAGCAGGGAGTAAACCCACTCTGGACAAATTATATATGCCAGAAAAGAAAGAATTTTTTTTAAAGTCATTAACTTCCCATCAAGTCTTTACCTGAGAGTGGGGTTGGAAGAATTTAGTTCTAGAATTTGGCTCTGAGCCAAAGTTAACCCTGATCAAACATGAAACAACTAAGTCTCCTTTGAATAACTAAATGGCCGGAAATGAGCTGGCCAGGCTCCAGGTAGTGGAAAAAAAAAAGAGGGTGTGGACAATGAACTGGACTTTGGTCAGGTCAATGGAATAGACACATCTCTCTTTAATAATACTGGTTACCTTCATACCTTTTAATGTGAGAGATTGTAATTTTTGAGAAATTTTTTCACTGGAATTCATACAAATGAAACATCAGATAAACATTTTGTGGGCATTTATTTAAAAATCAATAGATTTTGAGCTGTCCAGTCTGTTCTTGCCTATCTTGTACAAAATTATAATTCATTTGTATAAACTCACTCCTGTGGATAAAGTGAGTTTCTGAAAGATAGCTCCAGGGCTTAAGTAAGAAACTATTGGTGCTCCTGCCAGAAAGACTCATGGGAACATATCTGTCACTTAGTCCCATGCTTTACAGGGAACCTATCAAGGTTATTCATCTTCTGGGCAGCTTGATTTATTGTCCCCTGGTTTCAGTCCCACATGAGACCATGGAACTATAAGTAGCTGACGCTATACTTTTCCTCTCCCAAGGAATAAATTTCTGTTTTAGAATGCTGAGCCAGGGAAGAAAGTGGGGCAGAGACAAGGAAACCCAAGGCAGGAGGTGAGGTAAGGTAAGGTAAGGACTCAAGAGATGGGGCTATAAAATAAAAAGGAAATATTGGTGCTACATAGTGCCGTGAGTTCATAAAGTAGCAATATCTCTTCTATCTAGAACTCGGCTATCTAATGCCCTCACCTATTGAGATCATTCATGAGGATGTAGGTCTTCACAGAACTGAACAACTTTGCCCTCTGGGATCAGATGTGGGAGCATACTGTGATGCTGAATGGTTTACCTTGGATTCAAACATAACATTATATGATTTTTGATACCTTTTCTCACCCTTTTATTGACTATGAGGGCTACTCCATTTCTTCTAAGGGATTCTTATCCCTTATGTAGTAATCACCTGAGTTAAATTCACCCATTTGCATCCATTTTAAGTTTACTGATACCCAAAATGTTGATGTTTAATCTTTCTATCTTTTGTTTGATCACATCCAGCTTCAAAAACTGGGCTTGATACAACATGACTAAAATGGAAATGTATTAAACATGACTGTACTATATAACCTATATCAGATTACTCTCTCTCATGGGGAAGGGGTAAGGAAGAGAGGGAAGGAGAAATATGTGACACTCAGAATCTTCTTTTTAAATTTTTTTATTTAAGGAAGTGGGATTAAGTGACTTGCCCAAGATCACACAGCTAAAGCAATTATTAGGTGTCTGAGACTGGATTTGAATTCAGGTCCTCCTGACTCCAGGGCTAGTTAAGTGGTACAGTAGATAGAGCACTGGTCCTGGAGTCAGGAGAATCTGAGTTCAAATCCAGCCTCAGATACTTAATAATTACCAAGTTGTATGATCTTGGGCAAGTCACTTAACCCCATTGCCTTGCAAAAAAAAAAAGAAAAAATACTTTTTATCTCAGGAAATTAAGGAAGATTTCATGAAATAGCACCTAATCATTGAAATTTGAGAGAGATGTCAATAACCAGAGATATTAAAAAGATGTGTATCAGGACTGGGAATGGACAGACTGCATGATCAACAGTGGTTCAAGAAAGGACATTAAAATAAAGAACAGGGCGGCTAGGTGGCACAGTGGATAAAGCACTGGCCCTGGAGTCAGGAGTACCTGGGTTCAAATCCGGTCTTAGACACTTAATGATTACCTAGCTGTGTGGCCTTGGGCAAGCCACTTAACCCCATTTGCCTTGCAAAAACTTAAATAAATAAATAAATAGATAGATAGATAAATAGATAAATAAATAAATAAATAAATAAATAAAATTAAGAACAGTCAGTAGTAGTACAATTTACTTCATATGAAGGGGAAAGAAGGCACAATCTAGTAGAATTTTTTTTATACCAAATTAAGTTTGTTTCATATTCTCCAGGACAATAGTCTTCAATTTTTTTTGATTGGGCACACCTATAAGTTTTTTTTAATGGAAGAATGTACCCACATTGTATGCATATTAATTTATAAATCATGTTCATGTACTACTATACTAACATATTGTATCTATTATAAAATATACACAAAATAGAAATTTTTAAAAGGAAATAAAAATGAAATTTTTAAAATGAGCATGATCAGAAACAAAAATGATAGGTATTTAAAAGAAGCAGGAGAGATTAAGAAAATGTGACATGAATACACAAAAGAATTATATGAGAAAGATCTTAACATCACTGATAAACAAAATGCTATGATTACTGAACTAGAGATAGATACCCAGAAAAATGAAGTCAAGTGGGCCTTAAGAAGCACTGTGAACAATAAGGCTAGTAGAAGTAATGGAATTCTAGCTGAGCTATTTAAAATCCTAAAATATGGTGCTGTTAAAATGTTGCATCCAATATACCTACAAATTTTTTTTATTTTAACATTTTGTTTTCCAATTATATACAGTAGTAATATGTACCCATCATTTTTTGCAAGGCTCTGAATTCTACAATTTTTCCCCCCTCCTCCCTTCCCTCCCCCCCAAGACTGTCTGACAGTCTCCACTGTTGTAAATTGAATGTTATAAGAATAAACATAAGAATAAACATAAACCCCCCTCCCCACCAAGAAAATGGGAAACCTCAAGAATAGAGAGGAAAAAAATGTACTTTAGTCTATGTTCAGATTTCAATGGCTGTCTCTGGGGTGAGTTGCTTTCTTTATCATAAGTCCACTAGAGAAGTTGCTTCAGTATTTTTCCCTCAGATGCTATTACTAGTTGTACCTCCACTCTACTTCTCCCCACTGTCATTTATTCTGTTCTCTCTCTCCTTTCATCCTGGCCCTGTCCAAAAGTGAGTACCCTCTCCCTCCATCTTCCCTCTCTTCTATCACCTATTCCCCCCTTCCCTGCCCCCATTCCCTCTCATCCAGTCCCTTTCCTCCCATCCTTCTACAGGGCAAGACAGATTTCCTCACCCTACTAAGTGTGCATGTCATTTCCTCCCTGGGCCATTTCCAATGAGAATGAAGGCTCACTCATTCCCCTTTGCCTTCCCTCCACTCCTCCATTGAAAATGCTTTTTTTTTTTTGACTCTTAATGTGAAATCTCTCAGCTTCTCCTTCATCTTCCTTTCCTTCCTCCCAGTACTTTCCCACATCACCCATTGACTCCATCCCTTTACTACATCATACCATTATATTCCGCTCCTCCTTATATCCTGTCTATATATGCTCCTTCTAACAACTCTTATAAATGAGAAAGTTCATATGAGTTATCAATATCTTCTTCCAGTGCAGGAATACAAATAGTTCAACATCATCAAGTTCCTCATAGTTAGTTCCTCTTGTCCACTCCCTCTATGGTTCACCAGCATCCTGTACTTGGAGATCAAACTTTCTGTTCAGCTCTGGTCATCTCATTAGGAAATTTTGAAAGTCCTCTGTTTCGTTGAAAAGCCATCTTTTCCCCTGAAAGTGGATGTTCGGTTTTCCTGGGTAGTTGATTCTTGGTTGTAAACCAAGATTCTTTTGCCTTCCAGAATATCATATTCCAATCCCTAGGAGCCCTTAATTGTAGATGCTTCCAGATCCTATGTAATCCTGACTATGGAGCCTCAGTAGTTGAATTGTCTGTTTCTGGCAGCTTTTCGAATTTTCTCTTTGATTTGGGAGTTTTAGAATTTGGCTATAATATTCCTGGAAGTTTTTCTTTTGGGATCCCTTTCAGGGGGTGACTAGTGAATTCTCTTGATTTCTATTTTACCCTCTCCTTCTAGGATCTCAGGGTAATTTTGCTGTATTATTTCTTGAAAAATGAAGTCTAGGCTCTTTTCCTGTTCATGGCTTGCAAGGTAGCCCAATAATTGTTAAATAATTTCTTCTGGATCTGTTTTTGAGGTTGGTTGTTTTTCCAATGAGATATTTCACATTTTCTTCTAATTTTTGGCTTTTTTGGAAGACTTTTATTTTTTCCTGATTTCTTGCAGTCATCAGCTTTCTTTAGTTGCATTTTGCATTTGAAGGAGTTATTTTCATCAGAAAGCTTTTTTATCTCTTTCTCCAGCTGGTCAATTTTGCTTTTTAAGGCATTCTTCTCCTCATTTGCCTTTTGTTTTGCTTTTTCCATTAGGCCTAAACTGGTTTTTAGCATATTATTTTCTTCAGTATTTTTTTTATTTCTTTCACCAAGTTTTTGATTTGGTTTTCATGATTTTTCTGCATTGCTCTCATTTCTCCTCCCAATTTTTCCTCCACCTCCTTTAATTGCCTTTTTTTTTTTTTTTAGGTTTTTGCAAGGCAAATGGAGTTAAGTGGCTTGCCCAAGGCCACACAGCTAGGACTTTATTAAGTGTCTGAGACTGGATTTGAACCCAGGTACTCCTGACTCCAGGGAAGGTGCTTTATCTACTGAGCCACCTAGCCACCCCCCTTAATTGCTTTTCAAAGTCTTTTTTTTTTTGAGCTCATCCACAGTCTGAGCCCATTTTCTATTTCTCTTGGAGGTTTTGGATATGGAAGCTTCGATTTTGTCATCATCTGAGTATGTGTTTTGATTTTCTGTAGGACTAATGTAATTCTCTATGGTCAGATTCTTTTTTCGGCTGTTTACTCATTTCCTCAGCCCAAGGCTAATTTACTGTACTTCCAAGGCTTTGGGTTTTTTTTTTGGGGGGGACACCCCAATGGGACCTTTATTCCTCCAAGATCTTATGCTCTTTTGCCTGTGTTTTGATATGTAGATGACCACAGCACTGCCCTCTGCCCTGAGGCTATAAGCTGGGGATCCAGCTTTGGTGATTTACTATGAAAGCCCAAACTGCAACTGGGTCTGAGTGTAGACAAACAGCAGAGTCCTACCCCAAGGAGTTGTGGGCTGCTTTCTCACTGCTTGTTCTGTGGCTAGTGCTCCTCACTCCAAGCTCACCCAGGTGAAGCAGACTTCTCTCACCGCCCCTTCAGGCTGCTGCAGGTGATCTCTGGGCTGGGCTGGGCTGTGCGGAGGCTTTTATTCCAACCTCTGGTCCTGGTGAAGCACACCTTTCCTGTGGAACTTCTAAGTTATCTTGGACTGGGAAAATGTATCACTCAGTCTTTCTGTGGGTTCTGCCCCTCTAAATTTTGGCTAGAGCCATTCTTTGTTTTTTTGAGGTTCAGGGGTTGGAGTTGTCGGGGAATGCTGCCTTTATGCTGCCATCTTGGTTCCACCCCCCCAATATACCTACAAATTTGAAAAATTCAGCAGTGGCAGTTATCAAACAATTGCACTCATTTTACATGCCAGCAAGATTATGCTTAAGATTCTGCATGTTAAGTTTTAGCAATATATGAAGTGAGAATTACCAGAAGAGTAGTCTGTTTTCCAAAGAGGCAGAGGAACTAGAGACCAAATTGCTAACATTCACTAGATTATGGAGAAAACAAGGGAATTACTGAAAAAACCTCCACCAACATCTACTTCTGCTTCATTGTCTGCACTAAAGCCTTGGGCTGTGTGAATCTCTACAAAATATGGTAAGTCCTCAAAAAGGATATCTCTTACTTCTCTCCTGAGGAATCTGTATGTGGGCCAAGAAGCAACAGTAAGAATAGAACAAGAAATAACAGATTGGTTTAAAGTAGGAAAAGTAGTATAAGGTTACATATTGTCATCTTATTTATTTAATTTATATAATACAGAGAATATTTTGTGAAATGTCAGGCTGGATGAATCAAAAACTATAATTAAGATTGCTAAGAAAAATATCAACACTTTCAAATATACATATAATACCACTCTAATGGCAAAAAATGAAGAATTAAGAAATTTCTTGTTGAAAGTGAAAAAAAATGTAAAAGCTTGAAGCTTAACATTAAAAAAACTAAGATCTTGGCAAGTGATTCCATCATTTCCTAGCAAATGGAAAAAGAGATGAAAACAGTGATAGATTTTATTTTCTTGCGTTGATAGATCATTACAGACAGTGACTGAAATTTCCTTCCTTGGAAGGAAAGCTAAAGTAAATATGGACAGTATACTAAAAAGCAGAGACATTACCTTGCTGACAAGGGTTCATATAATTAAAGTTATGATTTTTCTAGTCACAATGGATGACTGTGAGAATTGTATTAAGGAAAGCCAAGTGCCAACAGAATTGACACTTTCAAATTATGGTTTTGGAGAAGACTTTTGAGATTTCCTTGGATCAAATCACTCAATATGTAAAGAAATTGATTCACATTCTTCACAAAAGATGAAGTTTAACTATTTTGGTCATATAATGAGAATATAAGACACATTTGAAAATACCCTGATATTGGGAAAGATTGAAACCAAAAGGAAAAGGGGAAAATAGAGGATGATATGACTATATAGTGTTATAAAAATATTGAATGTGAACTTGCACAGACTTCAAGAGACAGTGGAGTTTGGAAAGGCCTGACGTGCTATATGGTCCATGAGATCACAAAGAGTCAGATATGACTAACCAAAATAACAAATTCAGAGCATATCTAAGAACCAGAACTGAGGTACAAAAAAACTTCTAAATAACCAAGGATAAATTCTTAGGCCCTAAGGGTCATCTACTTTACTTAATCAACAAATATTTATTAGGCTAATCCAATGATATGAAGGAAAAGCAAAGATATTTCCTGTAATCAGGGATCCTACATTCTTTTTTTTAATTAGTATTTTATACTAGGCCTATATCCAAGAGCAATCATAAAAACACAAAGGAAAGTCTCACATGTCAAAAATATTTATAACAGTTCTTTTTGTAGTGGCAAAGAATTGGAAATTGAAAAGATTCCCATCAATTGAGGAATGACTGAACTAACAAGTTAAGGCATATGAATGTTATGGAATACATATATGTATGGAGTTCTAGAAGAAATTGAGTACTTGGTAGGACTTTAGATAATCATGGAAGGAATTACAAGAATTGATGCTGAGTGAAGGGAGCTGAACCAAGAGAACATTATATACATTAACAACAACATTGTGAGATGATCAATTATTATGGATGCAGTTTCTCTTATCAGTTCAGAGATCAAAGACAAACCTAAGAGACCTGTATGGACAATGCCATCCACATGGTGTGGGGGACATGTAATCTAAGCACATACTATATTCACTTTTTAAAAAACATTTTTTCCTTCCTATCTCATGGTTTTTCTTTCTTTCTCCTTATTTTTAATTCCTCTTACACAAATGTTAATATGTTAAACACAAATGTACATGAATATTTTACCAGACTGTTCACTGCCATGCAGTGAAAATGTGTAACTCACAAATTTGCAAATGGATGAATGTTGGAAAACTACCATGGCACGTAATTGGAAAAATAAAATAAAATTTCAGTTAAAAAATAAATATTTTATTTTTTCCAATTACATTTTTTAAGATTGTTTCTTTTTATTAAAGATATTATTTGAGTTTTACAATTTTCTCCCAATCTTGCTTCCCTCCCCCCACCCCACCCCACAGATAGTACTCCATCAGTCTTTACTTTGTTTCCATGTTGTACCTTGATCCAAATTGGGTGTGATAAGAGAGAAATCATATCCTTAAAGAGTACAGAATTCTCAGAGGTAACCTTGTTTTTTTTTCCAAATTAAAGGGAATAGTCCTTGTACTTTGTTCAAACTCCACAGCTCCTTATCTGGATACAGATGGTACTCTCCTTTGCAGACAGCCCAAAATTGTTCCCAATTGTTGCACTGATGGAATGAGCAAGTCCTTCACGGTCGAACATCACTCCCATGTTGCTGTTAGGGTGTACAGTGTTTTTCTGGTTCTGCTCATCTCACTCAGCATCAGTTCATGCAAATCCCTCCAGGTTTCCCTGAAATACCATCCCTCCTGGTTTCTAATAGAACTCCAATTACATTTAAAGACAATTTTTAACATTCATTAAAAAAATTGAGTTCTAAATTTTCTCCCTCATTCATCTTCCTACTCCCTAACATGGTAGGCAAATTTGATATAGGTTATATATATATATAAAACCATGTAAAACATTCCCATATTAGTTATGTTGCAAAAAAAAAACACGTGAAAAGTTTTTTTTTAAAACACAAAATATGAAGTGAAACTAATATGCTTCATTCTGCATTCAACTGACTCCATCAGTTCTTTCTCTGGATATGGGAAACATTTTTCATCTTGAGTCCTTTGGAATTGCCTTGGATCATCATACTACTGAAAACAGTGAAGTCATAGTTGACCATTGTGCTATGTACTGTTATTGTATACAATGTGCTTCTGGCTCTGCTCACTTTACTTTGCATCAGTAAGTCTTCCTGGGTTTTTCAGCCTACTCATCATGGCTACAATCAGTGCAGGAACCATTCTCCATTCACCTCAAGTTGAAGTCAAATCAGTCTTTACCTGAAGTTCCAAATGAAGGAGAGGTTTTGAAGGCCATTAGGCTCCTTTCATGTAGCAAAGCAACAGGTGCTGATTCTATTCCAGCTGAGCTTTGCAAAGTTGTGGAGGGGTGTTCATTGCTCATAGAAAAGCTGACTGAAATTTTTCAAGTTATATGGCTTGAAGAGGTTATTCCCCAGGAATTCAAAGATGCCTCCATTGTCCATTTCTACAAAGGTAAAGGAAAGAGAATGTCCTGTTACAATCTCAGGGGATATTTTCTCTTTTACTCGAGAGGAGTTAGGAGGCTAATTCTAAACCTGGAAGATGATCACCTCCCTGAGATCCAGTGTTTAAAGAAGGCTTAAGAAAGGGTCAAGGAACAGTCAATGTGGTGTTTGTTGCCCCACAACTCCAAGAGAAATGCCAGGAGCAGAACAGAGATCTGTATACATCTTTTGTAGATCTGAACAAGGCCTTGGATACCATCAGTCTTGAGGACATATGGAAAATTATGTCAAAATTTGGTTGCCTGAAGTTCATCAGTATTATGCATCAATTTCATGAAGGCATTCTTGCCTAGGTTCTGGATGGTGGATGATGCTCTCAGGATGTCTCAGTCACCCATGGAGTGAAACAAGGATGTGATTTTGCTCCTATGCGTTTTAGCATAATGTTTTAGTCATGTGATTAAATGCTTTCACTGAGAATGAACTCACCATCAAGGTCAGTTACCACAAAGAGGGCAATTTCTTTTCCTTGAAAAGGCTACAAGCTTAGGGGGCAGCTAGGTGGCGTAGTGGATAAAGCACCGGCCCTGGAGTCAGGAGTACCTGGGTTCAAATCCGGTCTCGGACACTTAATAATTACCTAGCTGTGTGGCCTTGGGTAAGCCACTTAACCCCATTTGCCTTACAAAAAAAAAAAAAAGAAAAGAAAAGGCTACAAGCCAAGACAAAAGTACAGGGAGTGTTGGTGCATGATCTTCTGTTTGCAGATAATTACACTTAAGGCAGCTTCTGAAGTGAGATAGAACAACATATAGATTGATTCTCTGCTGGTTGTGCTAATTTTGGTTTAGCAATTAACAACCAAGAAAACGCAGGCACTCCATCAGCCAGCACCACACCATCCATATGTGGAACCATCAGTTACAGCAAATGGAGACGTTTATTTACTTTGGCATTGTCCTTTCCAGGAAGGTATACATCAATATTGATGTTGACACATGGCACTGCCAGAGCTGACTCAGTATTTTGGAGGCTCCAAAAGAAAGTGTGGGAGAGGTATTAGACCGACTACCAAACTGAAGGTCTACAGAGCCATTGTGCTGACCTCATTGCTGTATTCCTGTGAAACCTGGACAGAGCCCTGCCAAGAAACTGAATTCCTTCCATTTAAAGTGTCTTAGGAAGATTCTGAAGATCACCTGGCAGGAGAGGATATCAGTTATTGAGATCCTTTCTCAAGTTAAACTGCCAAGTATTCAAACTACAGCGGACACAACTATAATGGGTTGGGCTTGTTGTTAGAATGTCAGACACAGGCTTGCCAAAAAGACTATTTTATGGAGAAGTCACACAGGGCAAGCACTCATAAGAGGATCAGAAGAAGTGATACTAAAACACCTGGGAGATCTCTCTTAAGAACTTTATTTTTTTTGGTTTATTTATTTTATATTATTACAATAATTTTGTTATAGAAGTAACCCCCACCCCCCAAGAAGATTAGAGACCTCAAGAATAGTGAGAGAGAGAGAAAGAAAATGTACTTCAGTCTATGTTCAGATTCCAATGGCCCTGTCTCTGGGGTGAGTTGCCTTTTTTTTTTTTTTATCAAAAGTTCACCAGAGAAGTTGCTTCAATATTTTTCCCACAGTTGCTATTACTAGCTATACTTCCCTCCATTCTATTCCTCCCTACTCTCATTTATTCTATTCTCTCTCTCCTTTCATCCTGGTCCTGTGCAAAAATGTGTTGTATCTGAGTACCCCCTCCCACAATCTTCCCTCTCTTCTATCACCTATTCCTCCCTTCCCTCCCCCCATTCCCCTTTATCCCATCCCTCTCTTCTCATTTTTCTCTAGGGTAAGATAGGTTTCTATAACCTATTTAGTGTGTATGTTATTTCCTCTCTGAGACATTCCTGCTGAGAATGAAGGCTCACTCATTCCCCCTTGTCTTCCCCCATTCTACTCCATTGAAAAAGCTTTTTCTTGACTCTTATGTGAAATTTCTTAGCTTCTTCTTCCTCTTCTCTCTTCTTCCAAGTACTTCCCTTCATCACCCATTGACTCCATATTTTTACTCTACTATACAATTATATTCCATACCTTCCTGTGTCCTGTCTATATATGCTCCTTCTAACAGCTCTTATAAACGAGAAAGTTCATATCTTCTTCCCATGCAGGAATACAAATAGTTCAATATCATTAAATTCCTCATAGTTAGTCTTTCTCATCCACCTCCTCTCTGGTTTACCAGAGTCCTGTACTTGAAGATCAAACTTTCTGTTCAGCTCTGGTTGTTTCAAAAGGAAAGTCTGAAAGTCCCTTGTTTCATTGAAAGTCCATCTTTTTCCCCTGAAAGAGGATATTCAGTTTTGCAGGTAGTTGATTCTTGGTTGTAAACCCGATTGCCTTCCGGAATATCATATTCTAATCCCTATGAGCCCTTAATGTAGATGCTGCCAAATCCTGTATAATCCTGACTATGGAGCCACAGTAGTTGAATTGTTTGTTTCTGGCAGGTTTTAGAATTTTCTCTTTGACTTGAGAGTTTGGGAATTTGGCTATAATATTCCTGGAAGTTTGTCTTTTGGGATCTCTTTCAGGAGATAACCAGGGAATTCCCTCAATTTCTATTTTACCCTCTGCTTCTAGGATCTCAGGACAATTTTGCTGTATTATTTCTTTTTTTTTAATTTATTTTTATTAAAGATATTATTTGAGTTTTACAATTTCCCCCCCAATCTTACTTCCCTCCCCATCCCCCCATTGAAAGCAATCTGTCAGTCTTTACTTTGTTTCCATGTTGTACATTGATCCAAATTGAGTGTGGTGAGAGAGAAATCACATCCTTAAGGAAGAGACAAAAAGTCTAAGAGATAACAAGATCAGACAATAAGATAGCTGCTTTTTTTTTTCTAAATTAAAGGGAATAGTCCTTGAACTTTGTTCAAACTCCACGGCTCTTTATCTGGATACAGATGGCACTTTCCTTTGCAGACAGCCCAAAATTGTTCCTGATTGTTGCACTGATGGAATGAGCGAGTCCTTCAAGGTTGATCAGTACTCCCATGTTGCTGTTAAGGGTATACAGTGTTTTTCTGGTTCTGCTCATCTCACTCAGCATCAGTTCATGCAAATCCCTCCAGGCTTCCCTGAAATCCCATCCCTCCTGGTTTCTAACAGAACATAGTGTTCCATGACATACGTATACCACGGTTTGCTAAGCCACTCCCCAGTTGAAGGACATTTACTGGATTTCCAGTTCTTTGCCACCACAAACAGGAAATAGGACTGCTATAAATACTTTTGTACAAGTGATGTTTTTAACCCTTTTTCATCATCTCCTCAGGGTACAGACCCAGTAGTGGTATTGCTGGGTCAAAGGGTATGCACATTTTTGTTGCCCTTTGGGTATAGTTCCAAATAGCTCTCCAGAAAGGTTGGATAAGTTCACAGCTCCACCAACAGTGTAATAAATAGTGTCCCAAATTTCCCACAACACTTCCAATAATGATCCTTATCCTTCTGGTCTTATTGGCTAATCTGAGAGGTGTGAGGTGGTACCTCAGATAAGCGTTAATTTGCATTTCTCTAATAATTAATGATTTAGAGCAATTTTTCATATGGCTATGGATTGGTTTTTCATATGACTATGAACTGTGTATTATTTCTTGAACAATGAAATCTAGGCTCTTTTCCTGTTCATGGCTTGCAGATAGCCCAATAATTTTTAAATAATTTCTTCTAGATCTGTTTTCAAGGTCAGTTGCTTTTCCAATGAGATATTTCACATTTTCTTCTAATTTTTGGCTTTTTTATTTCTTTTTTTTTAATTTATTTTTTATTCTCATTTTGTACAAATGTTTTTTTTTACATTAATAAAATATACTTGTTTACAAGTAAACAAAATATCCCTCCCACCATGAATATAGATAGACTTGCTTGGGTGAAAAAGTAAAGGGAAGAGAAAAAAAATTAAAATAAAAAAAAAATAATAGTAATAATTGTAGGTATGGCCAGGTGGCGCAATGGACAAAGCACCAGCCCAGGAGCCATGAGCACCCGAGTCCATATCCAGCTTTGTAAACCCAATAATCACCCAGCCATGTGACATGCAAGTCACCCGATCCCCACTGCCCTGCAAAAACCAAAAAGAAGAAAAAAAAAAGACCCAAAATAAAATAAAATAGTAATAATAGTAGGGGTGGCTGGGTGGCAGACAGAGCATTGGCCCTTGAGCCAGGAGCACCTGGCTCCGAATCTGGCCCCAGACACCCAAAGATCACCCTGCTATGTGGCCCCAGGCAGGCCACCCCGCCCCACTTGCCCTGCACCCTCCCCCAAATAATAATAACAAAAAATGTGCTTGAGTCTTTGTTCCAACACCAACAACTCTGTCATGGGTGGATCGCATTATTTATGGTAAGTCCATCACAAAAGTTACTTCCATATTTTTCCAACATTGCCATTGCTGATCGCAACTCCCTCCTTTCATATTTCTCCACTACCATGTACTATATTTTCTCTCTCCTTTCACTCTGACTCTGCTATAGGGTAGCTGAGTGGTGCAGGAAACAGATCCCTGGCTCTGAGGCCAAGAGGCCCCAAGCCCCCATACCACCCCTTAGGCCCAGTATCCACCTGGCCCTATGGTCCTGGGCAGGCCATCCAATCCCAGCCCCTTGCAAGAAGTAAAAAAGAAAATGTGTTATATCTGACCACTGTCCCCCCATGGTCCATCCTCTCGTCCTTTATTCACATCCCCACCCCTTCCCCCTGCTCCCCCCTCCTCCTTACTTCAGATGTCTATACCCCATTGAGTATATTTGCTGTTTCCTCTCCTAGCCATCTCTGATGAGAGCAAAGGTTCCCTCATTCCCCCTTGCCTCCCCCCTTCCATATCGTTGCAATAGCTCATTGTAATAAAAAAAATCTTATTATGTGAAATATCTTGGACTATTCCCCCTCTCCTTTTTCTTTCTCCCATTCCATTTCCCTTTTTTTCCTATTGACTCCATTTTTACACCATATTTTATCTTCGAATTCTGCTTTCTCCTGTGCTTCAACTATAAAAGCTCCCTCTACCTGCTCTATTAACTGAGATGGTTCATAGGAATATTATCAGTATCATTTTTCTATACATGCAGTTCATCCTCATTAAGTCCCTCATATTTCCCCCCTCTCCTCCAATCTCCATGCTTTACCTGAGTCCTGTATCTGAAGATCAAACCTTCTGTTCAGCTCTGGCCATTCCAAAAGGAACCTTTGAAATTCCCCTGGTTCATTGAAAGTCCATCTTTTTCCCTGGAAGAGGACGTTCAGCCTTGCTGGGTAGTTCATTCTTGGCTGCATTCTAAGCTCTTTTTCCTTCCGGTATATTGTATTCCAAGCCCTACAAGCTTCCAATGTAGTTGCTGCTAAGTCCTGTGTGATCCTGACTGCAGCTCCACGATATTTGAACTGTGTCCTTCTGGCTGCTTGTAATATTTTCTCTTTGACTTGGGAGTTCTGGAACTTGGCTATAATATTCCTGAGGGTTGGTTTTTTGGGATCTCTTTCTCAGGGGGATCGATGGATTCTCTCCATTACTATTTTGCCCTCTGCTTCTAGAATATCAGGGCAATTTTCCTGTAGTAATTCTTTGAAAATGATGTCAAGGCTCTTTTCCTGATCATGACTTTCAGGTATTCCAATAATTTTCAAATTATCTTTCCTAAGTCTGTTTTCTCTATCAGTTGTTTTTTCAATGAGATATTTCACATTTTCTTCTAATTTTTCATTTTTTTGGTTTTGAAGTATTGATTCCTGATTTCTGGTAAATTCATCAATCTCCCTGAATTCTATTCTTTGTCTGAAGGATTTGTTCTCCTCAAAGAGTTTTCTTATCTCTTTTTCCATCTGGCCAATTTTGCTTTTTAAGGCATTCTTCTCCTCAATAACTTTTTGAACTGTTTTATCCATTTGACCTAAGCTGTTTTTTAGCATGCTATTTTCTTCAGCATTTTTTTGGATTTCCTTGACTAAGCTGCTGACTTCATTTTCATGTTTTTCTTGCATCTCTCTCCTCTCTTTTCCCAGTTTTTCTTCCAACTCCCTCATTTGATTTTCAAAGTCTTTTTTGAGCTTTATCATAGCCTGAGCCCAATTTCTGTTTTTCTTGGAGTCTTTAGATGCAGGAGCTTGTGCTTCCTCATCTTCAGACTGAGTATTTTGATCCTTCTTGGGCTCATTTGCAAAATATTTCTCAATGGTCTTCCTCTTGTTTCTTTGCTTGTTCATTTTCCCAACTTAAGCTTGTTTTTTGGTGTGCTTCCTGAGCTTTTGGGACACTCCCACAAGGGTCTCAGTGTGTGAGGTTCTGTCCTCCCTCCTGGTCTGTGAATGACCATAAGTGCCCCCTTCTGCCACGGGCAGAGGTGAGGGGGCCCTGTTGTTCTATGGGGGGGCCTAGACTGGGATCAGGATCTGAATGTGTTCAGAGCCCCAGAGTCCTGTTCCAGAGGCAGAGGACAGAGCTCTGAAGTCTCTCTTCACTCCCCTCCCTCAGCTCAATGGGCTCATGCCCTGGGGTCTCCCGCTTACTGGCTCTGCCTGCTTCTGTTTCAGGGTCTAGGCTGCCAAAAGACCAAGCTGCTTGCTTTGCACCCTGAGGGCTGGGCTCCACATGCTTGCTCTGGCAGAGGTCCCCCGCTGTTCCCCCACTTTGTGCCGGTGCTCCCTGGGGTGCAGCTCAGGAGACTCCCCCACTGCTGTGAGCCACAGCTCCCAGTGCCCTGGGGCTGCCTCTGGGAGGCTGAAGTTCTTTGGCTCTGGCGGGCCACCCCTCTAGCAGGCTGCCCCTTCGACCCCGACCCTGGTCTTTTCCAGGTTACCTTGAGTAGGAGAACTGCCTCACTGGGTCCCTTTGTGGGTTCTGTCTCTCGAAAGTTTAGTTAGAGTCCTTAGTTTATCAGAGAGCTCCTAAGACTCAATCCCTTCATGTCGCCATCTTGGCTCCGCCCCTAGGAAGACTTTTATTTCTTCCTGATTTCTTGCAAAGTCATCAGCTTCCTTTAGTTCCATTCTGCATTTGAAGGAGTTATTTTTTAAATTTAATATTTATTCTCATTTTGTACAAATAATATTTTTCTATACATTAAAATATTCTTGTTTAAGAGTAAACAAAATACCCCCTCTCCCAAAAACATATAGACTTGCTTGAACAATAAAGGGGAGAGAAAAAAATTTAAATTTAAATTTAAAAAATAATAGTAATAATTGTAGGTATGGCCAGGTGGCGCAGTGGATGGAGCACTAGCCCTGGAACCAGGAGCACCCGATCCCATAACCGGCCCTGTACATCCAACAATCACCCAGCCGTGTGACATGCAAGCAACCCCAACCCCACTGCCCTACAAAAACCAAAAAAAGAAAAAAAAAAAGACCCAAAATAAAATAAAATAGTAATAATAGTAGGGGCGGTTGGGTGGCAGACAGACCACTGGCCCTTGAGCCCGGAGCACCCGAGTCCAAATCTAGCCTCAGACACCCAGTGGTCACCCAGGCCACCCAGCCCCATTTGCCCTGCACCCCCCCCCCAAATAATAATAATAATAATAATAATAATAACAAAAAATGTTCTTCAGTCTGTGTTCCAACACCAAGAACTCTGTCGTGGGTGGATCACATTCTTTATGATAAGTCCATCACAAAAGTTACTTCCATATTTTTCCACCATTGCCATTGCTGATCGCAACTCCCTCCTTTCATATTTCTCCACTACCATGTACTATATTTTCTCTCTCCTTTCACTCTGACTCTGCTATAGGGCAGCTGAGTGGTGCAGGAGACAGATCCCTGGCCCTGGGGCCAAGAGGCTCCGAACCCCTATACCACCACTTAGGCCCAGCATCTACCTGGCCCTATGGTCCCATACAGGCCATACAATCCCAGCCCCTTGCAAGAAGTAAAAAAGAAAATTTGTTATATCTGAGCACTCTCCTGACATGGTCCATCCTCTCCTCCATCATTCACATCCCCACCCCTTCCCCTTGTCCCCCTATTCTCCTTCTGACTCCACATGTCTATACCCCATTGAGTATATATGCTGTTTCCTCTCCTAGCCACCTCTGATGAGAGCGAAGTTTCCCTCATTCCCCCTTGCCTTCCCCCTTCCATATCATTGCAATAGCTCATTGTAATAAAGAAAAATCTTATTATATGAAATATCTTAGCCTATTCCTCCTCTCCTTTTTCTTTCTCCCATTACATTTCCCTTTTATCTATTGACTCCATTTTTACACCACAGTATATCTTCAAATTCAGCTTTCTCCTGTGCTTCATCTATAAAAGCTCCTTCTACCTGCTCTGTTAATTGAGGATGTTCATATGATTATTATCAGTGTCATTTTTCTATACAGGAATACATGCAGTTCATCATCATTAAGTCCCTCATATTTTCCCCCTTTCCTCCACTCTCTATGCTTCACCTGAGTCCTGTATCTGAAGATCAAACCTTCTGTTCAGTTCTGGCCATTCCAACAGGAACATTTGAAATTCCCCTGGTTCATTGAAAATCCATCTTTTTCCCTAGAAGAGGACATTCAGTTTTGCTGGGTAGTTGATTCTCAGTTGCATTCTAAGCTCTTTTTCCTTCTGGTATATTATATTCCAAGCCCTACAAGCTTTTAACGTAGTTACTGCTAAGTCCTGTGAGATCCTGATTGCAGCTCTATGGTATTTGAATTGTGTCCTTCTGACTGCTTGTAATATTTTTTCTTTGACTTGGGAGTTCTGGAAGTTGGCTCCTGGGGGCTGTTTTTTGGGGATCTCTTTCTTAGGGAGATCGGTGGATTCTCTCCATTTCTATTTTGCCCTCCGCTTCTAGGATATCAGGGCAGTTTTCCTGTAGTAATTCTTTGAAAATGATGTCAAGGCTCTTTTTCCTAATCATGACTTTCAGGTATTCCAATAATTTTTAAATTATCTCTCTTAAGTCTGTTTTCTATATCAGTTGTTTTTTTCAATGAGATGTTTCACATTTTCTTCTAATTTTTCATTCTTTTGGTTTTGAAGTATTGAGTTCTGATTTCTCATAAATTCATCAATCTCCCTGAGTTCTATTCTTTGTCTGAAGGATTTGTTTTCCTCAGAGAGCTTTCTTATCTCTTTTTTCCATCTGGCCAATTCTGCTTTTTAAAGCATTCTTCTCCTCAATAACTTTTTGAACTGTTTTATCCATTTGACCTAAGCTGGTTTTTAGCATGCTATTTTCTTCAGCATTTTTTTGAATTTCCTTGACTAAGCTGCTGACATTCCTCTCTTGTCGCCATCTTGGCTCCATCCCCCCAAGTTATTTTCTTCAGAGAGCTTTTTTATCTCCTTTTCTAGCTGGCCATTTCTGCTTTTTAAGGCATTCTTCTCCTCATAAGCTTTTTGTTTTGCTTTTTCCATTTGACCCAAACTGGTTTTTAACATATTATTTTCTTCAGTATTTTATTTCTTTCACCAAGCTACTGATTTGATTTTCATGATTTTTCTGCAACACTCTCATTTCTCCTTCCAATTTTTCCTCCACCTCCCTTGATTGCTTTTCAAAGTCTTTTTTGAGCTCATCCATAGTCTGAGCCCATTTTCTATTTCTCTTAGAGGTTTTGGATGTGGAAGCTTTGATTTTGTTATCATCTGAGTATGTGTTTTGATCTTCCCTAGGACAAAAGTAATTTTCTATGGTCAGATTCTTCTTTATCTGTTGTTTACTCATTTTTTTAGCCCAAGAATAATTTACAGTTCTTCCAAGACTTTGCATTTTGGTGGGAGGACACCCTACTGCATTCCTCCTAGGTCTTATGCTCTTTTGCTTGTGCTTTGATATGTAGATGACCACAGGCACTCCCCTCTGCCTTAGAGCTGTGAGGAGGGTCCCTGCTATCTTAGTATGGAAGGCCGAACTGCAAGCTGGATCTGAATGTGGGTAAACAGCAAAGTCCTTCCCCAGGGAGTGCAGAGAGATTTCTGCAGTCTCCTCTGACCGCCTTACCATTAGTGGGTTGTGCTCTGTAGGGGCAGGCTGGTTTCTCCCAATTCTCACTGCAGGTTCTGTGGCTGGTGCTCATCACTCCACACTCATTCTGGTGTTGCAGAGTTCTCTCACTGCCCCTTCAAGCTTTTCCCAGTGAAACCTGGGCTGGGCTGGGCCGGGGTTGCACTGTGACTGGAGCTTTTTTCCAATTCCAGGTCCTGATGAAACACACCTTTCCCAAGGAGCTTCTAAGTTGTCTTGGACTGGGAAAATGTATCACTTAGTCTTTCCGTGGGTTCTACCCCTCTAAATTTTGGCTAGAGTGATAATTTTTTTAAGGTTTTTACAAGGCAAATGGGGTTAAGTGGCTTGCCCAAGGCCACACAGGCTTGCCCAAGGCCACACCTAGAGTCATAATTTGATGGTTTTTGGATTTTTTTGCGGAAGGAGTTCCCAGGAAATGTTGCCTTCATGACCCCATGTTGGCTCCACCCTCTCTCTTAAGAATTTTAGAACAGATTGTGCAGTATTGGAGACACTGGCACAGCACTGCCCATCATGGCATGCCCTCAATAGATAGGGTATTGCACTCTATGAGGAAGGCAGAATTAAAGGATCTCAAAGGAAATGTAAGACACAAGTTTAGAGTAAACACCCCAGGTGTTCACATGAGCTATTTGTGCTCAACCTGTGATAGAACATTCCAAGTTCATATTGATCTGATTAGCCACAATTGGATGCATTGTAATTTGTCTCAAATATAATGATGCTATTTTTGTCTTGATAATGAAGGACAAGAACCAACCAATTTATGTATATTATTTTGTGTATTTAAAATCTTATTCTTTCAGGTATCCATGGCAGCTGAGGTTGTCTGATCTCTTTCTTATCTTGAAAGTTTTGAGTGGACCATTTTTGAGTAGACCATTGGGTAGTCACCAATGGTCAGATGCATTAAATTCAACATCAGCAAAATAAGACTCTCTCAACCCTCTTCTTCCTTCCTTTTCCATTCCACACACACACACACCAGGCCATCTGGCCATCAAGGAGAAGTCAACAAGTCTAAATTGGAAAGCAAAGCAGATCAAAACTCCCCTGGGGATCAGTAATAGAATGAGGCCCACAAGTAACCCCTGCATTTCTAGCCTAGGTGAGATAGGAGAGAGCTAGTCTTAAAAACTATAAATGTAGTGACACTGTCTCTCACATATAGTGTGAGGTTTTCGTTGTGTGACTCTAAGGGAATCTAAGATTCATCTTCACCTTCTTCTTCCCTGATGCTTTTTCAAAAGAGACTTAAATTTTTGCCATGAGGAGAAACAGGAGGTTAGGGTCAATTACTGGCCACACTGTTCTCCTAAGAGAGAATACTGGGATAAAATGAAATCTCTCTACTTTCTTGTTAGTCTAGGGGATGTGGTTTTTAGGTTCAAGCTAAACTTCTGATTGTTGTTCATTAACAAGGAGGGGAAAGAGGATCTCAAGCTTTATATACAAAATTTGATGTCCTTTCCCACCAAATACCAGTTCTACACTAAAAACATATATAGTAAATAGCAAGGACAGATAGATGGAAAAGTGGATAGTGGACTGGACCTCAAGTCAGGAAGACCTGAGTTCAAATCCAGCATCAGACATTTACTGGCTGTGTGTGACCCTGGGCAAGTTACTTAACCCTGTTTGCCTCAATTCCTCATCTGCAAAATGAGCTGGAAAAAAATATAGTAAATCACTTCAGTGTCTTTGCCAGGAAAACCCCAAATGGGATTTCAAAGAATCAGAAATGATTGAACAAACAACAAAGAAATTTATTTATTAAGTCAGTAGCAAAAAAGAAATCAGGGAAAATATATCCAGGAAAATATGAACTGGACAATATGAAATGAAGGAGCTATTCCATTGGGAGTGAGATAATTCAACCAAGAGAGTCCCAATTTCAACCAAGAAGAAACTCCCTAAAGTCTAGTGTAGCCAGCTGGAGATGGGGACATAATGCATCCTTCCAGCTTATCTACTAATAGCTTCTTCTCATAGTCTTATTTTCCCTTCAGCAACCTCTAATGGGGTTGGCCTCCTCTCTCTCTCTCTCTCTCTCTCTCTCTCTCTCAACTAAAAACCAGAAGCTCCTAAGCAAACAAACAAATAAGTAAACAAATGTAAGGATGAATGAATGGATGGATAGATAGATTGATCAATCATAGATAAAACATTATTTTGAGAAGGGGTCCATGGGCTTCAACAAATTGGTTAAAAAACCCCTGCTATAGAAGTCTATCTAGCTCTTACTCAAACCTTTTGACTATCATTTTATATACAAATCCAAAAGGCTTAATTTTGGCTTTCCAGTCTGCTCTAAGTATATAGACTTTAAGGCCCCATATTATTTATATTATGTCTTGTTTCTCGCAACTAGCTTGGAAGGTATGTGCTTTATTATTATTATTATTATTATTATTATTATTATTATTATTATTATTATTATCCCCATTTTACAGATGAGGGAGTCTGAGATTGAGAGGGGTGAAATGATCTGCCTATGGTCACAGAGCTAGTAAGCATTTGAGACAGGATTTCCATTTAGATCTTCCTATCAAATTAAAATGGAGAAGTGGATCTGCTAAACACCCTTACACCAAAAGCTAATAGTGTGATAGCTGTGTAAATTCAGGCCAAGATTCTAACTTCATCAGTTTTCTCAGCTGCCCAGCAAGATGTTTAAGTCAAATGCTTACCAAAATCCTTTTAAACTTTAAAATGGTGTGATTTAATAATTAGATTTGACCCAGGACTTCCTTTCCAGAGGGTGCCAGCACAGCTGCCAAGGTGGATAGATTTAGTATCATGAAATTTTTTTTTAGGTTTTTGCAAGGCAAATGGGGTTAAGTGGCTTGCCCAAGGCCACACAGGAAATCTTCTAACATGCTGCCAATTTCCTGGAAATAAACAGTTCTCTTAGAAAGATGGACATCCAGGATGGTAATAAATGCCAGAAGAATTTTAAAAGCAGTTTAGACTCACCTTCCACTCCCTTGGCAAGTGTTGGCAAGCCTGCTAGGGGAGGTGCAACCTCCCCAGCCCATCATTGGCACAACCTACCACAGACTTTTGCCTTAGTCACTTCCAGAACTGTTGGAAATAGAGAAAGACAGGAACAGGTTGAAAATGAGCATATGGTTTCATTCATGCTAAAGGGAAGAGGAGAGGAAAAGAGGGGTACAACTAAATCCAAAATTTGTTTACTTAGGTGGTCTACCATATCCTATTGTCTTGGAGCATACCAGCTAAGGTCGTGGTCAGGACTTGAATCCCTCCTCTCTGGCAGAATTATGGAATGCCAGAGCTGGAAGGACCCCAAAGGACATTTAGCTTACATGTTCTGAAAATTCTGGTAAAGGTTATATGAGAGAGGCAGTGGGATGTAGTAGACAGAAGGCAGACTTGAGTAAGAGCTGAATTGAAGTTCTATTTTTTTTAGGTTTTTGCAAGGCAAATGCGGTTAAGTGGCTTGCCCAAGGCCACACAGCTAGGTTATTATTAAGTGTCTGAGACCGGATTTGAACCCAGGTACTCCTGACTCCAGGGCCCGTGCTTTATCCATTGTGCCACCTAGCCACCCCAAAGTTCTACTTTTGATACACATCAGCTATATGACCCTGATATGTCATGAAACCTCTGAGTGCCCCCAGAAAATTCCCTAAGACTGTAAATTAATAGAGCAAGCACAGATTTTCATTAAAGAAAGAGATTTTGGGGCGGCTAGGTGGTGTAGTGGATGAAGTGCTGGCCTTGGAGTCAGGAGTACCTGGGTTCAAATCCGGTCTCAGACACTTAATAATTACCTAGCTGTGTGGCCTTGGGCAAGCCACTTAACCCCATTTGCCTTGCAAAAACCTAAAAAAAAAAGAGATTTCCTTCCCTGGGAATTTCCAATGAAATCAGAGTTCTGGTCCTCAAAAAAAGAAGAGAAAGAAATACAGAAAGATGTTTATGAAATAATGCAATGTAGGGGTGGGAAACAGAACCCGAAAAATGGAGGACATTATAATTACAACTATATTCTCAAACACATCTGTGATCCCTTTTGGATGCTTCCCAAAGCACCAAAAGAATCAATATTTTTTTTTTAGTTTTTGCAGGAGAATGGGGTTAAGTGACTTGTCCAAGGTTACACAGCTAGGTAATTATTAAATGTCTGAGGTCAAATTTGAACTCAGGTCCTCCTGACTCCAGGGCTGGTGCTCTATCCACTGCGCCACCTAGCTGCCCCTGAATCAACATTTAGTAAGTGCTTGCTTTGTGACAGGTAGTGGGTAGAGAAAGAAAGGTATACAAATAAAAAGCAAAACCAGACTGTACCCTGAAGCAGCTTATATTCTGGTTTTTTTTTGGGGGGAGGGGGGTTGTAAGGCAAATGGAGTTAAGTGGCTTGCCCAAGGCCACACAGCTAGGTGATTATTAAGTGTCTGAGACCAGATTCAAACCCAGGTACTCCTGACTCCAGGGCCGGTGCTTTATCCACTAAGCCACCTAGCCGCCCCTAGAAGCTTATATTCTAATGAGGGAGATAACATTTGTTAATCAGGAGATATTATATAAATGCATAGTAAAGGGAAGACAGTATTAGTTGAGGTGGTATTTGAACTAAATCTTAAAGGAAGATTCAGAGGTTGGGGGGAAAAAAGTATTTGGAATGGTTTGGAAACTGGAGAGGGTGGGTCATGGATGAGGAATAGCCAGGAGAAGAAATTAGGAAGGAGGCAGGGTTTTGGAAGAAAATGAGTTGAGTTCTGGGCTAGTTGAATTGAAAATGTTTACCAAGTTAGAAATATCTGATAAGCATTTTGAGATGTGAGAAGTGGGGTTAGCAGAGAGGTTAAGACTGGATAAGAAGATATGAGTCAATTTCATTATTGAAACCATGAGAGCTGATGAGATCAATTAGTGAAATGGCATAGAAAAAAAAAGAGGGTCTAGAATGCAGACTTGCATGTATGGATATACATGTATGGACATCAGGCATGATGTATGGACCAAGATCCAGCAAGGAAAGAGGGAGAGGTCAGATGGGCAGGAGGAGAACCAGGAGAGAGTGATATCACAGAGTTTCAAAGAGAAGAGGATGACTGACAGTGTAAAAGACAGTAAAGAGGTCATGAAGGATGAGAATTGAGAAAAGGCCATTAGACTGGGCAATTAAAACATCATTAGTAACTTTGGAGAGAGCAATTTTGGTTGAATAAGGAGCTTGGAAGCTAGGCACAGAGTTAAGAGAGTAAGAGGAAAAGAAGTATTTATTTTTGATGGCCCTCTCAAGAAATTTAGCCACACAATAAGAAAAGAGATATAAGGATGGAAACTAAACAAATTTTTGAGGATGGGAGAGAACTGGGTAAATTTGTAAACAGTAGGGAAATAGCCACGGCAGAAGATTAATGAGAAAGTAAGGATAATAGGGGTGGCTAGGTGGCACAGTGGATAGAGCACCGGCCCTGGAGTCAGGAGTACCTGAGTTGAAATCCGACCTCAGACACTTAATAACAATCACCTCGCTTGTGTGGCCTTGGGCAAGCCACTTAACCCTATTGCTTTACAAAAACCTAAAAAAAAGAAAAGAAAAAAGAAAATAAGGATAATAGAGAGATAAATCTGCTAGAAAAGAATGGAATAGAATGGAACATTTATGCATGTAGAAGAATTTATCTTGGCAAAGGGAAGGACAACTTCATGTGAAACAGAAGAATAAAGAGGCAAACAGCTAAGTGTTGTAAGATGATGAACGGGGAAAAGAAGAAGCTCTTTGAAAATAAACTTGAGTTTTCCAGTGAAATATGTGGCAAGGTTCTTGGCTGAAATTGGGGGGAGGGGGATGGAAAGCTATACAAGTTTTGAGAAGTGGTGAAAAGGTTTGCAAAAGGTCCTGTGGTGAGATTGTACACTAATTAGTGATTATACATTTCTAATCCATCAAAGTTTGCCTTCGAGCAATGAGAGCCAAATTGAGATTATGTAACATAAACATGTAGTAGATTCAGTACACTCTCATGATTTTCTTTAGCTTCATTCAGCTATACATATGTAGGAGTGAAGACAGCAGGTGTTAGGAGTAACTCAAGAGGCTAGGTTTGGCAAGACAAAAGAGCTTTTTTTTTCTTTAAAAATGTTATTTTATTTTATTTTTTCCCAGTTGCATGTGAAAAAAAATTTTTAATATTCGTTTTTTAAAACTTTGAGTTCCAAATTCTTTCCTTCTCTTCCTCCCCACCCCCTCCCTGAATTAAAAAAGTAAGCAATTCGATAAAGGTTATATATGTGTAGTCAGGCAAGCATTTCCACAGTAATTACGTTGTAAAAGAAAATGTAGACCTTGCTTCCAAGAAACCTCCAGGAAAAATATAGAAAGTAAAAAAAAGTTTGTTTCAATCTGTATTCAGACCTCATCAGTTCTTTCTCTGGGGATGGATAGCATTTTTCATCATAAATTCTTCAGATTTATCTTGGGGCATTTTGTTGCTGAGTCATTGCATCCTAGATCATTCTGAAATGATCATCTTAAAATATTTCTGTTATACATTCTGTTATACATACAATATATTTCATTTTGCATCAATTTATATGTCTTTCCAGGTTTTTCTTAGAGTATCCTGTTCATCATTTCTTATAGCATAATAGCATTCCATCATAATTACAAACCACAACTTGTTCAATCATTCCCTGGTTGATGGGCATCCCCTCAATTTCCAATTCTTTGCCTTCAGAAAAGAGTTGCTGCAAATATTTTTGTACAAATATACCCTTTTCCTACAAAAGAACTTTGATAGGATAAAAGAGGGAAGGTCTCAAGACAGTTTTACATGCACAATATTCACTAGACTGCCACTGAGAGGAGTGAGGAGAAGGGAGGATGAAAGAAAATTGTGTAACTTATAAATATGTAATAAATGTTGAAATACTTTCATAACACATAATTGGAAAAATAAAATATCAAACAAAAAATAGAAAATTAAATAAAAAGTTTGAGGTTAAAAAAAAGAAAGTTTAGAATTTAACTGGTTTGCCATTGGGTCAGGATGAAAAGGGAAGAGAGTGCAGCCAGTACAGGAATAGAACTGGGAAGGAACTAAGGGGTAGAGGAACTAGAGGTCACAGTAGAGAAGAACAGGGTTTGGAATTGCAAGGTAGAAGAAGAGGTGACAACAGATTTTGTTCAAATAAAGGAATTTCAGAGTTCATGAACATGGATATGAAACATTTGTAGTTGATGACAAGATTAAAGATATGACTATCTTTGTGTAGTCATGATGGATGGAAAAATTGGTCATGGGAAATGACTAAGTTAGGGAAATTGAAAGTTATCATGTTTGGGGGAGTATCGTAAGTAAGTTGAAATCCCCTAGTATAAGGGCAGAGAAAAAGAATATGAGCCAGGTTTACTGAAGGACTGAACTCACTGAAGAAGGAAGAATATTGCCTTATGGGTCTATAGACAACAGCTACCAGAATTTTAACTAGATGATAAATCTATATTAAAGGAAGAGAAGTTACTGAGTGATAGTGTAAAGAGAGAGCCTGGAAATGGTAAAGGGAATGAGCCATAACCCAGGATCCCTATCAGGACCAGTGAATGGAGAGGGGTATTGCATCTGTGAATGGCTAGAAATGGGATGGATGGAAGAGAGGGATGGAGACTTCCCCAGGTGGTAGTACGAAGGCAAGTCCTATGAAACTGTAAGAGATTGAAAGGGACGCCTGGAGTGTGCTGGAATGGCACAGGTAAAGAAAATCTTTCAATTCCTTGATTATTTTCCCTTTTTCTGTTCATATTCAGAGTTCCTTATTTGCTCACACCTGCCCTTTACTTTACTATTGCCTTTTGTGTGATATTTATCTTTAATTCCTAGGAGCCAGTGATATTCTAAGTATTTTCTACATTAAAAATACTGCATGTTTGTATGGAAAAGACTGGTTTAATTTTTTTTTTATTTTGACCTTTGTTTTCAAGGGAAGTTTGACAGTTTAAGAGCTCTGTAACTTCTGAAAACAATCCAGATTATTATCCTCCTGGCAAAGCCAGATATAATCTATTCATATATCTATATTTATTTATCTCTACATATCTTTCTCAGTATAGGTAGATATACTTACATATATATATATATATATATATATATATATATATATATATATACATACATATAAACAGACACACAGAGACAACCTCTGTAGGTATTCTGAGACTAAATTTGAATGTGATAAGATAAAGTAAACAGAGGACAGCTGGTTGGTTGGTTTTTGTCCTTCATTATCAAAGTAGACCAAAATGACAAATAACAGTGTGTCTATGTGTGGCTGATCAGACCAATACAAGCTTGAACTGCTCTACCACAGGTTGGGTGCAAATAGTCCATGTGAACACCTGAAGTGGGTACTCTAAACTTACGAGTGTCACATTTCCTTGAGCTGCTTCCATTCGGCCTTCCTCACAGAGTGCAACCCCCTCACTGATGAGGGCAAGCCATGCTGGGTGATCCTGTGCCAGTGTCTCCCAAGCTGTACAATTAATTCTAAAGTTCTTCAATGAAATCTTCAGGATATCTCGGTATCACTTCTTTTGACCCTCTTGTGAGTGCTTGCTCTGTATGAGTTTTCCATAAAAATAGCTTTTTTGACAGGTGTTCATCTGGCATTCTAACAATGTGTCCAGCCCATTGTAATTACACTCTGTACTGGAATGCTAGGCAGTTTAGCTCGAGAAAGGACCTCAGTGTCTGGTATCTTCTCCTGCCAGGTGATCTTCAGAATCAGTTTAAATGGAAGCAATTCTGTTTCCTGACATGGCGCTGGTAGACTATTCAGGTTTCACAGGCATATAGCAATGAGGTCAACACAATGGCTCTGTAAACCTTCAGTTTGTTAGTCAATCTAATACCTCTTCTCTCCCATACTTTCTTTCGGAGCCTTTCAAAATCTGAGCTAGCTCTGGCAATTCTTGTGTCAATCTCATTATCAATATGTTCCTCCCTAGAAAGAATACTGTCAATATAAGTGAATTTATATACAGTACTCAAAACTTCTCCATGGGCTGTAATGGATGGTTCCACATTTAGATGGAGCGCCTGTGTTTTCTTGGTGTTAATTGTTAGAACAAAATTAGCACAAGCAGCAGAGAATTGATCTATACTTTGTTGCATCTCAGCTTCAGAGGCTGCATTGAATGCACCATCATCTGCAAACAGAAGATCATTCTCTCTACTTTGGTCTTGATTTGCAGCCTTTTCAAGTTGAAGAATTTGCAAACAGTGCAAATGACCTTGAGGCCATGTTCATCCTTGATGAAGACCTTTGATAACATGCCTGAAAACATCATGCCAAAAATCATGGAAGCAAGGATGCATCCTTGCTTCACTCCATTGGTGATTGGAAAATCTTTAGAGCATAGTCTACTATCTGGAACCCAGGTATGCATGCCATCATGGAACTAATGTACAATACTGATGAATTTCTCCAGGCAGTGGATAGGGTGTCAGGCATGGAGTCAGAAAGACCTGAGTTCAAATGTGACCTCAGATATTTGCTGACTGGGTGACTCCAGGCAAGTCACTTAATCCACTTTGCATGAGTTCCTCATTTGTAAAATGAGTTGAAAGAAAAGGCAAATCATTCCAGTATCTTTTTTTTTTTTTTTTTTTTAGGATTTTTCAAGGCAAATGGGGTTAAGTGGCTTGCCCAAGGCCACACAGCTAGGTAATTATTAAGTGTCTGAGGCCAGATTTGAACTCAGGTACTCCTGACTCCAGGGCTAGTGCTCTATCCACTGCACCACCTAGCTGCCCCACCAGTATCTCTTTCAAGAAAACCCCAAAAGGGTCATGAGAGTAGGACACAACTGAAACAACTAAACAACAGATAGTATACAGAACTGTTCTATAATTATGGAGACAAATGCAGTTCATCTGATTATATGGACAGAAGATGAGAATTTTGTACTAATCATAAGGTGGACTAGTTCATAGAAAGGAATAAGAAAGATAAAAGGAAAAAAGAGAAGTTAAAGGACAGTTTTCAGAACTGCAACTCTGGGCCCTATGTAAGAGGTGGGAAGTACAAGACAACATTAATGTATTAATGGCAACCTCACATACCAGTTACACATTTTGACTATTTCCTCCAGTTATGTGGACATTTCTTTGAGTGGTTATAGCTCTCTTCCAGAAGACTCTACAATGTCTGAGCATATTGAATCATCCACAAATAGGATTGTCTATAGGCCTTACCATCCTCAGGAAATGTCTCAACAACTTGCACACTGTGCTGCATCAACTCCATGATAGTGGGGAATACTTTTTTTAAAAAAAATTATTTTATTTTCAATTCATGGAACTTCAGTTCAAGCATTTCCATAACATAGTACAATAAAAAAGATGTTTACACATGAAACTGCAAATCTACTGTGTAGAACTTGCTAGTCCCTCCAAATATACAAGTTAACATGTAAATTTCTTTTTTTCCCCTTTTCCCCCCTCCCCCGCCACCCTGGCGATGGCTACCATTAGACATACTAGTGGGTAATAGAATATCTCTATCCCCCTGTGGTCAGCAACTTCAAAAGATGAAAAGTGGAGTAGAATGAGTGGAATCCTGAGCTTCATTCAAAGTGTTGACCCCCAGTTGTTGGCACTTCTTCCTAACTCCCTGCATTTGTTTGCATACATATTGTCCTTCCTCTTACTAAAATGGAAATTCTTTGAGAGCAGAGATTTTGTCATTGTTTCCCAAAGGCCTGATCTGAATAAGACTCTTGAGAGGCACTTAGAAAAAAGAATGACTGAAAAGTTATTAGGATGCTTTATATATTGAAATAAATTAAGTTAAATGTAACTAATTGCAGACCAATATCTTATACTTATGCCAAGATGAAGTCAAAATGGATAGGCATAAAGAGTGATACCATAAGAAAATGGGGAGGGGCATAGAATACTTTAATTATCAAATCTATGGACAAGGAAGAACTTATGACCAAACCTGAGATAGAGAGTATTGCAAGATGTTAAATGGATAATTTTGATTATATTAAAAAGTTTTTGCACAAACAAAACCAATCCAACTGAGATTAGAAGAAAAATTGGGAGAAAAATTTTTCCTGCAAGTATCTCTGATGAAGACCTCCTTTCTCAAATATATAGGGAACCATGACATTTAAAAGAATGCAAGTCATTCACCACTTCTTAAATAGTCACAAGATATGAACAAGTGGTTTTCAAATGAAAAAATCAAAGCTATCTATAGTTATATGAAAAAAAAACACTATGGGGAAGCTAGGTGAAGACCTGAGTTCAAATCCAGCCCCAGACACTTTATAATTGCCTAGTTGTATGACCTTGGGCAAGTCACTTAACCTCATTGCCTTAAATAAAAAAAAGTATGTTAAAAAAGAGTATGAAAAAATCACTATTGCTGATCACAAGGGGTGAGAGATTTTCTATTATGAACTTGATATAAACCTACAAATTAAATCAATATGCACTTTGATATATGGGAATGTCAGTACAAAGATAGTAAAAGGTAAGAATTGTAGAGATTATATAGAAAAGTGTTGTTCAGGAGAAAAATGAGATTAAAGACATGAACTCTACAAATGCGCTGCCTCTAATTATGAACACATACTTTAAAAAATTTTTTAAAAATACAAACTAAAGTGGGGCAGCTAGGTGGCACAGTGGATAGAGCACCAGCCCTGGAGTCAGGAGTACCTGAGTTCAAATTCGACCTCAGACACTTAATAATTACCTAGCTGTGTGGCCTTGGGCAAGCCACTTAACCCCATTTGCCTTGCAAAATCCTAAAAAAAAAAAAAAATACAAACTAAAACAACTCTAAGTTACCACCTCACATCTTTCAGACTAATTAATATGACAGTAAATGAAAATGATACATGTTGGGAGAGGAAGTGGGAAAATTGAAACATTAATGCACTATTGGTGAACTGATTCAATTATTCTGGAGAGCATTTTGGAACTTTGCCCAATGGGCTATAAAACTGAGCATACCCTTTGATCCAGCAATACCAACCACTAGATCTATATCCAAAAGAAATTTTTTTTAAATGCAAAAGGACCTACTTGTTAAAAAAGTATTTGTAGAAGTTCTTTTTGTGGTGTCAAAGAATTAGAAATTGAGGAGAATAGGGAATGGTCGAACAAGCTCTGGTATATGATTATAATGGAATATCATTATGATATAAGAAATGAGCAAAATGCTTTCAGAAAAACGTGGAAAGATTTACATGAATTAATGAAGAAGGGAGAAGAATCAGGGGAACATTGTATACAGTAACAGAAATATCATATGATGATCAACTATGAATTACATAGCTATTCTCTATAATACAATTATTTTAAACAATTCCAAAAGACCGATGATGAAAAATACCATTGACCTCCAAAGAAAGAGCCAATGGAGTCTGAATTCAAATTGAAGCACACTATTTTTCTTTTGATTTTTTTTGGTGGGGGAAGGAGGGGAAATACAGAATATGTTTTGTATAATTGAACAAGTATAATATCAAATTGATTGATATCTCAGAGAGAGAGAAAGAAGAGAATTTGAAGCTCAAAAATATTAAAAATTGTTTTTACATGTTATTGGGAAAAATATTATTCAGAAAAATGTAAATGGTTATTGAGGAAGCTTAATTAGGTATCTTGTTTTTCAATGTTGTTTGTAATGAGGATAGGGACAGGATCTGTGATTTCATTATATAGAGAATACCCAAGTAAGAAAACTCCTTTTTTTCTCTGCAAATTAGTCTTAGAGAATTGACCAGACCACTGAGAGGCTAAAGGACTTGCCCAGAGTTTGCATACCCAATAAGAGTTGAACCCAAGTCTTCCTAGCTCTGAGGCCAGTTCACTATCCATCATTTCCCTTTGTGTCTCTTTATGACAGTTATTATAATTATTTAAGAGGCAGTAGTAGGTGAAGGGTCTTCTCCTCAAGGACTAAGAACCTAAGAACCAAATCCAGAGTCTGAGTCAAATAGCACACGTGATCCTCCAAATCACACCACCCTTCCACACCCAATAGCAGTAATTATTCTTTTCTTCAAGGGTAGAAAGTGGCAATATCATTTTGCTAGTTTTACTGCTACTGTGTAAGAGGTCATAACCAAAGTTCAGAGTGCTCGTAAGA
The DNA here is from genome assembly GCF_037893015.1 of Macrotis lagotis. Taxonomy (NCBI): domain Eukaryota; kingdom Metazoa; phylum Chordata; class Mammalia; order Peramelemorphia; family Peramelidae; genus Macrotis; species Macrotis lagotis. The sequence continues at coordinate 282,762,845 of NC_133658.1, forward strand.
AAGTTGGCACTTTAGTCATCTAAGGACCTAACTCACTTACCAAGGATAATAAATGCCTTAGTATTGAGTCATTGTTCTGGAACAGGACTTCTAGGGCAATAGAACATTTCAGGGCATTGTGAAAACATCTTGAGAATTTTACAATATCCTGGATTTCCTCACTCCCTCTTGGGGGTAGAGTGTAGAAATGGCAATGGCTGAGATAAAAAAAAAAAGAGGAAAGAGGATGACAGCCTGCTTGTGGGTGGGGAAGGTGAGATGGGAGAATTATGTCGTAAGGATTGTAATTGAAAAGTGTACATAGGCAGATGGTTAGGAAAGGAAGTAGGAATGGGGTGTTCATGCCTGGTCCCCTAGCAATTCACTGTTATGTTTTCAAGAATATTATTTTTCCAGGTTCGGGACAGACTATCCCAGAGTCCCTATCATTTCTTCACCCTGCTAACTTTGAAAATTAGGAAGGTTTCTTGATGGAATGGGTAATAATTGGAATCTCGGAATTCCTGGATCCTATTCCATTCCAGTTTTAATCCTAAATAAGATGGGTACCAATTTTCAGAATGATTCAGTTTTCCCAGTTATATGTGTAATGTATTCGTACTATGACTAGTAGGTGGTTGTCACAACTCTTAAGAGTTTTATGAGTAACTCTATGGGTGACTATTTTGCTAAATACTAACTCTTGAACCCCCACTTTTGTGCTTCTCTTTAATTAGATAGTAAGACTTATTTGTTGGGTTTTTTTTTTTTTTTAGATTTTCAAGGCAATGGGGTTAAGTGGCTTGCCCAAAGCCACACAGCTAGGTAATTATCAAGTGTCTGAGGTCGGATTTGAACCCAGGTACTCCTGACTCCAAGGCCAGTGCTCTATTCACTGTGCCACCTAGCCACCCCTGACTTATTTGTTTTTTTAGTCAAAGCATTTACTCAAATGGAATAGCAAATGAAGTATTTATAAAACATTTCCCTCTCCCTACTTCCCCAACCCCCACCCCCAAAAAAATCAGGACAAGAGTGGTAACATTTAAAATACAGTGGAATTAAAGCACACATTTTAAGAGATACATGTAGCCAAGGCAACTCAAAATCCTGGATCTCTAAGTCTTCAATGTCTTTTCTTTCTCCAGAAAGGTCTCAAAAAGTTTATTATGAAACACTCAGTTGTTTAGCTGAGTTGGCTTTTTCAGGGAATGGTTTTCCTACTGGCCTAGAAATTGAGTTGAGATACTACACCCTAGAAAGAAATCAAATAGGTCATTGTATGGTTGCCTGGGTTTTCCTTACCACACTGTTACCTATGACTACTGGTACTAGGTGGGGCTAAGCAGGACCCTCTGCCACTGGATAGTAATTATTAGATGAGATTGAGTAGGCTACTTTGCTGCTAGGTTCATTTAATTTTGGGAAATGCCTGGTAAGCTACTGGACAGTGCCAAACGGGCTGATTTGTTACTGGGCAGCTGATGCCAGGCTGGGACAAGTTGTCTGGGTTCTTCTGAGGGTGCAGTGTCCATCCACTCTTTTCCCTCTATGATGATCAGATCCAGTCCCTTGTCTACCTTAAACTACCGCCTGGGCTCGGTGAGGTACTGTTCTTACTTTGGCTGGAGGGTTAAGGATCTCTTTCAGTTAAGAGAACAACCTTTAGTTTGGGGTCTGCAGAATATTCTTCCCATTGACTCCCTCTCTGAGGTTGTTAGCCTCAGGAGAGGAAAGAAGGCTCGCTTCTCTTCTATTTCAATAATCCCTTCCCTCTTTAAGTTACACTGGTAAATTAGTTTCAATTTATCATTTTTACTTCTCAGCCCTTTTTTTGAAAATTTTACATAGATTAGTGGCTAGGGATAAAGGTATGGATACATCTGTGTCCTGGAGGCACTTTCATTATATTGGGAACTTCTTCATATGCACATAAGATGTACATCTCTTTTAGGATGGGAAATGACTGTATTTTCAATCTAATGAAGACTTTGACCTTTGCCTTTCTCTTTTTATCTTTTCTCTGGTGTTGATAATGAACTTTTTGTCAAAGTCTTCCTGGGGAAACCCCCCTTTACATATAGTCTAGTGGATGCACTATAAAATTTTAAGTCAGAGAACCTGGAATTCAGTCTCAGGTTTAAAATGTCCCAACAATTGGTTTCATTTCTTTCTTTCTTTCTTTTTTTTTTTTGTTTTAGGTTAAGTGGCTTGCCCAAGGCCACACAGCTAGGTAAATTATTAAGTGTCTGAGACCAGATTTGAACCCAGGTACTCCTGACTCCAGGCCCGTGCTGTATCCACTATGCCACCTAGCCGCCCCATGGTTTTATTTATTTCTGAACCTCAGTGTTCTCATCTGTAAGATAAGGGTGACAGTATTTAAACTAATTGTCTTTCAGGGTCAGAGTGGGTAACCTATATATAAAGCTTTATGCAAATTTTAATTTTTTCTAAGAATGTGAGGTATTATTAAAATAATTCTGAGGTTTTACCTCATACTGATCAGATTGGTGAAGCAGACAGAAAAAGAAAAATGACAAATGTTGGAATAACTATAAGAAATTGACATATTAATGCTCCTTTGGTAGAGCTGTAAGTTTGGGTGAGTAATTCTGGGGAGTTATTTAGAACACTTCCCCTAAAGTCACTAAACTTTGATTAGCATTACTATTACTAAATCTGTATCCCCAAAGAAATCAAAGAGGAAAAGGACCCAGAAGCACAAAAATATTCACAGGGGTTCTTTTTAGTAGCACCCCCTGTAAATGCACCCCTTTTCCCTCAATTACCTGGAGCGTGAAACTTGACCAGTTTCAGGATGGATCTTCTAGGTCCAGAGGTACTTGGCACCATGTCTTCTTTGTTCAGAATCTTCTAATTACACAAGCTCTGCTTGAACTCCTTTGAAATCTCACCCATGGAGAGGATGCTCTGCCTGGGACTCTTCTGATTGGGATTATGAAAAACTGAAATTACTGAGGTTCTTCAGCCTGAGGTTTCAGGAGTCAGGCGGCTAAGTGGCTCAATCAGTTGATTGATTATCTATGGTAACACTTTCTATCTCTTTTGACTATCTTTGGTAGTTTTCTATCTCCTTCATTATTTTAATTGTAATTTTTACACTTATAATCCTCTTTTTTTTTAATTTTTTATTTTTTGCAAGGCAATGGGGTTAAGTGGCTTGCTCAAGGCCACACAGCTAGGTAATTATTAAGTGTTTGAGGCTGGATTTGAACTCAGGTACTTCTGACTCCAGGGCCAGTGCTCTCTCCACTGCACCACCTAGCTGCCCCCACTTATAATCCTCTTAAGAATTTTTAGTTATTGTTGCTGTAAGCTTCTGTGACTTTATCTTTGTTAATAATAATAATAATAAACTACTTCATGTTTTTCCCCTTCTGGATTGTGTCTTACTGTGAATTCAAATCTGAACTAAAAGCCTTCATCAGACAATGTTAAAAAAGGTTAAAAAAAATTTTTCACCTGGAAAGCTAAAGATAAGGTTGAGAAGGGAAAGTCATATAATTATGCCTCCAAATTTGGAAGTAGAATCACTATTAGAGAAAGGAAAGAGGCTTGCATCAGTAAGTTTAAAGGCAATTCTGCCTTTTAAGTGACTGTGTGCATCTCCTTTTTAAATGTGTTTTTTGTAAACAATATATTGCTAGATTCTGATTTCTAATACATTTTTCTATTTCCATTTTATGGGTTAGTTAATCCCATTCACATCTACAGTTATACTTACTATTTAGAGATATCTCCTATGGTCCTTTTCAATCTTATCTCTGTTATCTTCTCCCCTTACCTTCCTGGTTCTTATTCTACCCATCTACTTTAAGAGTCCCTCCCTGAACTTCTCCCCCCACCCTCCAAAATCTTAATCTATATATCCTTCTTAAATCCCTTTCTCAGCCTTGTTCCTTTGTCCTCTCACCTGTCTACAAATTCAGAAGATGTCAATACCTTCCAGATATAAACTCTTCATATAAACTTCTTCTTTCCTTTTCAACCCAGATTCAAATGGGAGTATGGTGCCAACATTAACAGCCCTCCACCTCTACCTGCTTCCTCTATATTAGTTCTTCCTTTCATGCTCCATTTTTATGGGATATTGGGCCCCTTTTTAACTTTTTCTACTTAATTTTGTTTAGAATCACCCCATCGTGATCAATTTTAATACCTGCAATATTCAGGGACAATTTGGGGCTGTCTGCAATGGTGAATACCATCTGTATCCAGAGAAAGAATTGTAGAGTTTAAACAAAAACCAAAGTCTATTACCTTCATTTAAAAAAAAAAAAAGGTTGGCTTATGTACTACATAATTTTTCTATTTCTAATATTTTATCTTTTCTCCAAGGATATTTTTTTTCTCTCGATTTCAGTTTCAATCAATGCATAACATGAAAACAATGTAAAGATTATTAGATTGCCTTCTGTGGGGGGGAGAGGGGAGTGAAGGGAGGATGGGGGGAAAAGTGTAAAATTCAAAACCTTACCAAAAAATGTTAGGTAGAAAATTATTGTATATAATTGGAAAACAAATAAAATATTTATATTAAAAAAAAGAATGACCCCATCATAAGCAAATTAGCCCTAACCTTTCTTACAAACTAGCTTAGAACTGACAGTTTTAAGAATACTGATAACATTTTCATATATAAGAAATTCGAGTCTCTTTGCATAAATACTTGAAAATTTTTCCAGTTCATCAAATGTCCATTTTCCCTTTATTCAGGATTGTAATCTACTTTGCTGGGAAAGTCATTCTTGGCCAAAAAAATCTCAGCTCTTTTGCTCTTTGAAATATAATATTCCAAGACCTCTGGTTTTTTAGTGTAAAAATAGATCTTATGAAATCCTAATTTTTTTTCCACAGTATTTATTTTTTTCTTGTTGCTTGCAATATTTTCTCTTTAACCTGGGAGTTTTGAAACTTGCCTATTGAAGTTGGAGAAAGGTGACTAAGGGAGAGGAGGCTTAAGGAAGAAGATAAGAGAAATGGGTTTCAGGGAAGGGGAGACAAGGATCTATGTGGTTCATTTTGTGAAGAACTCTCCAATCTCCCTGAGAGGTAAGAAAGACTTAGACTTTAACTCAAAGATTGCACAAACAATTCACAAGTTACTATATAAAGTTCCCAGGTTACGTTCTTTGGAGAAGCAGCAAGACAGTGAGTTTCAGTAGAAGTAGGAAGGGGGGTGGGAAGTTTGGGGAATCTTGTTTCCCAGAGCAGACTGTCTTACTACAGGAAGACAAATAGGGGTTAAGTAGTAGAGAAGAGCAGAGGGACAGGGAATCACACTCCCCCAGAGTAGGCTAACTTCACAGGAAGACAAGCTTGGAAAAAAGACTGAGCTGTAAAAAAAGATATAAGAGCTGGTGATGACACTCCCCCAGAGCAGACTTCTTCAAAGGAGCATAAGCAACTCAACTGAGGAGTGAGCTGAGCTTTTAAGGAGTACATAGGAAGATATAGGTAGGGGCAGGTAGCAATAAGAGAGCTGAGATAAAATAATGAGAAGCATGTAGATGAGGGCTGGTAGATTTTGTCCCTTATTCTTGAAGATCAGGACATCAGGAAGGTGATACTATGACAGGCACATGAACTGGATTTGAGTGAGTTATGTACTGTGCCTCACTTTCTCCATCTGGGTCCAGTGATCAGATATGAACCAGGACAACCAGAAGAGGGCCCTGAATGTGAGGCAATCAAGGTTAAGTGATTTGCCCTAGGTTATACAGTTAGTATATGTCAAATGTCTGAGGCAGGATTTAAACTCCCATCCTCTTGACTCCAAGGTCAATGCTCTATCTAATGTGCCACATAGCTGCCTCTTTCAGACTAAGGCAGGGATCCATAACTTTGTTTATTGGGGGGGGGGGTTCCCCCTAGGGGCAGGTATTTTCCTGCTAAGGAGAGGCAAGATGTTTTGCTAAAAAATTCATGAATCCCCTCTTATAGCATGGACAATGGGATTGGGCAGGAAGGTACATGGTTCGTGCAGAGGGAACACATTAATTATAGAATATATTTCTCTGGGGCAGCTAGGTGGTACAGTGGTTAGAGCACCAGCCTGGAATCAGGAGGACCTGATTCAAATCCAGCCTCAAACACTTAATAATTACCTAGCAGTGTGACCTTGAGTTAGTCACTTAACCCCATTGCCTTGCAAAATAAAGAAAAAAGAAAGAAAATTACCTAGTAAAAAAAATTGTCTTGATATCCAGAAACCAGAGAGTAAAACAGGCATTGAAAAATTCAATTATTATCTCCAAAAAAGAAAAAATTTCTCTTAATATTTCCTTTACTTCACTATGACTTTCCTGTAAGTGTTCCTCTTGGAATCTCTTTCAAATGATGAATGGTATTAATACTCCTGTTCTAGAACTTCAGGACATTTTTCCTTAATAATTTCTTGTAATATTGTATCAAGATTTTTTTATTATAATTTTTGGGTAGTCCAATAATTATATTGCCTGATCTTGATCTATTCTCCAGTTCAGTTGTTTTTCTAATGAGATGTTTTAGATTCTATTTTTTCTAGATTTATCATTTCTTGGTGTATTATAATGTCATTCTATTCCTTGTGCCCAATTCTAGTTTTCAAGGAGTTATTTTCTTAAGATTTTGAATCTCTTTTTCCAATTTGTTAGCTTTTTTTTCATAATTTCTTTGGATTGCTCCCCCCCTTGGTTTTCTCAATCTTTCTCATTTGATTTTTTGAATAGATTTTTAAGTTTTTCCAAGAATCTTTTTCGGTTTGTGACCATTTGAAATTACTCTTTGAGATAGGAAGGGCTTTCTTTTTTTAACCTCACTATCTTCCCCTGAATATGAAAAAAATTCTTTTTACAGCAAAGTAGTTATCCATGGTCAGTCTCTTTTCCCTTTGCTTGGTCATTTTTAATTTTGTTTTGTTTTATTTTTAGCAGTTTGTTATTGTAATCAGGCATAATCCCAAATTGTGGGTAAAGATGCCTCAGGTCTCAAGTTGCCCTAACTCTATTTTCTGAATTTTTTCTGGCAAGTCAATCTCAGCACTCTTCTCTTCCTCTAAGGCATAGTTAGGATCCCCTGGTCATGCTGTCCCAAAATGCTCTTTTCCTTCAGTACCACTCTTATCTGGTGTGAGCTCGCTCCTCTTTGCCCACAGCTATAACCTGATTTTAGGATAAGAATTCATTATTTGGTAAACATTACTCAGAAAATTGGAAAGTAGCATGGCAAAAATTTGGCATAAATCCCCATTTCTAGAGAAAGAACTGATGGAATCTGAATACAAATCAAAGTATCTTTACTTTATTGTTCTTGATTTTTATTTTGGTCTATGTGTTCTTTTACAACATGATGAATGTATAAATATATTTTACATAACTACATATGTATAACCTATATCAAATTGCTTGCCTTCTCAATGAGAAGTGAAAGGAGGAAGAGAGAGACTTTGAAAATCAGTTTTTAAAATGAATATTGAAAAATTGTTGAGGAAAAATAAAATAATAAAGGTAAAAAAAGAAAAATCGGACTCAGACCAATAACCATTGGAAATATCAGGTCAAAATATGTACTTACTTAGATATAAAGAGAGATACTACAAGAAAATTAGAAGAATATGGAATGTATTATTTTTCAGACTTATGGATAGGGAAATAATTTATGAAAAAGCAGGAAAGAGAGCAGAGTGAGATAAAAAAGGATAATTTCATTAAATTAAATGTACATTACACAAATGAAGACAAGAAGGAAAATAGAACATGGGGAAAATATTTATAGAGTTTTGAGATAAAGTTCTCATATCTCAAATAGCTAAAAAACTTTGTGAAATCTATAACAATATGAGTCAAACTCCAATTCATAAATGGTCAAAGGCTATAAACAATTTTCCAATGAAGAAATTTAAGCAATTTATAGTTGTATGGGAAAAAAATGCTCTAAATCATTATTGATTAGAGAAATGCAAATTAAAATAAACTTAAAACATTTTTACACCTCTCAGATTGACTAAAACGATTGAAAGGAAAAGCAACAAATATTGAGAAGATATGGAAAAAAGGGACACTAATTCACTGTTGATGGAATTATGAACTGATTGTCATTTTGTAGAGCAATCTGTAATAATTCCTAAAGAATTGTTAAACTCCTATACTCTTTGATCCAGCAATTCCACTAGTAGGTCTACTTCCAAAGATGATTAGGAAAAAGGAAAAAAAAACCCTATATGTTCTAAAACATTCATCACAATTCTCTTTGTAGTGGCAAAGAACTAGAAATTGTGGGGATGGAGATCAATTGTGTAGTGGCTAAATAAATTGTGTTGTATGATTATGATGAAATACTATTGTGCTATAAGAAATGATGAGCTTGACAATCTTAGGAAAACATGGACAGACTTGTATGAAATAATGAAGAATGGAACGAACAGAACCAAGAGAAGGTTGTATAAAATAACAACAATATTGTTTTAAGAACAACTTTGAGTGAGAAGTCATTTGACTTTTATTTTTACTTTACCCAAATTAGCTACAAAGGATATATGAAGGAATTTTCATCTAGAGAAAGAACTGATAAACAGAATATATATATATATATATAATGATTTTGTCTGTATATAAACATAGGGTGGGGAGGGGAGGGAGAAGGAAGAATAAAGAAAAAACAAGAACTATGAGCATAGTAAACTTGGACTAGAGACTACGTCATTTCTTTCAAGTGATTTACCAGCCTTAGCTGGAGAAAAGCCCTTTCAACCTGAACTACCTCTATTATTTTTCAAGAAATCTTGCAAAATATAAGATTTATTACCTTCCCCAACAGGAAGTTTGTTCTTTAACTTGACATGACACTTTCAGTCTCATCAGAGAATCACTTCAGGTGTTGTTGTTGCTGCTGCTTTTTTTTCCTTTGTTCTCAAAAGAAGACCATGACATCAGGAAGGTGATGCCATGACATGCAAGTAAATTAGATTTAAGTGAGGTGTGACTGTGCAAAGTCAGTAGCCTCACTTTCTCGAAACTCTGAACCATCTAGGTCCAGTGGCCAGAAATGGATCAGGACCACTGGAGATGGCCCTGGATGCAGAGGAAATTTTTACTTTTTAAAGCTAGGTCTTTCCCAGCAATTTGACTGAGGCAACACTCATTCAGTCATTAAGCTTAGGTAAGAGAGGCAAAAGGGCAAGAATGACCACTTCAAAAAAAAGGAGAAAAAAAATCAGGGGAGGGCAATCTCCTCTCAGGATGTCACTGTGATTTAGGCAGGTGAGAAAGAAAAGAAGCAAGAAGCCTCTTTTGCATGGTTCAAAATAAAAAAAAAAATCAATCTAGGAAGGGAAGACCCTCAGGTTTCTGGCCAAGTCTTTATATTTCAGAGACAGTTGAAATGAAAATGTCACCCCTCCAAAGATGTTACCTGTCTAACTTGAACATGCCCTGAAAATGATTGTTTCTATACTTCCACAGTCAGTCTGTTTCTCCTTGGCTCTGGGACTGCCATAGAGCCTGTCAGTCAGAGTCATAGAAAGTTAGAATGGAAAGTTACTTTTAGTCAAACAAATGGCTTATGTGGAGGGCTGATGTAGGGGGCTATTAATACCCTAGGATCTTCAGAATGTCTTTCTTTGCTGTCTCATCCTGTTGAGGAGGTGACCCAGCTTCTTGAAAACTATTTCAGAAGGAAACTCTTGGCAGGTTCTATAGTGTTAAAAAGGCTTCCAGCATATATCATGAAACACACTGTCTTTTTTCCCAAGGACCAGTCTATCTAAATTTGGAGAGGTTCATTAGCAGCAGAATGATGGACTTGGAGATGAATTTTTTGTTCATGGAAACCTAGGAAACAACAGAAATACAAAATGATTCTTAGTCATATGCATCCCCTTTCTCTTTTTCCATTGATGTTACTATAGAGTGGTTGGAAAGGACACAAAGAGTATTAAGAATTACACAATTTTGGGGTGGCTAGGTGGCACAGTGGATAAAGCACCGGCTCTGGAGTCAGGAGTACCTGGGTTCAAATCCGGTCTCAGACACTTAATAATGACCTAGCTGTGTGGCTTTGGGCAAGCCACTTAACCACACTAGCTAGCAAAAACTTAAAAAAACAAAACAACAACAACAAAAAAAAAGAATTACACAATTTTTAGACCTTCCAGTAAGGTTCTTTCTAAATGGCCAATAAGGAGACATAATGCTAGAGGAAAAGAACCTAATCTGATCTTGACAATCTTGACAAAATGAAACCATAAACCAAAAAAAGAAGTTTCAGCTAAATGGGAAGATGATGCTTAGTTCTCCTAAGAGAGGTAAATAAAGGCAATGATGGAGTTGATTTTTTTATAAGATAACATGGTGGGTTTTTTTAGGCTTTTTTTGCAAGGTAATTGGGTTAAATGGCTTGTCCAAGACCATACAGCTACGTCATTATTAAGTGTCTGAGGTCAGATTTGAACCCAGTTACTCCTGACTCCAGGGCTGGTGCTCTATCCACTGTGCCACCTAGCCACCCTGGAGTTAATTTTATTTTGGATTCAGAAGTAACAAAAAACATACCATTCCTTTCTTCCCTTTCCTCCTTGATTCCTCCTCTAGCCCCAAGGCATACTAGAACCCACTAGCCTCACCAAGATGGTTTATTTATCAAGCTTTTAATATGAGACAGTAGTAAGAAGACTGAGTCAAACATGACAATTCTCATCTCTTATGTAGAATTTCCATATCTGCATTTCTCTTTTTTTAAGGAAAATTTTCATTTTAATGTCACACCGAATTTTAGTACTTTTCAATACAAGGGGGAAAAACCGACATGGTCATAAGTACAGGGTTTTATATATATTACAATCTGCCTCGTTATATAATACATTTGTGGCTGTGTGATAAAATGTAACTTGAGGGGAGATTAGAATCCAGGCTCAATTGAGTAACTGTCACAAGAAAGAAGGCATTAAATACTGTTCTGAAGTATTTTCGTTTAATTTCAGAATCTCAAAATATCATTAGATCTTGGTCTTATTTAAAAAAGTTTAGTTAAACACTAAGCTAGCTGAATAACTATCTTGAAAGGTTTAAACATAATTAATATAGAAAATACTTTCCCTCTAAATGCAGTCTTACCTACATGGAAGAGGAAAAGGGGAAAGGTAGACAATTTCTTCAGCAGCATATATGGCTACCTCCATCAACCACCTTAAACTAGAAATGGTCAAGGAACCCATTAAAAAGAATCTGGCAAATTTCAAAAAAATTTTCTACTTCAGAAAATACATCAATTAAAGGGTTACATCAAGCAAATATAGTTTTCACACACTTTAATTTTTTCTTAACCAAAAACCTCTCTTCAGTGTAAGAAATAAAATACTTCTCTAATGTGATTTGCAACCTTCTTTGAACATAAGGAAAAAATTGAAAAATAAAGATTGATTAGCTAAGCCTCATGCTCTAACCAAACTACTTAATTACAGCGATTTTTCAATGGCAAAAGCCCATGCTGAATGGGCAACTTGACAGTTTTGAATCCATTTGTAATATTTTTATTTTTATTCATGGACACTAAAATGATCCAGTCATGTAGTGTTCATTTTAAGCATTCTGCATCTCTTTCCCAGTTTTGTAACTAAGGATCTTATTCCAGTCAATCTTAGTGCATATAACTGGCAACTGTCGATGTAAGGCTTTGAAAGTAGTGTCCGACATAGTCTGGTAATTCTCACTGATGGCAGTCTGATATTTGTTTTCTGCTGCTTCTACAATTTTAATAAATTCTTTTGCTGTTTGGACTTTATTAGACACTGTTAGAGCTTCTTGTTTCTTGTATGTCTTTTATGGCTCACTAGTTGAACATTGCCGTAGTCATAATAGTGAATCGGAATTTTCAAGATACCAACCACCTGTGTGGTAGAAGGAGTAATTGTAAACTTCCACTCTGATCTCCAACAATCATTCCAAAAGTTTTTTGCTTGAAACTGTTGACTTTCTATGCATGCAATAGTAGTTTGCTGTCCATCTATAGTTTTACCATAAACTGTGCAGACCCCATTAGGGTAATGTTCCTTTACATAGGCTCTCATGGCAGTTTCCACTGAATGTCTCCAAGCTTCAATGGCATTTTCAGCTTCGTAGGGCCTGGGGTCAGTAGCTTCCTTTCTTAAATGATCAAATTTGAAAGAGACTCTATTTTTGGGATCCAGAAATTTTCCATTTTCTAAATCACCATGCTCTGTTATTCATACCTGTTTTGACTGGAGTAAACTGGTTCAAGTTATACTGTACAAATGCATGAGCTGCCCCTTCCCTGAGAAGATTATCATTATTAAGCAGTAATCAAACATCATTAAATACCTCAGTAAATTCTCCAGGTGGGGGCATGGATGATGAATTTTGCTGCTATGCACCCCTTCTCCTTATCCGACAACTGCTTTTCCAGATCCACCATCTTCCTTCTCTGCATATTAATTTCTAATCTCTCCTAAGCTCACATCATCAACTGCTTATTGGATATAGGTAGTTATTTCTCCTTTATGGATGAGCTTCTTCAATTGAAAAATAAGGATGTAGCACTACAATAAGAGAATTTTTCTATCTCTTAACATATGATCCTAATCTTCATCTGAATATCCCACAGGCAAATTCAACATATACAAAATAGTACTCATTATATATTTCTCTCCAAAACTATCTCAATTGCAAACTTTCTACTAATTTTTGTTGAAGGCCCTTCCATTTTTCCAATCATCACATTTACAACCTTTGAGTCATTCTTTTTTTTTTTTTGGTAAGGCAATGGGATTGAATGATTTATTCAAGGTTACACAGCTAGTATCAATTGTCTGAGATCATATTTGAAATCAGGTCCTCTGGACTCTAGAGCGGTACTCTATTTACTGCACCAACTAGTTGTCTGGAGTCATTCTTGATTAGCTATCATCTTCATTAACAAGTCTTGTCAATTCTACCTAAACAATTTTTATCTCATCTGCCTCTTGGTTTCCACTCACACAGTCACCATCCTTCTTGCAGGTTTATGTCACCTCCCATCTGGACTAATAGAATTATCTCCATTTGGTCTTCCTGATTTCAGTGTAGCTCCTTTTCAAACCATTTACATGGCTTTAGAAAATTAATTTTCAGGGCAGCTAGGTGGCGCAGTGGATAGAACACAGGCGCTGAAGTCAGGAGTACCTGAGTTCAAATCTGACCTCAGACACTTAATAATTACCTAGCTGTGTGACCTTGGGCAAGCCACTTAACCCCATCGCCTTGAAAAAAACTTAAAAAAATTAATTTTACAAAACAGATCTAACCATGTTGCTTTCATACTCAAAAATCCTTAAAAAAATTTTTTTTTAATTCAAAATCTTTCAAGGGCTTACTAATACCTCTTCCTCAGACACAGGTGCTCCTGGTTGGCATATAAAGCCCAATTTAACTCCAAATGATCTTTCCAGATTCCTTTCTTATTATTCCCTTTGTACATATTATGTCCCAGACTTCACAGACAACATGCACATTGGTAAAATAGTGTGTCCCAAATTTATAAGTGAGCAGTATTAACTTTTACTCTTATCTAGTGTTAGGGTTTTTTAACCTATGAAATTACTCTATTGCAATGTAACTCAAATACCATAGACATTTGAAATCCCCATTTTCTCTCTTCTTTCTGGTATGGTTAATTCACTCAACTGTATTGACAGATGGGAATGACCTAGCTTCTACATCTCACTATGAGGGTCATAATATCAACCAAGGGAATACATTATAGGATATGTTACTCCTAATTAGCATGCTTCCCATATGAACAAGTCAGTCAAGATGACCTCAATAACTTTTTTGGGTGGGGGAGAGATTTGAGGCAATTGGGGTTAAGTGCTTTGCTCAGAATTATACAGCTAGGGTCAAGTGTCAGAATCTGGATTAGAACTCAGGTCCTCCTGACTCCAGGGTTGGTGCTCTGTCCATTGCACTACCTAGCTGTCTCCAATAACTCTTAATTAGAAACAAGAAAAATAAAAATACAACATCCCACTCATAAACTTGGGATACACTCTCCTACCAATATACATGGATGATGGTGTACACAAAAACATAGAAGCAAGGGACTCAGGTACCTAGGACATATACACAGGGTAGATAATGGTGGACTAGGTGACTCGATGTCAGTGGTCTCCCTCAGAAATACAGTTATCTCTTCCACATTGCATAGTGTGGGGGTGGAGGGTGTGACACCCCCATGATCTGGAAAATCCATGTGAAATTTTTTGACTCTTCCTTTATATCAGGGAAGAAGTCTGAATTATTATGGTATTAAAACTAAAATATGTTGATATGTAATACTACACATATATTTTATGCATTTCTGAGTTTCTAAACTTTTTCTGTGTTGTCTGCTGGCCTTAGTATATTGTCTATGTTTAAAAAAAACTCCCTGAAAATACCCAATTAATTTCTTATGCCAACCCACAATATATTGAGATCACAATGTGCAAAGGCCTGCTGTGGAAGGGATAACAACAGTAACTATGGTCAGATAATTTCTTTATTAGCTGTTCCCAATCTGGGTTACTGAGGCATTATTAAATTCTTTAAGTAAAGTGGAAATCCTAATTCTGGGAAATGTATGAGTTTGTGAGCTATGTGAAGTTTGCGTCCTTGGGATGACTCTGAAGGGACATTATAGTCTTTCAACAAAAACAATTCCTGTGATATACTGTGATATACTGAATTTTTCTTGGCTGGGCTCTAATGGGTTTTCTTCTTGGTAAGGCAAGAAAAAGGAAAACATTGTCCCTATAATCATTTCTTCTAAAGAAACAAATCTTCTCTACTAGTTAACTCTCAAGCTTACACAGGGACTCCAAAAATAAAAGTGAAAAAAAATGTGCCACTCAGTTCCTTCCAAAAAGGTGATAACTTAAATTATGGAGAGATATTATTGTAGGCATTTGTTTTCCTGGACTATGCAGAGAGACACCATGGGATTTTTTTTCTTTCTTTCTTTCTTTCTTTCTTTCTTTCTTTCTTTCTTTCTTTCTTTCTTTCTTTCTTTCTTTCTTTCTTTCTTCCTTCCTTCCTTCCTTCCTTTCCTCTTCTTCTTTTTCTTCTTCTTCTTCTTGTTCTTCTGGCTAAGCAAGAGGGGAAGATTAATTGAAAATATTTCTTGAAAAATAAAAATAATAAACTATTGAAATAAAAATAATCTAAAAAGAATGACGAGAACCCTAAACTGAAAACTATGTAATTTTAATCACCCCAAAGAAGAGAAAAGAAAATGCACTTCTCTCCCTTATTTGCAAGGGTGAAGGACTATGCATATGGATATTCCTTACATCAATGAGATCAGTTATATGGTGGTTAATTTTGCTGAACAGTCTTCTCCTCTCCCCTATTTCCTTTGTAATATTTTATTACAAGGGATATCTTGCTAGGTAGGGATCAGGGAAGAAAAATTTGAAAAAAAGGTCATATAAAAATAAGAAAAAATCAATAGACATTTTAAAAAAGAAATTTCTTCATAGTTCTGTGTATCTACTTAACTGTGTAGCCCCCAAGTAGGAACTAAGATTTTTGGTGGAAAAGACTTTCATTCTTACCTTATTTGTACAATTAAAAACCCTTCATTTTGTAGTTAGGAAACTGAGGCCTAGAGAAGAGGTAAGATCTGCCATAGCTGTTAGAATGTGTGGCAAAATTGGCACCAGAACTCAGACCTCCTAATTTCCATAATAATGTTGCTCCCCACCCATGGTGCCATTGAATTTCATTATCACTTCACACAATTGCTGTCAGATCAAATCACCTTGCTTTTTGCTTTCTTCCCAGAAGTTTCCCTGCTGAGGTCTTGGGATCCAGAACTGAATCACAAACCAAGAATAAGAAGCAAGGGAGGTGAAAGGGTCTTCTATCAGGAAGGAGCTTAGAGGCCCACTGATTCAAAGATCCTCTGGGACCTTATTAAACCCATACTGCACTCTAGCTAGAGCTGTGAAATCGTAAGGTTAGCAAACCAAGCTCCCTGCCGATTAGATAGTAGGGTAGAAGAAGGACTCAGATATGGTCCTTTGGGAGTTAAAGAGGCTAAAACTGCTTTTACAAGAAGAAAGGAGGAGGAAGCAAGAGGAGGACACTGGCAAATAGATAGGACAATAATTTTTCTTTTGATTTCTTCTCAGATTCCTTTGTTTTTCCCTACTCCCATCCTCCAACCCTTCCAGGGAATCAACCAAACAATGCTGCCTGAGGCTAACAACTGAACATTTAAGATGTTCAAATTCACTGAGGAAAATGGCTTCTGAAAAGTTTGTTTTCCTTTCCCTGGCTTTCTCCCTCGCATCTCCCTTACCTTAAAAAAAAGGGGTTTTTTTTAATGACTACACACACACACACACCCCAAAAGATGTTAAAAATGCAACCTCCTCTGGAAGATCAATGGAGTAGCATTAGCAAGGCATACAAAAGGAGATTTCTGTATTCACCTTCTAAAGCCATCTTGGAGAACAGAAACACAATTTCATCAATATTTCATCATTTCTTTTCTATCCTTTTTCACCTTTAGCAGGTAACAAAGAATGGCCTAAAGCCTTTTACTGAGGAGATTATAATAATTTTGATTGACCAGTTATATTTTTTTTGAGGTCAGAATTGCTTTATTATTTTAGCAGCAGGTTTTTCTGCTTACAACTGCGAAAATACAAGGCCTTCCCTTCCCCCACAGGACCTCTGCTACCCCAGTAGAGCACCTGGTCTGAAGAGCACCAAAATCTGAATAAAAGATGGAGGGGGGCCTCACAGTGTATTAGTAAAAATTAAGGCTTTCAAATGGATTTCCATAGGGAAACAGACTGAAAGAGAACAAATGGGATGGTGGAATTTGCTGGAGCCTAGAGTCCCTCAGCCTCTGGGACTCAAGTTCAGATCCCAACTCCAACTTCAGTGTCTAAGAACAAATCACTTCTCAGTTTTTTTCACTTGTAAAGGGAAAGGGACTGAACTTCTGCCTTTAGCAATGAAAGGGGACAAGCCAATGAAGAAACTTCCTTTACCGATGCAGATGTGCAACTTAATCTGAAGAAGATTCTTAGAAGAACTAGGCTCTGTGACTTGCCCAGAGTCACACAGGTATGCACCGGAAGTGAGACAAGAACCTGGGTCTTCTCCAACTCTGGCTACTCTAGTAGATCCAATGCCATGGGGCTACTCTTTGCTCTGCCCATTTCAAAGGAAAGGGGTTAACCGGTCAAACAAGAAAGTATTAAGCATTAAGTATTAGGCACTGTGCTACACCCTGAGGCTACAAAGAAAGATAAAAACATTTTCCCTGATCCCAAGGGGTGCTATGGAGACCTCAGAAGCCGCCCAATCTAATTCAGCTATCATCTGAACAAGAATCCCATCCCCAACAAGTAGATATTGACTCTTTAAAGCCCTCCAATGAGGGGGAACCTCATAATAGGAGCATTTGACCCCTAGATTCACTATTGGATTAGCAATACTCTGTTTAAAATGGGGTATAAACTCCTCAAAGCTAGGTGGCCAAGCTCTAGACTTCTCTGGACATCTCCAGCACCATTTTGAGCATTTGATAAGCCCTACATAAAAGGGGAAGTCTATTTCCTTAAAGCAATTCCTCAGAGAGACTTTTTTTTTTTTAGTAAGGTAAACGGGGTTAAGTGGCTTGCCCAAGGACACAGAGCTAGGTAATTATTAAGTGTCTGAGACCAGATTTGAACCCAGGTACTCCTGACTCCAGGGCCCGTGCTTTATCCACTACACCATTTAGCCACCCCACTCAGAGACGCTTTTGGTGAAGAACATTCCATATAGGTAGCCTAATTATTAACTTTCCTGTCAAGCAGCTACATGTACCTTTTCTACAAATGAAAAAATTAAGGCCCTGAGTGGCTTTCAAGGACTAAGATGGTACACAAATCAAAAGACAGAAAAATCCTAAACCTTAATGTTTAGCATTGGGCTCAGCCCAGAGTTTAATATGCTTTTGTTGGATTAAAACAGAAGCCTCTTTACTACCCTTGGGGCCTTGAGTCGGGAGACAGGCCTAGAGAGTCCCTCAATCCCCTACTTACTCTCTGCCTCTTTTCTTGTGTCAAGTTCCCCTGTCAAGTACTGTTACTATGTTGTCTGGGATCTACTGAGCAAAGCTAGCAGGCAAGAGTCCCTGGTGCCCCCATACCAGGGTCAGCCAAGTAGGAAGAGAAAACTGGCATCTTCAGTGTTTCATGACTGTTGGGGTGATCATCTTGGGGAAGGAGTAGTAGCAGCATTCCTCAAGGGGACTAGGTCCATCACAGTAGTGCTGATACTCTCTTTCTTGAAACCTGCCTCCACCAGGGCTGCAATCTGGGTCTCCTCACACATCTTTTTGATATCCGTGTACTTGGTCTTCAGCAGTTCTCCCTAGGACGTGAGATTGCAATAATTGAGGACACCCCCAGGCTTCAGCAGGCGGAAAGCATGAGCCTTGATGAAGTTGAATTGATGGGTATGCCAGGTCTCCTCAGAGAGGGGATAGGTGTCATATAGAATTCCATCAAAACGTCCATCAGGAAGATTGGGCACCACCTCTTCCCACAAACCTTTCAAGGGGACAACCTTATGGGGCTGATGCTGGGCCCACTCCTGAAGCCGCTGGAAGACTCCATCATGGCACTCAATGATTCAGTGCTCCTGGATGTTGGCTTCCTGCACTTTGCTGACCAAAATGGCCATTCCAAAGCCGACCTCCAGGACTCTTCCCCGTTGGGAGGAGGTGGCAGCGGCCAGCAAGTGCATGTAGGGGGTCTCCCAGTGCTCCATCACTGGCTTGCCCAGGATCTGCAAGTGTGACTATAATTTTGAGACCTTTTCTTCAATTTCAGTTCAATGTAATTTGTTGAGAATCAGTGATTATTATGTATCAGTGATTATATTCATGAATTAAGCAGAATAGAATTAAAAAGAAGGTAATTATGTTACTTAATGCTATTAGGATAAGTTATGATTGATTAATAACCCCCATGTATTGATGATAATATTAATCATATTTGATTTGTCAGCTACATTCATGCTGTTAGGTCTATTATATTTATTTATTTTGGGTTTTTGCTAGACAATGGGATTAAGTGGCTTGCCCAAGGCCACACAGCTAGGTAATTATTAAGTGTCTGAGGCCGGATTTGAACCCAGGTACTCCTGACTCCAGGGCTGGTGCTTTATCCACTGCACCACCTAGCCACCCCTTGTTAGGTCTATTATAGAAATGTAAAAATAATTTAATTGGTGCACTATCCCTGACCCTCCAAGTGTAATGTTTCTTATAAGGTTCATTTGCCTCATTATCACTGTGAATCTGTGCTACCCACTCTCTATCATAGTGATTTTTTGTTTCAAAACCACAACATCCGAGGACCCTAGGATACTGTTGGTCAAACAGTAGAGTCTTAGGAACAGCAGAAGGCCCTGAGATATTACTGACAGGAAAACCTACCCTGAGATGGTCTGATAGTTTGATGACCTGTAGCTAATGACCTGTGAAAAGTCTATTGACAAAGTGATTATGATTGATGGGCATTTCCCTTAGCCAATCATAAGATTTCCCTGCTTCTAGAATTGACCATTCATGGAATTATATTACCTTATTTTGTTTTTGGCGCTTAAAAGACTATTTTTACAGAGAACTCATGCAAGACAAGTGTTCACATAGTATTCAGAAGAAGTGATATAAGGACACTCTCAAGGTCTATCTGAAGAACTTTGGAACTGATTGTGAGACATGAAAGACTCTGGCAAAGATCTAGCATGGTGTGGCCACATCAAAGAAAGCATTGTGTTCTATAAGTGAAGCAGAATTGCAGAAGCTTGAAAGAAATGCAAGATGCACAATTTTATAGTCTTCTCTACCCCAAATGTTTATATGGACTATTTGTGCCTGACCTATGGTAGAGTCTTCCAAGCTCATATGGTTTGATCAGTCAGACACATTTTACCTTGGTTCCCCATGTGAAGGAAGGACAACAACCAATCCTGTCAATGACTGAAAAAGCAATCTTTCCTCAAGCAGGAGATCCTTGACCACAAAAAAGTTCTTGGCCCCAAATGATTAGGGACCAACGGTATCCCCCAATGAGTTAATTGATCATGCCTGAAGGTCTAAATGACTTTTTCTATAGAATATAATTCTGTAGAGAAATTTCAGGCCTCAAATAGTCAGATTTGCCTCAAAAGCTACCCATAGATAGCTTTCCTGTTCAACTCAATAAATTCACTAAACACATATTAAGCATCTATTACTTCATGCAAAGCAAGGTACTAGGTATTGGAATACAAAGAGGAAAATGGAATGTCTTTTTTTTATATTGAAGATTTCATTTGAGTTTTTGACTTTTACAATTTTTCCCCCAATCTTACTTCCCTCCCCCCCACAGAAAACAATCTGTCAGTCTTTACTTTGTTTCCATGTTGTACATTAATCCAAATTGAGTGTGATGAGAGAAATCATATCCTTAAAGAAGAAACAAAAAGTCTTAGAGATAACAAGATCAGACAATAAGATATCCATTTTTTTCCCTAAATTAAAGGGATTAGTTCTTGAAATTTGTTCAAACTCTTTATCTGGATACAGATGGTATTCTTCATTGCAGACAGCCCCAAAATTGTCCCTGATTATTGCACTGATGGAATGAACAAGTCCATCAAGATTGAACATCACCCCCATGTTGCTGTTAGGGTATACAGTGTTTTTCTGGTTCTGCTCATCTCACTCAGCATCAGTTCATGCAAATCCCTCCAGGTTTCCCTGAATTCCCATCCCTCCTGGTTTCTAATAGAACAATAGTGTTCCATGACATACATATACCACGGTTTGCTAAGCCATTCCCCAATTGAAGGACATTTACTTGATTTCCAATTCTTTGCCACCACAAACAGGGCTGCTATGAATATTTTTATACAAGTGATGTTTTTACCCTTTTTCATCATCTCTTCAGGGTATAGACCCAGTAGTGATATTGCTGGGTCAAAGTGTATGCTCATTTTTGTTGCCCTTTGGGTGTACCAACAGTGTAATAGTGTCCCAGATTTCCCACAACCCTTCCAACAATGATCATTATCCTTTCTGGTCATATTGGCCAGTCTGAGAGGTGTGAGGTGGTACCTCAGAGAAGCTTTAATTTGTATTTCTCTAATAATTAATTATTTAGAGCAATTTTTCATATGGCTATGGATTACTTTGATCTCCTCATCTGTAAATTGCCTTTGCATATCCCTTGACCATTTGTCAATTGGAGAATGGCTTTTTGTTTTAAAAATATGACTCAGTTCTCTGTATATTTTAGAAATGAATGCTTTGCCAGAATCATTAGTTGTAAAGATTGTTTCCCAATTTACTACATTTCTTTTGATCTTGGTTACATTGGTTTTATCTGTACAAAAGCTTTTTAATTTAATGTCATCGAAATCATCTAATTGGTTTTTGGTGATGTTCTCCAAATCTTCCTTAGTCATAAACTGCTCCCCTTTCCATAGATCTGACAGGTAAACTAGTCCTTGATCTTCTAATTTGCTTCTAGTATTGTTTTTTTATGTCTAAGTCCTATAACCATTTGGATCTTATCTTGGTAAAGGGTGTGAGGTGTTGGTCTAATCTAAGTTTCTGCCATACTAACTTCCAATTATCCCAGCAGTTTTTATTAAAGAGGGAGTTTTTATCCCAAAAGCTGGACTCTTTGGGTTTAACAAACAGCAGATTACTATAATTATTTCCTGCTAATGCACCTAGTCTATTCCACTGGTCTACCACTCTATTTCTTAGCCAATACCAAACAGTTTTGATGACTGATGCTTTATAATATAATTTTAGATCTGGTAGGACTAAACCACCTTCTTTTGCATTTTTTTCATTAAATTCCTAGAAATTCTTGACTTTTTATTTCTCCATATGAATTTACTTACAACTTTTTCTAACTCATTAAAGTAATTTTTTTGAAAAAGAGGAATTAAAGAAAGAACAAATCAAAAATAACCAATTAAATACCAAATTAGAAATTCTAAAAATTAAAGGAGAAATTAATAAAAGCAAAAGCAAAAAAACTATTGAATTAATAAATAAAACCAAAAGTTGGTATTATGAAAAAACCAATAAAATTGTTAAACCTCTGGTCAATTTATTAAAAAAAAAGAAAACCAAATTGCTAGTATCATAAATGAAAAAAGTGAACTCACCACCAATGAAGAAATTAAAGTAATAATTCGAAGTTAATTTGCCCAATTCTATGCCACTAAATTTGATAATCTAAGTGAAATGGATGAATATTTACAAAATATAAATTGCCCAGGTTAAATGAAGAAGAGATTAAATACCTAAACAACCCTATCTCAGAAAAAGAAATTCAACAAGCCATCATTGAACTCCCTAAGAAAAAATCTCCAGGGCCTGATGGATTCACAAGCAAATTCTACCAAACATTTAAGGAACAATTGGTTCCAATTCTATAAAGTAATTTTTTGGAATTTTGATTGGTAGGGCACTAAACAGGTAGTTTAGTTTTGGCAGAATTGTCATTTTTATTATGTTAGCTCTACCTATGCATGAGCAGTTGATATTTGCCCAGTTATTTAAATCTGATTTGATCTGTGTGAGAAGTGTTTTATAATTGTTTTCAAAAAATTTCTGAGTCTGTCTTTGTAAATAGACTCCCAGGTATTTTATATTGTCTGAGGTTACTTTGAATGGAATTTCTCATTCTAGCTCTTTCTGTTGTATCTTGCTAGACATATATAGAAAAGTTGAGGATTTATGAGACTTTATTTTATAACCTGCAACTTTGCTAAAAGTGGTGTAGTGGATAAAGCACCGGCCCTGGAGTCAGGAGTACCTGGGTTCAAATCCGGTCTCAGACACTTAATAATTACCTAGCTGTGTGGCCTTGGGCAAGCCACTTAACCCCGTTTGCCTTGCAAAAACCTAAAAGAAATAAAATAAAATTGCTAATTGTTTCAAGTAGTTTTTTGTATGATTTCTTGGGATTCTCTAGGTATACCATCATGTCATCTGCAAAGAGCAAGAGTTTTGTCTCTTCCTTCCCAATTCTAATTCCTTCAATTTCTTTTTCTTCTCTAATTACTGAAGCTAACATTTCTAATACGATATTGAATAATAGTGGTGATAATGGGCACCCTTGTTTCACCCCTGATCTTATTGGGAATGCCTCTAGCCTGGTTTCAGATAGATACTGCTAATTATTCTAAGGAATAGTCCATTTATTCCTACACTCTCTAGTGTTTTTCATAGGAATGGGTGCTGTATTTTGTTAAAAGCTTTTTCAGCATCTATTGATATGATCATATAATTTCTGATAGCTTTGTTGTTGATATAATTGATTATATTAACAGTTTTCCTAATATTGAACCAACCCTACATTCCTGGAAATAAATCCTACTTGATCATAATGTATTATCCCAGTGATAACTTGTTGTAATCGGTTTTGTTTTTTTTTTTTTTTAGGTTTTTTGCAAGGCAAACGTGGTTAAGTGGCTTGCCCAAGGCCACACAGCTAGGTAATTACTAAGTGTCTGAGACCGGATTTGAACCCAGGTATTCCTGACTCCAGGGCTGGTACTTTATCCACTATGCCACCTTGCCACCCCCTGTTGTAATCATTTTGCTAAGATTTTATTTAATATTTTTGCATCTATATTCATTAGGGAGATAGGTCTATAATTTTCTTTCTCTGTTTTAACTTTTCCTAGTTTAGATATCAGCACCATATTGGTTTCACAGAAAGAGTTAGAGTTCCATCTTTCCCTAAAAAATGGAATGTCTTTAAGGAGCTTACAGTCTACTGGAATAGATAACAAGTCTGTGAAAATTAAAAGTAATACAACAGTGGCTTTCCTAACTTCTACTGCTTGGAAGGCCAGGGGTGTTGCATTTCACTTTTCTCCCAGGCTTCTCCAATATACTTATTGAATGGTCAAGTGTCTAATCAATCTGTTAATGATTTAAGCTTCTACCAATAATGTTCTATTTTAGTTAAGTTAACCACTAACTGTCACTTCAGCTTTTACAAAAGAACATTTATATGATATGATATGGTATGATATGATATGATATGATATGATGTTATGTTATGTTATATTAAGTATATTATAAAAATGTATAAACATCTCCCCTCCCCTATATCATGAGGCATGATTCAACCAAGATTTCTGAGGTCTACCCTCTGGTCAGTAGCTCTGCCATTACAAAGACTGGAGAGATAGAAACCTGGTATAATCCATGGATAACAAGAACTCTACCAACTAAAGGGAAACCAAAATGTCCACAAGGGCATTACACTGATACTCAATGAGTATGGAGACATTGGTCTTAGGGGGTGGGAGAATAACTGGCATTTTTCAGCAAAAAAAATTTTCTAAGAATGGCATAGAACTGTGGTAACTCTTTTTAATAGACTAATATTATGGGGATGACCACATTCAGTTTTGAGGAGGTTCTAACCCTACAGACAAACACACAAAATTATAGCTAATGTTTAAACTCAGATAAAATAAACAGAGGCTAGTACAGTTCTTTATGTCACTGGAGAATCCTGAAGAATTATTACAAGGTGGTACTGTATTGTGTAAACTGGATCTTTCTTTGCAAATACAATGTGATACAGTAGGAATTTAGGGAATCATCTGGTGAGGAGATAGCACTGTCCCTCTTGCTATATTGTAGCCTGTATTACTCCTGAGTGAATCCCAAACCGGGTTAAAAGGTAATTGGGAAATATTTAACAAAATAAATAAAAATGCAATAGAATATAGATAATGTTAGCATGCAGTTTTCTAAGTTAATATATGACTTTTAGCAATCCTTGAGTATGATTTATTTGACATTACTTTTCTAATGTTTGACATCCTTTACCAACTCCAAACAATCTTTCATTACCTTTATGGAATTCTGCCCTGTCTCAGTCCTACCAACTCCATAAGCACCCAAATATCTGGTTGATAAGTAACTGAATGAATTTACAAGAAAAGCTAGTTATACAGTAAGGTATAACCCTGTAACAACTTCATCATTAGTACTCCAGTGATAGAGAACTTCCTTCTTTGCTAATACCTACTGACTTTAGATATTCAATGGAATTCAACATTAGATGCAATATACTTAATTGTGTAGTATAGTTAGGAATATAAGTGATCAGAAAGAGGTCACATTTACCCACCCTGTTCTCAGAAGGGCATCCCCTGCACAAAGCTGTCAGAGATACAGAAACTATTCCTCTATTCTTTTTTGTTTTGTTTTGTTTTAGGTTTTTGCAAGGCAAATGGGGTTAAGTGGCTTGCCCAAGGCCACACAGCTAGGTAATTAAGTGTCTGAGACCAGATTTGAACCCAGGTACTCCTGACTCCATGGCCGGTGCTTTAACCACTACGCCACCTAGCCGCCCCTATTCCTCTATTCTGTGTTGGATTCTGAGCTATAGGAGAGGATGGTGAAGAAGAATGAACTTTAAATAGAAAATGACTGTCATTGCTAATTGTTACTTTTGTGTGGGGGAAAGATTCTGAGAAGATGGTGGAGTAGGTCAGAAAACTTCAGACTTTCCAAATTTCTTCCACAAAAAAAGACAGAACAGAAATAAATAGAATTTGAGGTAAAGCAATTGATTTTCTTTAGATTTTTCAAGGTAATGGGATTAAGTGGCTTGCCCAAGGCCACACAGCTAGGTCATTATTAAGTGTCTGAGGTCAGATTTGAACTCAGGTATTCCTGACTCCAAGGCAATGCTCTATCCATTGCGCCACCTAGCCGCCCATAGCAATTGATTTTCTAAGACAACTTGAGAAAACCTCAGGAAAGACTTGTCTTCTAGGAGTAAAGGTTTGACAAGATTGAAGTGAAAATATCTCTAGGAGGTTTCTGCTGAATCAATAAACCACAACTGGGGACAACTGGGGGCAATTGGGTTGAGAAACAGTCTCAGAACTTTCACCCTGCAGATTATATAAGGATTAGAATACTGAGTAGGAGAAGATTAAAGGACTTTCCACTGTTGAACCCAGCTGTGCTGACCAGACTAGTCCTAGACTGTGGCTGCAGGGGAGAAGGAGCTAGGACATGCTTGGTGAGTGAGGTAACAGAGGGGTGGGAACCTTGCTTGACTGTAGGCACTTGCAGGAGAGCAGAGTTCCTGGTTTCAATTCTATAGCAGAGAGGACAACTGAAATTTGCAGCTATAAGAGAGACCACAAAGAGCAAGAAAGCATTTGTAGGACTGTGGGGCTTAGCCCTGGCAGTGCCCAAGGTTGGATCCCAGGAGAGAACTCAGAAAATAGCAGCTAAAAGGACCTGAGTACTGGGGCATCATTCCCCTCCCCTTGGGATTAGAACCTGATCATAATGATATTATTAAAAATAGAATAAAATAAATAAAAATAAAAATGAATAAGTAAAAGAGAAAGAACCTAATCATAGATAGTTACTATAGGGATAGAGAAAAATCTGGGTTCATATTTAGAGGAAGATAGTAGAGCTAATGGTCACATGCCTAAAAAGAGTTCTTGGAACAACTTAAAAAGGACTTCAAAAATCAAAAAAAGAAAATCAAAGAAAAATTAAGGGGAAAAATAAGAGCAATCCAAGAAAATCAAGGAAATTGTAGAAAGAAAGTCAACCAACTGAAAAAAGGAAATAAAAAAACTTAAGGAAGAAATTAATGACATTATATGACATCAAAAAATAATAAAAATAAAATCAAAAGAATGAAAAAGTATGGGAAACATCTCATCAGAAAACCAACTGATCTAGACAACAGATCAATACAGACAATATAAGAATTACTGAAATACCTGTAAGCTATGACCAAAAAATATTAATGCAATATTACAAGAAATTATTAAATTTCTAGAATTTCTAGAACTAGAAGATAAAGCAGAAATAGAAAAAAATTCATCAATCACTACCTGAAAGAGATCTCTGGAGGAAAACGTACAGGAACATCACAGTCAAATTTCAAAGCTCCTAGATTAAGTGGAAAATATTGCAAGCAACAAGAAAAAATCAAATATTGTGAAGTTACAAGAATTATCTGAGACCTCCAGACCTTTCAGTTTCTGTTCTGAAAGCTGTAGGTCTTAGAACACTTTTTTTTTAAATTTTAAAGATTTTATTTGAGTTTTGAGTTTTACAATTTTTCTCCCAATCTTACTTCCCTCCCCCCGCCCCCCCCCAGAAAGCAATCTGTCAGTCTTTTTTTTTTTTGCAAGGCAAATGGGGTTAAGTGGCTTGCCCAAGGCCACACAGCTAGGTAATTATTAAGTGTGTGAGACCGGATTTGAACCCAGGTACTCCTGACTCCAAGGCTGGTGCTTTATCCACTATGCCACCTAGCCACCCCAATCTGTCAGTCTTTATTTTGTCTCCATGTTGTACATTGATCCAAATTGAGTGTGATGAGAGAGAAATCACATCCTTAAGGAAGAATCAAAAAATATAAGAGATAAGATCAGACAATAAGATATCTGTTTTTTTTTCTAAATTAAAGGGAATAGTCCTTAAAATTTGTTCAAACTCCACAGTTCTTTCTCTGGATACAGATGGTATTCTCCATTGCAGACAGCCCAAAATTGTCCCTGGTTGTTGCACTGATGGAACGAGCAAGTCCATCAAGGTTGAACATCACCCCCATGTTGCTGATAGGGTATACAGTGTTTTTCTGGTTCTGCTCATCTCAGAATCAGTTCATGCAAATCCCTCCAGGCTTCCCTGAATTCCTGTCCCTCCTGGTTTCCTAAGAGAACAATAGTGTTCCATGACTTACATATGCCACAGCCTGCTAAGCCATCCCCCCATTGAAGGACATTTACTTGATTTCCAATTCTTTGCCACCACAAACAGGGCTGCTATGAATATTTTTGTGCAAGGGATGTTTTTACCCTTTTTCATCGTCTCTTCAGGGTATAGACCCAGGAGTGGTATTGCTGGATCAAAGGGTATGGTCATTTTTGTTGCCCTTTGGGCGTGGGAACACTATATTCTGAAGAGCAAAAGAGCTTGGGTTACTGTCCCAGAATGGAAAAAATGGGGGGGGGGGGTATTTAATGAATTGACTTACAGGTATTTGTGACAAAAAGAGGAGAATTTAATGGAAAATTAAATGTATGGAATCCAGGAGAAATACAAATTAAACCTTAAAGACCAATTTAAGGGACTTAATAAGGTCAAACTATTAACTTCTTATATGAGAAAATGTTACCAGTACTCTGATAATTGTCATCTTATTTGAGAAGTTTGAAAGAAAGGCTTGGAATGTATTGAAGGGTGATTGAATCTAAAAAAATTACACTGTAGGAATAGATAAAAAGGAGCAATTATCTCATACAACAGAGACATGAAGAAAGAACTGATATAGAGGAAACAAATGGGAGGGTAAGGGCTGGTAGTGGTAGAACCTTATTCTGATAAGAAATAGGTTAAAGAGGAAATAATCTAGAAGGGTATAGAATGAAATGAGAGAACTTTTAGAAGTGAATGTAGACTAAATTAAGGAAGTTCTTAGAAAGAGAGGTAGATTAAGGTGGAGAATTGGGGAGAGGATAAGGGAGGGACTCAGGAGTGGGTAGATTAAGAGATGGGGGCAAGATGTGTGTAGGAGTAAATTAAATGAATGAGGAAGGATAGAGTAAGTAGGATGAAAAGAATAGTGAAAAAAACAAAATAGAGGAAAATATATAACAAATAATTATAACTTTGAATGTGAATGGGATGAATTTATCAATAAAACAGAAATGGATAGCAGAATGAATTAAAAATCTGAATTCAACAATATATTCCTTTAAGGAAACAAAATAAAAATGAGAACTACACAGAGTTTAAAAATGGACTGGTTAGGGGCGACTAGGTGGCATAGTGGATAAAGCACCGGCCTTGGAGTCAGGAGTACCTGGGTTCAAATCCGATCTCAGACACTTAATAATTACCTAGCTGTGTGGCCTTAGGCAAGCCACTTAACCCTATTTGCCTTGCAAAAACCTTAAAAAAAATGGACTGGTGTAGAATTCATTATATTAAAAAGAATAGGAAGAGTAGCAATCATGATTTCAGATCAAGTTCAAATTAAAATATATTTAGTTAAAAGGGAAAAAGAGGGAAACTGTACTGTTAACAATGTTTTTCAATATTTTTTTAGACCATTTAAAATAATTAGATAGTATAAAATGCCTGAAAGCATGTTGCCAAAACAGATACAGGAACTATAGGAACATAAACAACAGCACTTTTTATACAAATAAAATCAGATTTAAATAACTAGAAAAATATTTATTGTTCAGGGACAGACAAAGTCAATATAATAAAAAGGACAGTTTTACCTATCATCTATTTATTCTATGCTATCCCAATTAAATTACTAAAAAAAATTTTTACTGAGTGAGAAAAAATAATAAAATTCATTTGGAAGAACAAATGATCAAGAATTGCAGAGATAGGGGCAGCTAGGTGGTGCAGTGGATATAGCACGAGCCTTGGAGTCAGGAGTACCTGGGTTCAAATCTGAATCTCAGACACTTAATAATTACCTAGCTGTGTGGCCTTGGGCAAGCCACTTAACCCCATTTGCCTTGCAAAAACCTAAAAAAAAAAAAAAGAATTGCAGAGAAACTATGAAAAAAATGTAAATGAAGCAGATTCAGCAGGACCAGACCTTAAACTATATTATAAGGCAGTAAATATTGAAATTATCTGATATCAGCTAATAAATAGAAAGGTAGATTAGTGGAATAGAATAGACATACAGTACAAAGTAGTAAAGGACTAAGGTAATTTTGTGTTTGACAAATGTAAATATTTAAGATTTTTAGGACAAGAACTCATTATTTGATAAAAACTGTTGAGAAAATTGGAAAGCATTCTGGCAGAAAATGGGCATAGATCAATATATTAAACCATATACCAAGATAAGATCAAAATGGATACCTGACCTAGACAGATATAAGGAGAGATATCACAAGAAAATTAAAACATGGAACAAATTACCTATCAAACTCATGGATATGAGAATAATAAATGAAGAAACAAGACATAGAAACAAGACACTGTTGAGGTATAAAATGCATAATTTCTTTTTTTTTTTAAGGTTGTTTTTGCAAGGCAAATGGGGTTAAGTGGCTTGCCCAAGGCCACACAGCTAGGTAATTATTAAGTGTCTGAGGCTGGATTTGAACTCAGGTACTCCTGACTCCAAAGCCGGTGCTCTATCTACTGCATCACCTAGTCGCCCCTAAAATGCATAATTTTAATGACAATATGTTAAAAAAATTCTTTTATAAATAAAATCATTGTAGCCAAGATTAGACAGAAAGCAGAAAATGGGGGAAGGGAATTTTTAACAGATAATCTCTCAGATCAGGTCTCATTTCTCAGATATATATAAAAAACTTTGTTAAATTTATAAATCTACAAGTCACCCAACTGGTAAATGTTCATTTGTGAAGAAATCAAAATGCTCCAATTTTTTGAAGGAAAAAAATGCTTTAACTCATTTATTAGAGAAATGCAAATGAAAACAACTTTGACATATCACTTTACACCTATCAGATTGGCTAAAATGATAGCTGCCATTCATTTGGGGAATGTCTAAACAAATTGTGGTATGTGATTGTGATGTAATACCATGGTGATATAAGAAAGATAAGTTGATTGATTAGAAGAAAACATGGCAAGACTGGGACCTATGAAGGAAGATGCTATTTATCTCCAGAGGAAGAACTGATAAATAGAAATATGTATAGTATGATCTTACATAAATATTTATGTATGTATGTGTCTATTTGTGTATATATATATGCATGTGTCTATGTATGTATGTATATATATATATATATATATATATATATATATATATATATATAGCATTTAAATGTAGCTTTATCTAGCATAGGTGGGAAGGAAGAGTAAAATTAAAAAGTGAACAGCGGAGAACAAAAAAAAAACCTAGAAGGAAGCATAGAAAAGTGTAGTTTTGAAAATAATATGCAGTACTTATTATATAGATTTAAAAAATAAGCAGTTCTGAAAAGAAAATTCATTGTTTTATATTGAATTCTCTAATGTTCAGCTGTGTGCATGAAAATGTTCTCCCCCACCCCCCTTTTCTTGTTTTGTATTTAAGGGTAAAATGAATAAAACCTTTTTAAAATTCCTATATGATTTTGGACAAGTCTCTGAACCTCATTTTCATTATCTGTAATATGAGGAGGTTAGGTTTCAGGACTTTAAAGTGCCATCCAGTTTGGCCTCTAAAATCTTGCAAATTTCTGGTGTCTTGGACCTATTTTATCTCATCCTTTCGTGCTTCCGAATCCATCATTGATCCCAAGTTGATCCAGTTTAGTTCTCAGTTCTCCTAGGCCTAAATTCCTTTGAGCCCAGATGACCTGAAGATGATCAATCTGCTTATAAATGAAAACAGATAAACTCAATAGGAAACTCTGGAATGGTCTTTCCAAGCTGGAAAGACCCACATTCAATAATCCCAAATTAAAAATTTTGGATTGAGATTTACACAGCAATACTACGTTCATGTGGATTTGTCCCTGTGTAAATGTCCTCCTGTCAGAACCCAAATTAATATTCTGCCTTGGGATTTCCTGGAATTTTATAAAATAAAGGAAAAAAGGCAATTGGTTGGCTTAAGCGGGGAAAATATTATAGAAAAAAAATTGTAGGGGAAAATTGGGAAAAGTGGAAGAGGTTCATAGTAGATAAAACAACAAAAGACCACAATGAGAAGGAAATAACCAGGTCAGGGAGATTGGCATGCTGTCCCAGGGAGCTGAAATTTAAAGGATGTAGATTAGATTTAACGAAATCTAATTGCCTGCTAATTGTTCTCACAATCTGCAGTTCCTCCTCAATCCAATTCATTTTCTGTATAGCTACTAAAGTAATGTTCTGAAAGATCTAAACATATTGGTTCATTAATCAAAAAAATTCAGTAGCTTCTATTGTCTCTAGAGTCAAATATAAATTTCTTTGTTTGGCACTGAAAAGCCTTCTCAATCTGGCCCCAACTTTCTTTCTGCCACTTTATACATTATTTCCCTTCCTCTACAATCTAGCCCCAACTGGCCTCTCTGTTTCTTTTGGGAGCCAGGGTCTCTAAGCTGTTTGTCACAGTTGCAGCAAGAAGACTCAAGGCGGCCACATCGCCTGATGGAACATTTCCTTCTTCAATATATATAGGGATTCCATGTATGCCCATATTTATAGGTCTATTACTGATTGCAAAACTTACTCATCCTAATAGTGGAATGACTATAAAGGAAGGATTTCAGATAAATTCCCTGAATAAAACAGATTGTAAACTCTGTCCAAATTTAACCGGACTTCCTCTCCCTGAGACATACAAAAGGCTTCAACATTATGAAATCTTTGGAAAATACAGCACTGGGAGTTCCAGGGAGACATCAGAATATATACAGGGAAAACAGATACAAGATGGGTCAGATATAATCCCAGGGAAATTAACAGTTTTTCTCCCCTTACCATACACAGGAATATATGATAAAGATGGTAAGAGAATAGTTAGTATAGGTGACTGATATGTGAACTCTAATAGCCTTAGTCTATTGGGAAAGAATAAAAAGTCATAGAAACTGTGGTGTCTACCAACAAGGGCTGAAAGCAAAATTGATTATTGAAGGAGTCAACAGATGGGTGGACAAACATAACTGCCCTCACTATAGGTTGTCAAGGGAGCATATTGAAAAACTTTACATATGCGGCACAAAAACATAAAAGCATTCTATTAAACAAATCATATCAAAGATTATTATCAGGAAAGTTCTGCTTAATTAATAACTTTGCTATGCAGCAACAAACTAGGCAACAGTCAGATTGAGGTCATCACGGTCTGAGCAGGGACAAGAAAATTAACTACATGATTGATAATCACACTTGTAAACACTACATGATCAAACTTGTAACCATATGAACTATGTGATTAATGATGAAAATTGTACACTTTTGTAACCAAGGAAGTGATTTTAGCTTGCTTGTTTGATATGACTCTGAGACTATAAAAACAAATCCAAGCAGCTGACAGTCAGTCAACCTGCTCCTGCCTTTAACCCTGTGTTGACTCAACTCATTTCGCTGACTCTATCCCTCCTGTCAGGTTCCAAGGACCCCACGGAGGCTGGACCTCCGCATGTTTCTGTCTCCATTTTTTGTGCTGTTTCACTGGAATCACCATGGAGGGATGTGCTTTCTTTCTTTAAGACACAGTTCTTAAGGGGCAGCTAGGTGGTGCAGTGGATAGAGCACTGGCCCTGGAGTCAGGAGTACCTGGGTTCAAATCTGGTCTCAGACACTTAATAATTACCTAGCTGTGTGGCCTTGGGTAAGCCACTTAACCCCAATACCTTGCAAAAAACAAAACAAAACATGGATAGACTTGCATGAAATAATGAAGAGAAAAATGAGAACTTAGAGAACTTTGTATATAGTAACAATAATGTTTTTCCCCCCCAGCCCCCCCAAAACATTTCAGGTTAAGTGATCTGCTGAGGATCACATAGCTAGTATCACGTGTCTAAATCTAGATTTGAACTCAGGTCTTCCTTACTCTAGGGTCAATGCTCTATCCATTGTGCCACCTAGCTTCTCTCCCTCTCCTTTCACCTCCCTCAGACAATCAGGGTTAAGTGACTTGCCTAGGGAGCAATATTGGTATTTTTAAAGTTTATTTATTTATTTATTTTTTAATTTTACAATTTTTTCCTCTAATCTTAATTCCTTCCCCCACCCCCCATAGAAGACAGTCTTTACATTGTAGCAATGTTATGGAAATGCTTGTTTTATTTCAAATTAAAATAAAATAAATAAAAATTTTTAAAAGACACAGTTCAAATGCAATTTTCTACAAGAAGCCTTTTTGAATCCTGATTCCCAACTTTCACTACTACTTTCTTTTTGCACTTAATTACCTTGTGTGATTTCTATTTATTCAGTATATAATTAGTAATATACTTGTTTTCACCTCTTTAAAAGTTCCTTGAGAGTAAGGATTGTTTTATTCTTTGTCTTTGCATCCCCCATCTCTAGGACCCTGCCTAGCACCTTATATGTGCTCACTAACTGCTTACCCATTTAGAAACAACTGAGTTTGGCACCTAGATAGCCAGATTCATCAGTTAAAATAGGAAAGTACCAAATGGCAGAACTTCCTTCTGACATGTTCCAGGTGAACTCTTCTTGTCCAGCCTTACTCCAGTTTCCTCCTCCCTTCCCTTCCCTCAATATCTTGAGTCTTTAGGTCTTGACAAATAGGATAATATTCAGAAGTTTCTTCTCAGCCCTCCTTTTATCATCATGAAATGGTCTTAAAATTTTGATTTGAGTTCACTTGAAATCCCTGCTAATGGGGAGACTGAGGCTTGTTGATCATTTGAGTTCTGAACCTTAATGGGCTTAAGTCAACTGGGAGAGGTGAAATAAGTTTGATGAGCCCATAAGGGAGCAGGACCACCAGGCTGCCTAAGAAGGGGAACACTGGCCTTAGGCAAGTCACTTAACCCCATTGCCTTAAATAAATGAAATTTTTAAAAATAAATTTAAAGGTTTTTAAAATTGACAAACTGTTTTAAATATACTATCACATTTTACCTAATAAGATAGGACTTAGTGCAAAGAAGTTGTGTATTTGAAACTGCATATGTCTGCCTTTATAAGTATGATTATATTCCAAAGCCAACAAAACACTTCTATCATTATAGGCTATTTATATTGATTGGCATTTTGTCACTCTACACAGCAGACTGGGCCTAGAGTTAAGATTCAATCCAATTCAACAGGTATTTATTAAGGAGGTTGATGTTGTTTGTCCTTTCCTTCTCAAAGAAGCCTGAAACACCAGGAAGATGATGGCATGACTTGCAAGTGAATTGGATTTAAATGAAGCAGGGTGATGAAAAGTTACCCAGTCTCACTCTCTCCTCCTGATCATTCAGGTTCAGGTACTGATATAGATCAGTATTGGAGATGGTCCCAGATGCAGTTGGGGACCTTGGCCTTTTTAAGACAAGGTCTTTCCCAGGGCTCATTTTGATTGAGGCAAGGTCCATTAAATGATTAAGACCAGGTAAGAAATGAGAACTCTTTTAATTAGTCCCAAAAAACCCCCCAAAACAATTTAGGAGTGAAAATCCTCAGGGTTTTTGGCCAAAACAGATAGTGCTATTTACTCTGAGCCACCAAGACCCAAATAATGACTAAGGGGTGTTTAGGCTGTGATCAATTTTCGACCAAACAACAAGAACCAGAGTGATTTAGGTTTAAGGCATAGTCCTTAAGAAAGAAATCTAGGGGCAGCTAGGTGGTACAGTGGTTAGAGCACCGGCTGTGGAGTCAGGAGTACCTGGGTTCAAATCTGACCTCAGACACTTAATAATTACCCAGCTGTGTGACCTTGGGCAAGCCACTTAACCCCATTGAAAAATCAAGAGAAAGACAGAGAGAGAGAGAGAGAGAGAGAGAGAGAGAGAGAGAGAGAAATCTAGCCTGCAAAACCCCAGGATATTTTGTGGGGCTTTAGTGATCAAAATAAGCAGAGTTTCATTCTGTGTTCCAACACCACCAACTCTGTCGCGGGTGGATCACATTCTTTATGATAAGTCCATCACAAAAGTACAGACTGAAGCACATTTTTTGTTACTATTTTTTGGGGGGGTGCAGGGCAAATGGGGCTGGGTGGCCTGCCTGGGGCCACATAGCAGGGTGATCTTTGGGTGTCTGAGGTCAGATTTGGACCCCGGTGCTCCTGGCTCAAGGGCCAGTGCTCTGTCTGCCACCCAGTCGCCCCTACTATTATTACTATTTTATTTTATTTTGGGTCTTTTTTTTTCTTTTTTTTTTGTTTTTTTTCAGGGCAGTGGGGTTGGGGTGGCTTGCATGTCACACAGCTGGGTGATTGTTGGGTTTACGGGGCCAGATATGGGCTCGGGTGCTCCTGGCTCCAGGGCTGCCTGGCCATACCTACAATTATTACTATTATTATTTTTAATTTTAATTTTAATTTTTTTTCTCTCCCCTTTATTTTATCATTCAAGCAAGTCTATATTTTTTGGGGGGAGGGGGTATTTTGTTTACTCTTAAACAAGAATATTTTATTAATGTATAAAAAAATTTGTACAAAATGAGAATAAATAAATATTAAATACAAAAAAAAAGGAAAAGCAAAATAAGTAGAGTTAATGTAGGCAAGGGTATGATACTCTATATGGTCAGAGGGAGAGGAATGAGGGAGAGTGGGGGGAGATAAGGAAAGAAAGAAGGAAATGGGAAAGGGAGAAGGGGGTAGGGGGTAGGAAGAAAAGAACCTAGACTCAATTCAGGTACCTAGGGGCAGCAACTGCATAGTGCTAATGCAAACATTCTCTCCACCCCTAATATGCCCATTTACTATCCCCAGATTACCTCCTGGTTCTGGCAGGTGGCATTCTGAGGTCATCTCAGCATAGTGATTAGTAAATAAAGATCTTGTTCCAACCCAGTCTTTTCCTTTTGGCTGTGAGTCCCACAGGATAAACAGGAACAATGGATTATGATCTGAATTGTAGATTTCACATTTCTATGAGGGCACAACCATTCCCGCTCCCCCAGTCTCCCAGGTATACATTCTGAGGGCCATCTTGACTCCTTACCCCATATATCCAAACAGTTGACAAATCCTATTGTTTCTGTCTCCCTAACATTGCTAGCCACCCACCAACTTTGTTCTATTCACAGTTATCACCCTAATTCAGGTCCTCCTCACCTCTCATCTGGTGCCCTATTTGGTATTCTCCAGTCCATCATCCCCAAAGCTTCTAAAGTGAATGACCATTCTGATCCAAAGATGTCACTTACCTCCTCAGATCAACAGGTTTCAGCGCTCTCCATTGACTCTAAACAAGACATCCTCTATTTAGCAATTATAAGTCTCTCAAGAACTGGCACTAATCTCCTTTTCTAGCCTTAGTTTATACAACTCCCTTTAATGTATACTTTCTTTTTGTTCTTATACTCAAACAAAAGTATAATTCAACTATTCAAACAGAAATAGAAAATTAAGATATGACACTATCCATCAAACAGAATTGTGAAGAAAAAGAATAATGGATTCATTTGTAAAACTCTGCTGAGCAGAAATCAAGAACAAAGTTTTGTTTTTGGTATTATATGAGACAAGTATCTATATACATAGAAATACAGTAGTTGTTGTTGAAAAGATGTTAGATTTATTGACTGCTCAGACTATTATATAGTGTGCATCTTTCCATTAAAAATGTATTTTTAAAAAGAAAAAACATCACTTGCTTGGTTAATATGGCATGGTAAATAGAACACTGGACCTCAAGTCAGGAAGACTTAAGTTTAAATCCAGCCTCAGACACTTGCTAGCTATATCTCCCTGGCCAAGTCACTTAAGCATTGTCTGTCTCAGTTTCCTCATCTGTAAAATGAAGATGATAACATCTTCTGGTTCTTAGAGTTGTTGGAATCAGATGAGATAATAATATATAAAAAGGTTTTGGGGGCAGCTAGGTGGCACAGTGGAGGGGCGGCTAAGGTAGTGTAGTGGATAAAGCACTGGCCCTGGAGTCAGGAGTACCTGTGTTCAAATCTGGTCTCAGACACTTAATAATTACCTAGCTGTGGCCTTGGGCAAACCACTTAACCCCATTTGCCTTGCAAAAACCTAAAAAAAAAAAGTTTTGCAAAACTTACAATACTATATAAATGATCATTATTATCATTCTTCATCAAAATAATTGACTTATTAATTGTTGCTTAGTTGTTTTCAATAGTTTGAATCTTTTTGACACCCTTTAGGGTTTACTTGGCAAAGATACTGAAGTGATTTTTCCAATCCCTTCTCTAGCTCATTTCACAGATGAGGAAATTGAGGCAAACTGAGTTGACTTACCCAGGATCACATAGCTAGTATCTAGGGCCAGATTTAAACTCTGGTCCTACTATCCACTAGGTACTCTATCCACTGCCCACCTAGTTGCCCTGGAATTATTAATAACAATCAAACAATTATTATTTGCAAGTCTTCCCTAACTCAAACTTATACACATGAAATTTTCCAAAAAGATTACTCATTATCATATTGCTTTGAAATAATTATTATGGCCAAGATGGCGACAAGAACAGATCATGTCTTAGGTGCTCTCTCAAAAAACTCATAAGCTAAGCACTCTAAGTAAATTTTTGAGACACAGAACCCACAGAGGGACCCAGGGAGGCAGTTCTCCTACTCAAGGTAACCTGGAAAAGAGCAGAAAGACTCTGCTCCCCAGGTAGGAGGGGCGGCCCGCCAGAGGGGTGGTGCGCCACAGTGAAGGAACTTCAGCCTCCCGGAGGCAGCCCCACGGCGCTTGGAGCCACGGCTCAAAGCAGCGGGGGAGTTTCCTGAGCTACACTCCAGGGAGCACCAAGCACAAATTGGGGGAACAGCAGGGGAGGGGACCTCTGCCAGAGCAAGCACATGAAGCCCAGCCCTCAGGACACACAGAGAGCAGCATGGCCAGCTTTCAGCCTAGTTCCAGTAAACAGAAGCAGGTGGAGCTGGTAATTAGGAGCCCCCAGGGCATGAGCCCATTGAACCTAGGGAGGGGAGTGAAGAGAGACTGCAGAGCTCTGTCCTCTGCCCCTGGAACAGGACTCTGGGGCTCTGACCACATTCAGATCCTGATCACAGTCTAGGCCCCCCCATTGAACAGCAGGGACCCCTCCACCTCAGCCCCGTGGCAGAGGGGGGCACATATGGTCATTCACAGACCAGGAGGGAGGACAGAGCCTCACACACTGAGACCCTTGTGGGAGTGTCCCAAAAGCTCAGGAAGCACCCCAAAAACAGGCTAAGGCTGGGAAAATGAGCAAGCAGAGAAATAGGAGGAACACCATTGAGAAATATTTTGCATATGAGCCCAAGAAGGATCAATATACTCAGCCTGAAGATGAAGAAGGACAAGCTCCTGCATCTAAAGACTCCAAGAAAAACAGAAATTGGCTCAGGCTATGACAGAGCTCAAAAAAGACTTTGAAAATCAAATGAGGGAGTTAGAAGAAAAACTGGGAAAAGAAAGGAGAGAGATGCAAGAAAAACATGAAAATGAAGTCAGCAGCTTAGTCAAGGAAATCCAAAAAAATGCTGAAGAAAATAGCATGCTAAAAACCAGCTTAGGTCAAATAGATAAAACAGTTCAAAAAGTTATTGAGGAGAAGAATGCTTTAAAAAGCAAAATTGGCCAGATGGAAAAAAGAGATAAGAAAACTCTCTGAGGAGAACAAATCCTTCAGACAAAGAATAGAACTCAGGGAGATTGATGAATTTATAAGAAACCAGGACTCAATACTTCAAAACCAAAAAAATGAAAAATTAGAAGAATATATGAAACATCTCATTGAAAAAACAACTGATATAGAAAACAGACTTAGGAAAGATAATTTAAAAATAATTGGAATACCTGAAAGTCATAATCAGGAAAAGAGCCTTGACATCATTTTCAAAGAAGTACTACAGGAAAATTGCCCTGATATTCTAGAAGCAGAGGGCAAAATAGAAATGGAGAGAATCCACCCATCTCCCCAAGAAAGAGATCCCAAAAAACCACCCCCTAGGAATATTATAGCCAAATTCTAGAAATCCCAAGTCAAAGAGAAAATATTACAAGCAGCCAGAAGGACATGGTTCAAATATCGTGGAGCTGCAGTTGGTATCACACAGGACTTAGCAGCAACTACATCGGAAGCTCATAGGGCTTGGAATATAATATACCAGAAGGCAAAAGAGCTTAGAATGCAGCCAAGAATCAACTACCCAGCAAGGCTGAATGTCCTCTTCCAGGGAAAAAGATGGACTTTCAATGAACCAGGGGAATTTCAAATGTTCCTCTTGGAATGGCCAGAGCTGAACAGAAGGTTTGATCTTCAGATACAGGACTCAAGTGAAGCATAGAGATTGGAGGAGAAGGGGAAAATATGAGGGACTTAATGATGATGAACTGCATGTATTCCTGCATAGAAAAATGACACTGATAATACTCATATGAACCTTCTCAGTTAATAGAACAGGTAGAGGGCACTTTATAGTTGAAGCACAGGAGAAAGCTGAATTTGAAGATAAAATATGGGGTAAAAATGGAGTCAATAGAAAAAAGGGAAATGTAATGGGAGAAAGAAAAAAGAGAGGGGGAATAGGCCAAGATATTTCATATAATAAGATTTTTCTTTATTACAATGAGCTATTGCAATGATATGGAAGGGGGAAGGCAAGGGGGAATGAGGGAATCTTCACTCTCATCAGAGGTGGGTAGGAGAGGAAACAGCATATATACTCAATGGGGTATAGACATCTGGAGTAAGAAGGAGGGGGGAGCAGGGGGAAGGGGTGGGGATGTGAATAAAGGAGGAGAGGATGGGCAATGTGGGGAGAGTGGTCAGATAGAACACATTTTCTTTTTTACTTCTTGCAAGGGGCTGGGATTGGAAGGTCTGTCAGGGACCATAGGGCCAGGTGGATACTGGGCCTAAGGGGTGGTATGGGGGCTCAGGGCCTCTTGGCCTCAAAGCCAGGGATCTGTCTGCTGCACCACTCAGCTACCCTACAGCAGAGTCAGAGTGAAAGGAGAGAGAAAATATAGTACATGGTAGTGGAGAAATATGAAAGGAGGGAGTTGCGATCAGCAATGGCAGTGGTGGAAAAATATGGAAGTAATTTTTGTGATGGACTTATAAAGAATGTGATCCACCTGCCACAGAGTTGTTGGTGTTGGAACAGACTCAAGCACATTTTTCATTATTATTATTATTATGGGGGGGGTGCAGGGCAAATGGGGCTGGGTGGCCTGCCTGGGGCCACATAGCAGGGTGATCTTTGGATGTCTGAGGCCAGATTTGGACCCAAGTGCTCCTGGCTCAAGGGCCAGTGCTCTGTCCACCACCTAGTTGCCCCTACTATTATTACTATTTTATTTTATTTTGGGTCTTTTTTTTTCTTTTATTTGTTTTTTTTTTTCAGGGAAGTGGGTTTGGGGTGGCTTGCATGTCACACAGCTGGGTGATTGTTGGGTGTACAGGGCCAGATGTGGGCTCAGGTGCTCCTGGCTTCAGGGCTGGTGCTCCATCCATTGCACCACCTGGCCATACCTACAATTATTACTATTATTTTTTTAATTTTAATTTTCTTTCTCTCCCCTTTACTTTATCACTCAATCGAGTCTATATTTATGGGGGGGGAGGGGGTATTTCATTTACTCTTAAAGAAGAATATTTTATTAATGTATAAAAACATTTGTACAAAATGAGAATAAATATTAAATTAAAAAAGTAGTTGGCAAGTATTAGGTTGAGGAGGTATTTTTTTTTAATTTTTCTCTTTTTGAAACTTAGATTTTTAAAAGTATCTTTTGTTTTTACATTATCTTTAAGTTTTTAAATTATGATTTCCTGCCTCCTTTCAGACACACTCCTAATAACAGACAAAAGATAGAGAAAAGAAAGTCCAATGCATCAACCAAGTTTGGCAGATATATTGTTATATACATAAAGTCTGCCACCTGAGCAAAGAAGGAAGGAAGCATGTTCTCAATAATTATTCTTTGGTAGGAGAAAAAAAACATTAAAATTTCCTAAAATTTAAAAAAAAAGAAATAATTATTATTAATTTTATTATAGCATTTTAATAACATTTTAGTGAGACTTTCATGTTTTCAAAAAAAACAATTTTAACAATTTAAATGATTGTTTATATAACTTCAGTTTTGTGCATGTTTTGTAATGTATATTACAGAGCATCCCAAAAGTCTTAGTGCAGTTTAAAACTGTTTATACTATGAATCTTAATATGGTTGCACATGGATAGAGCACTGGGTTTGGACTCAAGAAGACTTCATGAGTTCAAATCTAGTCACAGATACTTACGAGCTATATAACCCTAGACAAATAAGTCACTTAACCATGTTTGCCTCTCATTTCCTTATCTGTAAATGAGTAGGAGAACACCAACATGGGCTCATTAAGAGTTGGACTTGACTAAAACAACTGAATAATAAAGCACATGTAAATAGCGATTACTATTTTCTGATCTGGTTTGCTAATTTACATGTTCTCATTCTTTTTTTATTATTTATTCTTTTTTCCTTGAGATTCTAGACCTTTTGCTCTTTCAAATAAAGTTTAAATAATTGCTTAGTTTTTAAAAACACTAATAAGGGTATACAAAATCCAAAAGTTTTAAAGGCCCAAGATAATTCAATTTGAATTCAAGTCAACTCAGGACAATTGATTCTTTATTGTCATCTTTGAACCTCTTAACTTTATTCCTCTTGCTTCAGCTCCTTCAATATTAGCTGTACTGTCCAGTTTGCAATTTTTCAATTTTCTGTACTCCAGTAGTCTCCAGCCTCAATATATTCCCCTATTCCACAATCATCATCAAAGAATAACAAATGTGTTTTATAAACAGCCTAGTGGCTTCAATATGGCTCTGAAGTTTGTACAACCTTTAATGTAGCTCCTTAATTTATTATGTCCAAGGGAATCATGCTGGGACAAACTGTTGTCCCTTAATCAGAAAGAAACAAAAGACTGCCTATTGAAAGACAAAGAAGTCATATAAAACATGTTCTCACTCAGTGGCAGACCTGATGGATGCTGGCATTCTGCTCTGGGTATCAATTGATCTCTGTCATCCATGGGCAGCCAGTGAATTCTCAGTTAATTAAATATTTGATGAAAAAAACAATAATTTCTGTGGCTTGATGACTGATACAGACTTGTAAAGATGTTGTCTCTCCTTGGCCAAGCAGAGGAACAAAAGCAGTGCCCTGAGATGTGAACACATACTTTAGAGCAAACTCTCAAGCCATCTCTGCTATTTAAAAAGGTTTGGCATCTTGCTCTAATTTCTAAAATGGTAAATATCTCTAGATAGAAACCATATAAACAAAAGTACTTTTCTATATTTATATTTATATATATAAAATTTCCCCCAATTACATGTAAAAACAATTTTTAATAATAAATTTAAAAAATTTTGACTTCTAAATTCTCTCCCTCCCTCCCTCCCTCCCTTCCATCCCTCATCCTTGAAATGGTAAGCAATTTGTTATAGATTATACATGTTCAGTTATGCAAAACATATTTCCATATTAGTCATGATTAAACAAAAATTCTTAATAAGAGTATAAAGGTGTCCCAAGACCATAAAAATCTAAGAACAATTGCTCTGTGTCATATTGTTTCTCAAAAATGTCCACAATGCCTAAAAATACACAATTATATTAGAGAGGTGCAAAACAAAGCACTGTATTAAATGAGTGGTTTCCTCCTTGCCTCAGCAGTTTGGGAATGTTGCCATCTGGCTGCTGAACCATTTATTTGTCCAGAAAGGGAGACTGCATTGGTGGACCAAATAGCTCGCTTCAGAATGTCTGGAGAAGCTTGGCTCTAAGAACTTTGCTTTCATCAACTTCTGTTTCTTTCAGCAACTTTCAATCCATTTTTCCTCACTGACCCAGGAATTCCCTGGTCTCCCCCCCACCCCCACCCCCCACCCCCCACCCCAGCTACTCT
This sequence comes from Macrotis lagotis, assembly GCF_037893015.1. NCBI lineage: Eukaryota > Metazoa > Chordata > Mammalia > Peramelemorphia > Peramelidae > Macrotis > Macrotis lagotis. Next base: position 282,806,426 of record NC_133658.1, read on the forward strand.
CATTTCAGAGCCTGGCAATCCCTGATCAAGACTTGATGTCCCTGACCTGTGCCTTTCCACTCTCTGCTGCTTCTTAGTCCCAGGGACTCCTTTAAGGAGGAGGAATGGAGTGGAAAGCAATAGTCATTACTAGTACTACATGTTCCTTTAAATGGTCGCAGGAGCCCAACACACTCTCTCAAGAGCTTCCCCAAGTTCAGATGATCTGGGCACAGCTTCCAAATAGCATGTCTACCCCAGATGAGTAGACAGTATAGCTAAGGACACCCCCCCATATATATATGTATGTATATATATACTATATATATATATATATATATATATATATATATACATACATATATATATATGTATATATATGTATATATGTGTATATATATATATATAATATATATATATATATATATATATATATATATACAAATTAGATCTAAGAATTTTTCAAGGCAATATCCAGAGGAATGCAAGTATCTCTTATGGAGCTAATATCACTAAAGGTCCAAAGAGGAAAAGAGAGCTAACAGGAGACTTAAATAAGCCTTCTTCAGGAGCCTAGTGAAATCAGAAACTTAAAATGTCCAGAGAAATAGTAATTGAAAGTTCAAAGGATCAAGTCTTCAGGAGGAAATTGGTTGGTACAAAGATTAGGTGGCCTCCCCAAAAGAATACCTAAATTCCAAGGGGTTTAAGTTCAAGCTGTTCTTGATCCCCAACAGTGATAACAGAATAAGAAAGGGAACATGAGGTCAATGCAAAGCTGCTTTTTGAGAGTGGTTCCCCCTGACTAGAATTTCATGTTATGCCTTTTCATTGATAATTATCCTACTTTGAAAAGTATTTACCTTCTATTTATAAGTGTAATGTGAAGGGGCAGCTAGGTAGTGCAATGGATAGTACACTGACCCTGGAGTCAGGAGGACCTGAGTTCAAATTTGACCTCAGAAATAATTGCCTAGCTGTGTGAACTTGAGCAAGTCACCTATTGCCTTAAATAAAGATAAAAAAAGATAAGTGTAATGGGGATCAAAAACATGAGCTGCCCCTGGGAAAATTACTGAAACATGTAAAAGGAAGTGCTTTGGAGAGACAGACTATGGAAAAGGTATAAACATTCTGTAACTGGTTCCAATAAATGAAAAAATGTATTGAAGGAGAAGCTTCTTAACTGCAAAACCATCCAAAAAAGTCCTATCAGCTTCTTTGGGATCTTGGTGACTTTTCTCATTGCATCTGGGAAAGTGAGTGTAGTCCCCAAATCTTGGGAATTTCAAAAGTTTGAGAGAACAAGCCATAGGAACCTGAAAGTTAGTGCCAGGTCAGGTTTATCCTCTAGTGTAGCAGTACACTTCCATCCCTGGGAAGAAAGTAGAAATCTTCACAAGTGGCACACAAGACTTTCTCCTGGCAGAAAAATTTATCAGGCAGTCCTGTCACATCTGGACATGGACCTAGTGAGACCAATGCTATGTAAAAACTTAGTTAAATTTTAAGCTTACTCCCTTAGAGATGAAGGTGGCATGGGAGAAATAGGCCCCAGAAGGAGTGTGGGAAATGTTGTATGTTTGTGCTTGCTGTATCTTTGAAGTCAATATTCCTATGTAAAAACACTATCTATCATTAAGTAGTTAAAAAGAATCAGACAGGTTAGTAACTGACTCCCTAACTATGGGAAGGTGGGGAACAGGGAAGGCATCTAGCCAGTGGAGCTGGATCTGATGCCAAAGAAAAGAGCTGACCCACATTCCTTCTGAGTACCTGAGAACCCTGAGGGGGAAATATAACAATTCTAACCCCAAGAGAGTAAAGCCAGTGTCAACTTGACAAGTAGAATATACCTTGACTGCATTGAGGGTTGAACTCAGATTAAGCAAATTATTTTTGTTCAGTCATTTTTCAGTCATGTCTAATTTTTTGTGATCCTTTTTGGATTTTTTTTTGGGGGGGACAAAGGTACTGGAGTGGTTTCTTTCTTCCTCCAGCTTATTATACAAATAACACTGAGGAAAACAGGATTGGGTGACTTTCCCAGGATCATACAACTTGTCAGGGTCTGAGTTCAGATTTGACCTGAGGAAGATGAGCCACCCAGCTGCTGCTTAAAATTAGAAAAACCTGCCTCAGATAGTTTCCAGTTGGGTAATCTTGGGAAATTCACTCCACCTCTGCCTTAGTTTCCTCTTTAATAAAATGGGCATCTATTACATAGGGTTGTTGTAAGGATCAAATGAGACAGACTCCTAAAATGCTTTGTAAACCTTCAAGCACAAAATAAATTATTATTATTATTAATGCTTCTGGATTGGAAATTACTGTTTAGAAAAAAATTTTTAAATTACTTTTTAGAAGGGTTAATGGTGAAGTGAGATAACAAGAAAACAGAACAAGAGGGAAAAATAGGTGTGAGAGAAAGCTTGTCACTTCTTTTCATAACATAGTCGTGCAAAAAGCCCAGCAACTTTTTTTTTTGACCAGGTCAAGAGGCAATGGGTAGTTTAAAAAAGGAAATCAATATTCTTTACCACTTGCCTGGCAAGAAAAGATTTTTTTTGCCCCGGGCTTATGGCTCTTTGGAAAGCTACTAATACATGTTTTAAAATGAACCAGGACACATACATTTCTCTAAACCTCCATCAGTCTTTTTCCAGCTGTCAGCTTTCTCTGAGCTCTGTAGTCCATGGCGTATCAAGAGATAGGAGGTGGCAGGCCTGGGAGCAGAGAAGGATAAATCAATGTCAAATTGGAGACTCTGGAAGCTTTATAGCCCTCTCAGGGTACCAGCATGGGCTTGGATGAAGGAGGCACATATTGCAGAAGGCTTGGATTGGAGGGAGATGACTGGATGAATGTTGACTAGCATATAATTTATGTATCCTATATTGGGGGGTGTGGAGGGAGAAAATGCTTTATAAATATATCAATGTTCTCTGGCTAGGCAAGGCATTATGTGGCCTCATAACCCTGGTAGCCTCGAGGAAGCCCTAGACTATTCCTTTAGCAAATATCCTGTTCTCTCCAGTTTGGGCCAATTGGTTATTTTTCAGGAACCATTATCATCCTGGTAACTTCAAACATTTTCATTTCCTAAAAATGTCTATTTTAATTAATTTCACTTCAATGTATCCCTATTGTACTCCCAAATGAATTCTTTACACTGTACAAGCCCAGAAAACAGTTAAGTAAACCAATCTAAATTGTAGACACTCATACTTGAGTAGGTTTCCATTCCTTCAAGGACAGGACAGACATCTACTTTGTAATTTAGTTAAGTGCTAACCAATTTATAGTCTCATGTTATCTATTTAAATTTCACTGCCATTTATAGTATTTGCTTATAATTGTAGTTCTGAATATTGTTTTGGGTTTTTTTTAATTCTGTTTTATTCACTATGCAATACTTCATTGGTATCAGTCAGTCAGGTGAACCAAGTTCAACTGCCTCCTTTGAAAGGGCATTGTCTTAGTCAAACTGAGACATGGGAAATAGCTTATTTTAAAAAGGCCACGGTCAGCCATTGAATCTTGAGCCATGAACAGTCATCTTGATTTATTTTTTGCCTCTGGAAGGGACAGTGAAGCTGACAGCTTGGTGCATCTCTGCCTCACTTGAATCCAATTCACTCTCAAGTCAGAGCATCACCCTGTGATTTCACTGGTCCTCTTCCAGCACAAAGGATGCATAACAACTCAATACTTATCCCCAAACATTCCTTTTCTTCATTCAAGTTTGTAATTTGACCATTGAGAGAAATATTTTTAGTCATCACACACACACACACACACACACACACACACACACACACACACACACACAAACCATTAGACATTTTCCCTCCCCATATAATGTTTCCACCTCCTCTCCCTTCCCCCCCACACTCCCAAAGTCATTGATTAGGAGTTGAAGCTCAATAAATCTGAAACTGTCTGTAATCTGCAGAGACAGATAAATTAGAATCTGAGATGATAGTCCAGGAATTTAGAGAAAGGAAGGAAGATTGAGAGGAGGGAAGGAAAAAAGTACAATAGTGAAGGAAAAGAGAGAGAGAGAGAGAGAGAGAGAGAGAGAGAGAGTGATTTCCGTTGGAAAAGTGCTTTTATTTTAAACAAAAATGCATTTTATGTTATTTTTCTAATTACATGCTTTGGTAATTTTTCAACATTCATCCATTTGCAAATTTATTAGTTACACATTTTTCTACTAGCCTGACCTTCTACCTTCCCTTGGTGTAGAACAATTTGGCAAAAGTTACACATGGATATTTCTGTTTAACATATTTATAATTAGTCATTTTGTACAAGAGAATTAGGACTAAGTGAAATGAAAGAGAACTATGATCTAGGAGGAAAGCACTTATCTTAAACCTGTACATCAGCATTAGTATCCTTTCAGCATACATAGCCTAGATTTTCCTACCAACATTATTGCCTAGTTCCCACCACACCTACTCCAGAAAAGTCCCGGAAGTGTACCAGAGTAAGTAATCATGAAGAAATTTAACAGAGAAGTTTACACAAAAAAATTTAACACACCAAGTGACTTCTTCTCTAGAACTACAAAAAATTAATCAGACTCCTCTGGGCCAAAAGAATGGGAGTTTCTCCATCATAGCAAACCCCAGTGTGACCAGAGACCAAAGGCAGAAAGAAGAGTAGAGACGTTCTGAGAAAGCCCCTGGGACCTGAAAGGTAGTAATACAGGCTCACAGTCATAGGTTAGTACTGTGAACTTTGTAATAGTATTTGGCATATACTATTCCATTCTATTTTTGTACTACAGTTTGTTCAACTCATTCCCCAATTGGACATGCAATTTGTTTCCCATAACTTGCTGTTACAAATAACACAACTATGAATATTTTTGTCCAGATAACTTTTTGTTTCCTATCAACAACTTCCTTTGAATGTAAATCCAATAATGACATCACCAGGTCAAAGAAAGATATGAACAATTTTATAATTTTCTTTCATAATGCAAAATAATACCACAAAACAATTTGCAGTTCTAGCCATAGTGAATTAATGGGCCTGTATTAGGAAAATTTCACCAAATTGAATTTTTCCAATTTTTATTACCATTGCCAATTTGATGAATGTGAATAGTTGAGATTTCTTTTAATGTTTGGTTCTTTTACTACTTGTGACTGAAAATTTTATTAGATTGCTAGATTTTGTTTCTTCTTTTGAGAACTATTTCCCAAATATCTTTAGCAAAGGACCTTTTCAGGCATCTCACAAAATTCCAAATCCATCTTCCATTCAGTTAACTCAGTTATCCCTCTCTTATCTTTTCCAGCATCGCCATCAGAGAGCATATATTAAATAGTGAACTGACCAGGATATTGTGCTAGATGATATTTTTTACAAAACACTCATAGATTATTCCTTCCCTTAGAAGTTTAAAATATTTAGGGTGGTAAATAAACATGTCAGTAGAAGAATTTGACAATAATGCATTTATATCTTTGCACAGGACAAGTGCTTATCCACTTTTTCCCAAATGCCACTATTGTTGATCTTGATTGCACAATTATGCAACTATTATATAAATTTGTTGTTGTTTAATCTTTTTTTAGTCCTGTATGATTTTTTCTTTTTCTTTTTTTTTTCTTTTTAGTTTTTTTACAAGGCAAGGGGGGTTAAGTGGCTTACCCAAGACCACACAACTAGGTAATTATTAAGTGTCTGAGGTCAGATTTGAACTCAGATGCTCCTGACTCCAGGGCCGGTGCTCTATCCACTTTGCCACCTAGCTACCCCCATTTTGGGATTTTCTTGGCAAAGATCCTGGCCTGGTTTGCCATTTCCTTCTCCACTTCATTGTGTAGATGAAGAAACTAAGGCAAAAACACACTTAAGTGACTTACCCAGGGGCACACAATTAGTGTCTGAGTCTGAATTTGAACTCAAGATTCAAGAAGGATGAGTCTTTCTGACTCCATTACTCTACCTACTTGGTCACCTGTCTGATGTTGCCCAATTATACATAGACATACAGAATAGCAATTCTCTTTTCTGAAAGTCACTTATTACAATATTCAGTAACTTAAATCACCTGTTTTCAAAGTGTGGTCCACTGAGGCTCTTTCAGGGAGTTCTTAAAGTAAAACAGTTTTCATAATAATGCAAAGACATTATTTGTCTACTAAAATATTCCTTCCTTATCCAACTATTTATCTGCATAAGCCCAGATTTTCTTGATATGCTTCAACCAAAACAGCATATCCCAACAGATTGAATGTAGAATTAGATTTGAGAATCCAACTGTCTCCTATTAAACCAGGCATCACAAAGATTTGCAAAAAATTGTAAAATAATGCTACTCTTCAATTTTTTTATTTTGAAACAAATAGTTGTTTTTCAGCAATTTATGTTATCCAGGTATTATGCAATGGGTTTATTATTTTTCAATGAATTAATAAATATCTTAGAATTTTATCAGTTTTAATTTTAGTATGGTAAATAGCTATTGGCTCTTGTCCTTCTTTATCAAAGAAGACCAAAATGACATCCCCTATGTCTGAGACAAATTAAGTGTCCGACTGTAGCTGATCAGAACAATGTGAGCTTGGAATGCTCTACCACAGGTTAGGCACAATTATCCCTGTGAACACCTGGGGTGGGTACTCTAAACTTATGAATGCCACATTTCCTTTGAGCTCCTTCAATTCTTCCATTCTTCTAGAATGCAGCCCCCTTACTGATGAGGGCAGGCCATGCTAGGCAGTCCTGTGCCAGTGTTTCCCATTGGGTACAATCAATTCCAAAATTCTTAAGAGAGACCTTCCGGCTGTTTCAGTATCCCTTCTTCTGATCCTCTTGTGAGTGCTTACCCTGTGGGAGTTCTCTATAGAATAGTTTTTTGGCAATCATACATCTGGCATTCTAACATGTCTAGCCCATCATAGTTGCATTCTCTGTAGTAATGTTGGAATGCTGGGCAGTTTAGTTCAAGAAAGATCCTCAGTGGGAAGTGGAGGCCAGAGCCTGGGACACTGTGGGCGGAGCAGAACGAGTCTGCAGAGCCGGCCCCAGTAGCCCTGCTGCCCCAGAGCCTCATTGGAGGCCTCCTCTCCCCAATAAGTGCCTCTGCGCTCAGAGCCCAAGCCCACACTCACTGGTGCCACTGCTGTGGTATGGACCATGGCAGGTCGGGGAGGTGCAGCACGACCCAATGGACCAGCTGCTGGTAACAAAATCTGCCAATTTAAACTGGTCTTACTGGAGGAGTCATCAGTGGACAAGTCAAGCCTCATCCTCTGCTTCATCACGAATACCAGGAGAGCACAACTGGAGTGGTCTTCCTCACACAGACAGTCTGCTTGGATGACACAACCGTCAAGTCTGAGATCTGGGACACAGCAGGACAAGAGTGGTATCACAGCCTGGCCCCCATGTACTATCGGGGTGCCCAGGCAGCCACTGTGGTCTACGACATCACAAATAAAGATACATTTGCACGGGCCAAGAACTGGGTGAAAGAGCTGCAGTGGCAGGCTAGTCCCAACATAGTCATCACACTCGCCGGCAACAAGGCTGACCTGGCCAGCAAGAGAGCTGTGGATTTCCTGGAAGCACAAGCCTATGCAGATGACAACAGCTTGCTCTTCATAGAAACATCAGCAAAAGACAGCAATGAATGTGAATGAAATTTTCATGGCAATAGCTAAGAAGTTGTCCAAGAATGAGCCCCAGAATGCACCTGGTGCCCCGGGCCCAAATCGGGGTGTGGACCTCCAGGAAAACAGTCCAACCAACAGGAGCCAGTGCTGCAGCAACTGAGCACCCACTTGCCCGTCCACTGCCCCCCACCTCTCCCTGCCTGAACAACCTGACTGGAATCCACTCTAACCAATGGCAATTAGGCAGAGCGAGCTGCCGCCATGGGGGGGCCCTACCATGATTTCTCCATATATTTTTTTTAATCATAGGCTGGAGGGAGCTATTCCACCCACACCTTTCTGTACAAATACTAATTCAATTTTAAGTCTTAAGTCACTTTTTTAATATATATGAACTTCAGCTCTTCCTACCCCTCCCCTCTTATTCTTTTCTGGTGGTAACTGCATGTCTCAATTCTTCTCCCTACCCTTGTATTTTTTAGGGGTGGGGGGGATAGGGAAGTGGTTACCCTTCCTGACCCTTTTGCTGATTGGGAGAATTGTTGGTAGCACCTCAGTCTCATATCCTCACCCACCACCTTGGAGTGGGTTTTGTTTATCTTGGGATGAAGGAAAGCCCTGGGTGGGGAAGGGGACTAGGAGGATTTTCCTTCAGCTGGTTTTTATTGGGGCCATCCTACTCCTTTACCCCATCCAACTGACTCACAGCCCAGAGAGAAACAGCATTATTATGGCAGCCAAGAACCCTTTTCCCAAATCTCCTAGGACCTTTGGCTTTGAGCCCTATTTTGACCAAATCATAAAGATGAGTATTTGGGGGGGGGGGGCAGGGATGGAACCAACTGTTTTCTGTATTTTGTATTGTATGTTTTCTTCAACATGTAACCAATCAGTATCTTGTCAATATAGTATACCAACTGATCTCTCAAAAAAAAAAATAAAGAAAGATCCTCAGTGTCTGTTATCTTCTGCCAGGTGATCTTCAGAATCTTCCTAAGAGTAAATAGCTATATTATTTTTTGTTTTGTTTTTGCAAGGCTATAGGGTTAAGTGACTTGTCCAAGTTTCACATAACTAGGTAATTATCAAGTGTCTGAGGTCAGATTTGAACTCAGGTCCTCCTGACTCCAGGACTAATACCTTATCCACTGGGCCACCTAGTAAATAGCTATATTTATAACTCAGATAAATAAAAACTTTTGGGGGGTTCTCCAAGATTTTTTTTTAGGTTTTTTTTTGCAAGGCAAATGGGGTTAAGTGGTTTGTCCAAGGCCACACGTCTAGGTAATTACTGTAATAAATAATGGGGATATAAAGAAAGACAAAAAAACAATCCCTGCCCTCGAGAAGATTACATGCTAATAGGGGGAAGCAACATGTATAACTAGGTAAATATAAGATATATGCAGAATAGGTAATAAGGAAAGGGAAATCATTAGCAGCTTGCAGTTCTATGTGGGGGATGGGTGGAAAAGAAGACTTATAAAGGCCTGCTGCAAAAGGAAGCAAATAGCAAACCAATTTTCCAAACCACTAATTGATATGTACTAACTAAGGGCCTATTTGATAATATTCCGAAATACCACTTCCTTTCTCCTCTCTTAGTAATGGACTGTCACTCTTTTAGGTAGCATTAAATTAATCTTCCCACATTAGTGTTTAAACTCCTCAAGGGCAGGGATTGTTTTTATATTTTCTTCTCTGAGGTAGCTCCAGGGAGTAGTAGATACAATTTTGGACTTGGGGACAGGAAAACCCAAGTTCCCTCATATCCTCCCCTAGTTGCTGATAACTGTTTCATCTTAGACAAATAATTTAACCTTTTTCAGCCTCAGTTTCTTCATCTTGAAAAATATAATAATAATAATATAAATTTCAGAATACTGTTATAAGGATCAAATAAGCTTACATATATGAATAAAATGCTATATAAATACTGTTAGTATTATTTCTAGAGTTTAACAAAGCACCTGACACACAGAGAGTACTAAATAAATGCTTGTTGATTTATTGACTCTCATTTCTCTGTGAGGCACTGGAAATACATTAGGCTAACTAAATTGAGCAATATTTATATTTATTTTTAATATTTATTTTTATTTATTTCAATATTTTATTTCTATTTATTTTAATATTATTATCCATCCTTCAAATCCCAGTTTCACTTTTTCTATGAAATCTTCTCTGACAGTGCCAGCTCATACTGATTTGTCCTTCTTCTGATTTCTTCTGCATAATTAATACTTTATGATGTGCTGTTTTGTGTTTAAATTGTCCCTACTGAACAATTTAGCTTTCCTTCTATTGGTATATATTGCTCTCTTGTGCAGCAATTATTTCTTGTCTATATTTAGTCTTCCCAAATGGAGTACAGACTTCTTGAGAGCAGGAATTGCATGCAATACTTTGGTGATACAATGGAAAACAGATAAGAAAACCTTAACTAAATAATAGTTAATTACCAGTAAATTTGTTTTTATTTACTCTTTTCCTCTCAAGACCAATTTTTTTCCTTGTGTATCCTCCTGATGTGATCCCAGATACTAGTTAAATAAAGTACATAAATCCCTGAATTGAGTCTACAAGGACACAATCTCATCATTTACTGATGCTTACTTGAGGATAGCTGGATAGCTGGGTCAAGGGATTCAATTCCACCTGTTTCTATTTTTATTTATTTTCAATGTTTAAATAATATTTTATTAAAATTTTAGCATTGTTTATTTTTATTTTTATTTCCAAATTATCTTTCTCCCTCCCTACCCTTCAACTTTCCTGAGACAGTAAGCTTATTCGGGTTCAATCATGTAAAACATATTTCCAATTTTGTCATTTTGTGAAAAAAAAAAAACCACAATTCACCAAAACAAACACACACACACACACACATACAAACTCAAAGTGAAAAATAGTATGATTTGATTTGCATTCAGACTTCATCAGTTCTTTCTCTGGAGATGGATAGAATTTTTCATGATAAGTTCTTTGATAGCCTCAGATCATTTCATTGCTGAGAAGAGCTGCCAGTTAACAGTTGATTATAATTCTATGTTGCTGTTACTATGTACAATGGTCTCCTGGTTTTGTTCACTTTACTTTGCATCAGTTCATAAAAATCTATCCAAGTTTTCCTTTTTTCTTTTTTTTATTCCAGGTTTTTCCTGAAATCATCCTGCTCATCATTTCTTACAGCACAATAGTATTCCATTATGATCATATACCAAAATTTGTTCAGCTGCAATTGATAGGCATCCTCCTCAACTTCCAATTCTTTGTCTAAAGGGCAGTCAGGTGACACAACAGAGAGAGCACTGACCCTTGAGTCACAAGGGCCTGAGTTCAAATGTAGACTCAGACATTTGGCACTTTTTAGTTATATGACCCTGGGCAAATCACTTAGCCACTGATTGCCTCACATCCGAGATCATCTCTAGTTGTATTGATTCATATCAGACCATTAGACCCAGATGGCTCTGGAGGAGAAAGTGAGGCTGGTGACTTAGGACAACATTCCATGGCATCATCTTCCTGATATCATGGTCTTCTTCAAAAACAAAGAACAAACATCATTATCATCAATTTTTTTGCCAGCATGAAAAGAACTATTAATACCCTTGTTCAAATAAGTCCTTCTTTATCCTCTCCCACCACCATTTAAAAAAAATCTCTTTAGGATACAAAATTAGTAGTGGTATTACTGGAACAAAGAGTATGAACAGTTTTATTTTGGGTATACCTCCAAATTGCTCTCCAGAATGGTTGGATCAGTTCACAACTCCACTAACAATGCATTAATGGGGGCAGCTAGGTGGATAGAGAACTGGCCCTGGGATCAGGAGGACCTGAGTTCAAATCCAGCATCAGACACTCAATACTTACTTAACTTGTGACCTTGAGCAAATCATTTAACCCCATTATCTTGCAAAAAACACACACAAAATTGTACCTTGTTGACTTTTCCCATATCTCTTCCAAAATTTATTATTTTCCTTTTCTTTCATATTAGTCATTCTGATGGGAATGAGGTGGTACCTCAGAGTTGCTTTAATTTTCATTTCTCTGATCAATAGTGCTGTGGGTTTGAGCATTTTTTCATATGACTACAGATAATATATTTCTTCATCTGAAAACTGCATATTCTTATCCTTTGACTATTTATCAATTGGGAAATGATTTTATCCTTATAGATTTGACCCAGTTCTCTATATTTTTGAGAAATTCAGTCTTTATCAGAACCACTTAAATGTTTTTTCTCCAGCTTTCTGTTTTCCTTCTAATCTTGGTTACAATTCTACCTGTTTTTATTATGTGCCTACTGTGTACAAAACAAGGTAGTTATATAAGAAGGTGTACCAGAGTCAAGTAGCATGGATATGATATTTATACAGCTAAGTGTAAAATAATTTCAAATGTTAGGAGACAGCATTAACCGGATGAATTGGGGGCAGCTAGGTGGCGCAGTGGATGGAGCACCGGCCCTGGAGTCAGGAGTATCTGAGTTCAAATCCGACCTCAGACACTTAATAATTACCTAGCTGTGTGGCCTTGGGCAAGCCACTTAACCCCATTTGCCTTGCAAAAAACCTAAACAAGAAAGAGATGAATCCTGAGTCCCAAGATATTCTCCTTAATTCCAAGGGTTCCTAGTTTTCAGGTTGGGACAGATCCACCTCAGAATAGTATTGAGGATAGTCCCTCCTCAAAGGACAAAAGAATTGGGATTAAATTAAGGCAGATTTCCTTAGTGCTTTCTTAACATCAAAGTTAAACTCTGGAACAAATTTTCCTAAGGCAAAGAGAGACCTTGCCTTCCGTGGAGATGTGGAAGGACAAGGACTGATATCCATTTGTCCTAGTTGCTCTACAGCAGTAGGTACATCTAAGAGGCAGGCAATGAACAAAGGGACCTTAGAAGGATCCTTACAAATTCATAGGCTAGTCTGAAGCTTCTTTGCCAAGATGAGTTCCACAGTCTAGAAGCTTACCCCAGCCACAGACATATTTTTCCCAGTCCTAGATTAAGTCAGTTGTTGAGATGCTCTTGGGAGATGAAATCTGACTTATATACCCAAGATTTGGATTCTTTTCCAGGCAAATACCACAAAGAGAGCTCAAACCACAAAATGAATTACAACATGCAGGCAATGCTGAGAATTGTGACTTAAAGAAATGTTAGTTCCTGCCTCCCCAGCTTTATGATAATGATGCTGTAACTGAGTCTCAACCTGCTGATGCTGCCACTGGAAAGATGGATTCTTTGACAAAATACAGAATAGCTACAAAAGCTACCTGTCTATATGAAATGGAGATATGTAACAAGATTGATGTTTTTAGGGGACTCTAATCACATTCTTTGGCCTGAAGAAGGAGAGGAAGAGGGCCATAGCTTCCTGAAAGGACATTATTGAGGCCTTAAAATATCCACGTGGAAATGATGGAGTAGGACCTGCCAAATAGGAAAAACACTTCACTTGAGGAGTGTCTCTGGTGCATCAAGACAAAAAAAAATCGATACACAATTAGTTCTGCTGGCATTGTCAGGGGCAATGGGCCTTCTTCCCTTTGGCTATAATACTAAATTCTGTTCTTAACCAATGGGTCTAAAGAGGCCCAGGAGGAATGAGGGACTGAGTTATTTCTCTTGTCCAAAGTATTCTCAAGATAGACAATATTAAAAAATATCTCAGGGGCCCTGGACCGCTACCCTTTCTATAACCTAATTGTTTATAGAAAGACATATTCTCTTCTCTTTTAGTCTATTCAGATCTGATACCCTTTTTTAGGATCCTTTCATTCTCTGTCTCAGTTTCCCTGTCTCTCTCTCTCCCAAACCCTTTCTTTCCTCATTAAGTTTTCTGCTTTTTTGCTTCTCTTGAGGATTATGACGGCACAGCCTCACAACTAGGGAATTTGGTCTAAGGTTTCTCAGATTATTTGGTTTGGAGGCTTTGGAAACTAAGGCCCAAATGAGGAATTTGGAAGAAATTGAGGAATCTAATGAATCAAATACAGATTGGGGAGTCAGGGAAAGAGGAGAGGAGGAGTGTAAGGAGCCCAGCCTGGAGGATTTCTATATATGCTGATATGAAATCCAACATGCAAATAAGTAGCTATTATTTTTAAAATTAACTTTCCATCAGAAATCATAGCAATGAGGCAACAAAGTGTCTTTTTGCACAGTAGACTCTAAACTAGGGAAACTTCCTGCCTTTGCTTTCCCATAGCTATGGGGTTGAGGGTCTCCTAGAGGCAGTTCCCCTCCTCCCCAACCCCATCCTAGGTTGTCTCTGTGTTCATACTCCTGCATGCCAGAGCAGACAGCAACTGCTCCCCAGAGACAAATAGGCCGGCAGCAAGGGCAGAGTCAAGATCGATTTGCATTTCTAATAATATGTGTTTTGCCTGCCACTTTTTCTGTGCTGTCATTTCCGGGTGATTGAACGCTTTGTATATACCCAGCAGTGCAGACCCAGAGTTACCTGGTCTGTTTGGTCCAAGGTGGGGGGTCCAAGACTAACAAAGGCCTTGAGATTGGTTAGCATCCTCTCTCTAGCCTGAGTATGTATATGATTGAGAGCATGAAAAGGGATGCCTACAATTTACTCCTGCCTCAATTTGACAGCAATTTTTAGGTCCATCCACTTTGGTTTTTTATTTTTCATTTATTTTTTTTAGTTAATAATTTTTCCCCCAATTACATTTAAAGATAGTTTTCAACATTCATCTGTGCAAGATTTTGAGTTCCAAATTTTTCTCCTTTCCTCCTTCTCTTCCTTCCCCCCCAAGACATAAGCAATCTGATATAGGTTATACAACCCAATCATGTCAAATATATTTTCATATTAGTCATGTTGTGAAAGAAGAATCAGAACAAAAGGGGAAAATTCATGAAAAAGAAAAACAAAAAATAAATTTTTTATATTTATTCTCTTTGTACAAGTAATGTTTTTATACATTAACAAAATATTCTTAAGAGTAAACAGAATACCCCCTCCCCCACAAAATATAGACTCGCTTGAGTGATAAAGGGGAGAGAAAAAATTAAAATTGAAAAAATAATAGTAATAATTGTAGGTATGGCCAGGTGGCACAATGGACAGAGCCCCAGCCCTGGAGCCAGGAGCACCCGAGCCCATACACCCAACAATCACCCAGCCGTGTGACATGCAAGCCACCCCAACCCCAATGCCCTGCAAAAAACCAAAAAAAGAAAAAAAAAGACCCAAAGATCACCCTGCTATGCGGCCCCAGGCAGGCCACCCAGACCCATTTGCCCTGCACCCCCCCCCAAAAAATAATAATAATAATAAATGTGCTTCAGTCTTTGTTCCAACACCAACAACTTTGTGATGGGTGGATCACATTCTTTATGGTAAGTCCATCACAAAACTTACTTCCATATTTTTCCACCCTTGCCATTGCTGATCGCAACTCCCTCCTTTTGTATTTCTCCACTACCATGTACTATATTTTCTCTCCTTTCACTCTGACTCTTCTGTAGGGTAGCTGAGTGGCGCAGCAGACAGATCCCTGGTCCTGGGGCCAAGAGGTCCTGAGCTCCCATACCACCCCTTAGGCCCAGCATCCACCTGGCCCTTTGGTCACCGACAGGCCATCCAATCCCAGCCCTTGGCTAGAAGTAAAAAGGAAAATGTGTTATATCTGACCACTCTCCCCACCATGGTCCATCCTCTCCTCCATCACCTACAACCCCCCCTTCCCCCTGTCCTCCCCTTTCCTTCTTACTCCAGATGCCTATACCCCATTGAGTATATATGCTGTTTCCTCTCTTAGCCACCTCTAATGAGAGCGAAGATTCCCTCATTCCCCCTTGCCTTCCCCCCTTCCATATCATTGCAATAGCTCATTGTAATAAAGAAAAAAACTTATATGAGATATCTTGGCCTATTCCTCCTCTCCTTTTTCTTTCTCCCATCACATTTCCCTTTTTTGCTATTGACTCCATTTTTACACCATATTTTATCTTCAAATTCAGCTTTCTCCTGTGCTTCAACTATAAAAGGTCCCTCTACATGCTCTATTAACTGAGAAGGTACATATGAGTATTATCAGTGTCACTTTTCTATGCAGGAATACATGCAGTTCATCATCAAGTCCCTCATATTTTCCCCTTCTCCTTCAATCTCCATGCTTCACCTGAGTCCTGTATCTGAAACCTTCTGTTCAGCTCTGGCCATTCCAACAGGAACATTTGAAATTCCTCTGGTTCATTGAAAGTCCATCTTTTTCCCCTAGAAGAGGACATTCAGCCTTGCTGGGTAGTTGATTCTTGGCTGCATTCTAAGCTCTTTTGCCTTCTGGTATATTATATTCCAAGCCCTACGAGCTTCCGATGTAGTTGCTGCTAAGTCCTGTGTGATCCTGACTGCAGCTCCATGACATTTGAACTGTGTCCTTCTGTCTGCTTGTAATATTTTCTCTTTGACTTGGGAGTTCTAGAACTTGGCTATAATATTCCTAGGGGTTGGTTTTTTGTGATCTCTTTCTCGGGGTCGGGGGGGATCAGTGGATTCTCTCCATTTCTATTTTGCCCTCTGCTTCTAGAATATCAGGGCAATTTTCCTGTAGTAATTCTTTGAAAATGATGTCAAGGCTCTTTTCCTGATCATGACTTTCAGGTTATTCCAATAATTTTTAAATTATCTTTCCTAAGTCTGCTTTCCATATCAGTTGTTTTTTTCAATGAGATGTTTCACATTTTCTTCTAATTTTTCATTTTTTTGGTTTTGAAGTAATGAATCCTGGTTTCTTGTAAATTCATCAGTCTCCCTGAGTTCCATTCTTTATCTGAAGGATTTGTTCTCCTCAGAGAGTTTTCTTATGTCTTTTTCCATCTGGCCAATTTTGCTTTTTAAAGCATTCTTCTCCTCAATAACTTTTTGAACTGTTTTATCCATTTGACCTAAACTGGTTTTTAGCATGCTATTTTCTTCAGCATTTTTTTTGGATTTCCTTGACTAGGCTGCTGACTTCATTTTCATGTTTTTCCTGCATCTCTCTCCTTTCTTTTCCCAATTTTTCTTCTAATTCCCTCATTTGATTTTCAAAGTTGTTTTTGAGCTCTGTCATAGCCTGAGCCCAGTTTCTGTTTTTCTTGGAGTCTTTAGATGCAGGAGCTTGTGCTTCCTCATCTTCAGGCTGAGTGTTTTGATCCTTCTTGGGCTCATATGCAAAATATTTCTCAAAGGTCTTCCTCTTATTTCTCTGCTTGCTCATTTTCCCAGCCTGGGCCTGGTTTTGGGGTGCTTCCTGAACTTTTGGGGCACTCCCACAAGGGTCTCAGTGTGTGAGGCTCTGTCCTCCCTCCTGGTCTGTGAATGACCATATGCGCCCCCCTCTGCCACAGGGCTGAGGTGGGGGGTCCCTGCTGTTCAATGGGGGGGCCTACACTGCGATCAGGATCTGAATGTGGTCAGAGCCCCAGAGTCCTGTTCCAGGGGCAGAGGACAGAGCTCTGCAGTCTCTCTCTCTCTTCACTCCGCTCCCTAGGTTCAATGGGCTCATGCCCTGGGGGCTCCTGCTTACCGGCTCTGCCTGCTTCTGTTCCTGGATCTGGGCTGCTGAATGACCACTGCTGGCTGTGTGCCCTGAGGGCTGGGCTCCACGTGCTTGCTCTGGCAGAGGTCCCCCCCAGTTCCCTCACTTTGTGCTCGGTGCTCCCTGGGGTGTAGCTCAGGAGACTCCCCCACTGCTGTGAGCCGCGGCAGCCAGCGCCCTGGGGCTGCCTTCTGGAGGCTGAAGTTCTTTTGCTCTGGCAGGGCCACCCCTCTGGCGGGCTGCCCTTCTGACCCCGGGGGGCAGAGCTGTTCTGCTCTTTTCCAGGTTACCTTGAGTAAGAGAACTGCCTCACTGGGTCCCTCTGTGGGTTCTGTCTCTTGAAAATTTAGTTAGAATCCTTAGTATCAAAGTTTTATGAGAGAGCTGCTAAGAGATGTTGCTCTCTTGTTTCCATCTTGGCTTTGCCCCCTAGAATTGTTTTTCAAAAAATAAATTTTAAAAAGTGAAATTAATAAACTTTGGTCTTCATTCAGACTCCAGAGTTCTTTTGCTGGATATGACTGGTATTTTTCATCACAAATCTTTTGGAATTTTCCTTGATTACTGAACTGTTGAGAGGAGCTAAGTCCATCATAGTTGATCATCACACAAAGTTGCTGTTAATGTGTTCTCTTGGTTCTGCTCGTTTCACTCAGCATCAGTTCATGTAAGTCTTTCTAGATTTTTCTGAAATCTGCTCATGATTTCTTAGAGAACAATAGTACTCCATTATATTCATATACCATAATTTGTTCAGACATTCCCAGTGGATGGGCATCCCATTAATTTCCAGTTCTTTGCCTCTACTAAAAGCACTGCTATAAATATTTTTATCTACATGAGTCTTTCCTCCTTTTTGTAATTTCTTTGGGATACAGACCACAGGTACACCCAGTTTTATTTCCCTTTGAGCATAGTTCCTAATTGCTCTTCAGAATGGTTGGATCAGGGCGGCTAGGTGGCATAGTGGATAAAACACCAGCCTTGGAGTCAGGAGTACCTGGGTTCAAATCCAGTCTCAGACACTTAATAATTACCTAGCTGTGTGGCCTTGGGCAACCCACTTAACCCCCATTTGCATTGCAAAAAAAAAAAAAAAAAAAGAATGGTTGCATCAGTTCACAAGTCCCCCAACAGTACATTAGTATCCTGATTCCCTTACATCTCCTCCAACATTGATCATTTTCGTTTTTTTAGCCTATCTGATAGGTGTGAGATGGCAACTCAGGGTTGTTTTAATTTTGATTTCTATAATCATAGTGATTTTTTCTTATGACTATATATATATGTATATATATAAAATATGTATGTGTGCATATATATATGTATATACCGCTAATTCTTTGCATATTGTCTATCCTGTTAGATTGTAGTTACGTAGCTACTTGAGGACAGGAACTGTATTTTTTTTTACTTTCTTTGAATCCCCAGGGTTTAATACAGAACCTTCCTCATATGATATGACTTCTTTAAAACCTCTCTAATTTCTTCATATAAACTGCTTGTTCAGTTATACATACAAATAATAACATATGACGATGATCAACTATGATGGACCTGTTCATTTCAGCAATACAATAATCAAAGACTATTTTAAAAGACTGATGATGAAACATTGTTCACCCTAACAGCAACATGGGGGTGAGGATCAACCTTATTGGACTTGCTCATTCCATCAGTGCAACAATCAGGGACAATTTAGGGCTGTCTGTGATGGAGAATACCATTTGTATCCAGAGAAAGAATTGTGGAGTTTGAACAAAGACCAAAGAATATTACCTTTAATTCAGAAAAAACCCATTACCTTATTATGTAATTTTGCTATCTCTTACGCTTTATTTTTCTTCCTTAAGGATATGATTTCTCTTTCATCACATTCAACTTAGATCAATGTATATTATGGAAACAATGTAAAGACTAACAGACTGACTTCTGTGGGGGGGGGGAAACAAGAATAGGGGAAAATTGTAAAACTCAAAATAAATAAAATCTTTCTTTAAAAAAAAAAGACTTATGAGGGAAAATACCATTCATATCCAAAGGAGGAACTGTGGAGTTTAAATGAGGACCAAAGCCTATTATCTTCAATTTTAAAAAGTTGTCTTATGTATTATGTAATTTTTTCTTCTCTATTGTTTTCTTCTTCCATTAGGATTTGATTCTTCTTTCACAACATGATCAGTATGGATCTATTTTAACATGGTTATAAATGTAAAGCGCACTTAAGATTGTCAGAAGGAGGGTGGGGAAAGGAGGGTAGGAGAAAAATATAAAACTCAAAATCCTGCAAAAAATGAATTGTTAAATACTACCATTGTATATAGTTTTAAAAAAAAACAAATAAATAAAATATAAAAAAATAAACTGCCTGTTCATATCCTTTGGCCATTTGTCAATTGGAGAATGACATATTCTTATAAATTTGACTCAGTCCTCTGTATATTTTAGAAATGAGTCCTTTATCATAAACACCAGCTATGAAAATTGTTTCCCATCTTTCTATGTTACTTCTAATCTTGGTTGTATTGGTTTTATTTGTAGACACTATTTTTAATTGCAGAGTGACTTCTGACTTCAATACTTATGAGCTTTGTAATTTCGTTGGCATATAGCATATATAGAATAAATAGAAAATAATAAACAGAGTGAGAGTTTCAGAACTGAGGGATTAGGAAAGGAAGTCAGAAGGTAGGGATGAAGAGGGAGAATATTCCAGATAGCAGGGACAACCAGAAGGGAGGTGAGAGATGGGGTGTCTTGTTTTGAGGAACAAGCAAGAATGCCGGTGTTGCTAGATTGAAGGGAGGGTGTAAAATATAATGAGATTGGAATTGGTGGGCCTAACTAGGTTATGAAGAGTTTTAAATACCTAACAGAGGATTTTGCATTTTTTTCTGGAATTGGAATTGATTAAGGAGAGGAGGTAACATGGTCTGATCCTCATTTTTTTTAGGTTTTTTTTTGCAAGACAAATGGGGTTAAGTGGCTTGCCCAAGGCCACACAGCTAGGTAATTATTAAGTGTCTGAGACCGGATTTGAACCCAGGTACTCCTGACTCCAGGGCCGGTGCTTTATCCACTACGCCACCTGGCCGCCCCTTGATCCTCATTTTATTAAAACCACTCAGACAGCTGAACCGAAGAATGGACTGGAATGGGGTAAGACTTGTAGTAGGGAAACTAAATGGTAGGTGATTATAGTAGGGTTAGTCTGAACAGATGAAGGTCTTCATTAGGGTGGTGGTAGTTTTAGAGTGGGAAAGGAGTCATATTTAAGAGATGTGCAAAAGTGAAATCAACAGGCCTTGTCAACAAATTGGATATGGTGAGTGAGAGTGAAACATCACTGATGATGCTTAATGTGCAGAACTGGGAGAATAGGATGATGGATGGCGTTGCCCTCTAGAGTAATAGAGAACTTTGAAAAGGGGAAGGGTTTGGGGAAAAAATAACAAGTTTCATTTTGGACATATTGAATCAAGGCCTTAAGAGGTCCACTACTATGAACAAGCAATCCATCACTCTGAGACTGAACTTAGTGGTAAAGTTGTCAGTAGGA
The DNA here is from genome assembly GCF_037893015.1 of Macrotis lagotis. Lineage (NCBI taxonomy): Eukaryota > Metazoa > Chordata > Mammalia > Peramelemorphia > Peramelidae > Macrotis > Macrotis lagotis. The sequence goes on from NC_133658.1 coordinate 282,827,159, forward strand.
TCTCTTTATTCCACTGACCATTGGCCATATTTTTGAGAAGCATTATGATCTAGAGATTAAGCTGCTAGACTTAGAGTTTGAAAGTCCAAGGTTAAAACCACATCTTAGATATTTCTTAGTCAACCTACATTCTTATTTCTTCAAGTTCCTTCCCAGAAATTTTTGTATTAGCTTAGGATCCAAGCAATCTCCCTCATGATCTCTTAATTCTGGGGATGTTTATTTCCTAATCTGGAATTCTGTGCTCCAGGGCCTTGGACAGGTCTCCAGAGGCCATCCCTGGACCTCCCATTACTACCTCCTGCCTCCTAACCACAACCCCCCTCTGCCATACCTCCACCTGGTTCATTCTGCTCTGAAGTGGGCCTCCAGAGGCCTCACAAAATAGTTCTGTAATGTTTTGACATTCTCCAACCTTGTATTTCTCTCACCATCCCTTACCTTCACTCCTTCACTTTACATGTTGCTGAACACAACTGAAGAGTCACAAAACATTCTCTCTGAGTCCACTACAAATTTATGTTCTATAATTTCAACTGTGCCCTCAATGCAACAAGACAATTCTTTTATACCTCCCCAATTTGATTCACTTTCCCATTCACCTTGGAAGTTTTAGAATGCCCTGACTTTCTGCAGTTGTATTCAGCAACATGTAAAGTGAAGGAGTGAAGGTAAGGGATGGTGGGAGAAATACAAGATTGGAGAATGTCAAAGCATTACTGAAATATTTTGTGAGGCCTCTGGGATCCCAATAGATTATTGTGCCTGACCTGTGGTAGAGCTTTCTGGGCTCTTATTGATTTGATCAGTCACAGTTGTACACACTGTACATATGGCTTTTGCAAGGCCATGGGGTTAAGTGATTTGCCTAAGGCCACACAGCTAGAGAATTATTAAGTGTCTAAGGTTGGATTTGAACTCAGATCCCTCCTAACTCAAGGGCCGGTGCCACCTAGCTGTTCCCCCAACTCATTTCTAACATAGTGATGTTATTTTGGTCTTCTTCAATAACAAAGGACAAGAGGGGTGGCTAAGTGGCACAGTAGATAAAGCACTGGCCCTGGAGTCAGGAGTACCTGGGTTCAAATCTGGTCTCAGATACTTAATAATTACCTAGCTGTGTGGCCTTGGGCAAGCCACTTAACCCCATTTGCCTTGCAAAAAACCTAAAAAAAAATAACAAAGGACAAGAACCAACCAACTTTCCCTTCATGGATAAACTTCTGCAAAAAGCCATTTATACTCAGTACCTCCATTTCCTTTCCTCTTTTTCTTCCCTTTGGTTTTTGCAAGGCAATGGGGTTAAGTGACTTGCCCAAAATCACACAGCTAAGTAATTATTAAATGTCTGAGACTGAATTTGAACTCAGGTACTCCTGATTCCAGTGCCAGTACTCTAGCCACTGTGCCACCTAGTTGCCCCTTTTCCCCTCTTCTTCTGAGCAATCCATAATCTGGCTTCAGACAATGAGAGGAATCTGAAAGGGGGCAAATTTGTCAATGTATAGGTGGGGCATACTGGAGAGGGATCTTCTGACTGGCCTTCCCTTCCTGGTCCTTTCTATTTTTCTTATGCTCTCCGCCATTTAACCCATTCTATAATCTAGGTACATTGGTCTTGATGTGCTTTGAATATAACACTTCATTTCCAGTGGACAGTCATTTCAGTGGCTGTTTATACTCTTATTCCATACCTCTGTCTTCTGGATTTCTTGATTTCTCTTGAGACTCAGCTTAAATCCCTCTTTTTTTAGAATGCCTTTCCTACTCCTTCTTCTCCTGCTTGTGCCTTCCCTCAGAAACTGCCTTTCATACATACATACATGTGCAGTCTCCTCTTTTAGATTGTGAGATCCTTAAGGGCAGGGATCAGTTTTTGCCTTTCTTTGTATCCTCAAAACTTAAGACAGTGCCTGAAATATAGTAAGCACTTAATAAGCATTTATTGACTTACTGGCTTGCTGTGTGGTCCTTGGCAAATCACTTTCTTTGAATCTATCATTTCTGCTATAATAATAATGATAGCTAGCATTTATATTGCACTTTAGGATTTATAAAATTCTCTTTAAAAATAAAATTTTATTTTTTCCCAATTACATGTAAAAGCAATTTAAAAAAAATTGAGTTCTAAATTCTCTCCCTCCTTCCTGTCCTAATCCTTCCCTGAGACAGTAAGCAATTTGATATAGGTTATACAGGTGCAATCTGCAAAACATATTTCCATATTAGTCATGTTGTAAAAGAAAACAAACTCCAAAAACACATAAAAAAGAATAAAGTGAAAAATAATATGCATCAATCTGCATTCAGACTCCAGCAGTTTTTTCTCTGAAGGATGATAGTATTTTTCAGCATGAGTCCTTTGGAATGATCTCAGATCATTGCATTGCTGAGAATACCTAAGTCATTCACAATTGATCATCATGCTGTTTTGCTGTTATTATGTACACTGATCTCCTGGTTCTGTTTACTTCATTTTGTATTTAATTCTTTTTAGGTTTTTCTGAAATCATCCTCATCATTATTTCTTATATCACAATGGGATTCCATACAAATCAAAAACCAGAACTTATTTAGCTGTTCCTCAATTGATGGGCATTCTTCAATTTCCAATTCTTTGCCAACACAAAAAGAGCTGCTATATATATTTTCTTACAGTTATGTCCTTCCACTGCTGCCCCCTGCACCTTTTTAAAAAAATCTCTTTAGGACACAGATCTACTAGTAGCGTTGATGGGTCAAAGGGTATGAACAGTTTTATAGCCCTTTGGACATAGTTCCAAATTATTCTCCAGAATGGTTAGATCATTTTACAATTTCATCAGTAGTTTATTAGTGTTTCAATTTTCCCACATTCTTTCAAACATTTATCACTTTTCTTTTCTGTTATATTAGCCAATTGATAGATTTGGGAAGGTACCTCAGAGTTGTTTTAATTTCTTTTTCTCTAATCAATAGTGATGTAGACATTTTTTCATAGGAGTACAGATAGCTTTATTTCTTTATCTGAAAATTTCTTGTTAATATTTTGACCATTTTTAGGTTTATTTAGTTCTTTACAAATATCATTTCATTTTATCCTCACAATAACCTTAGGAGTTGAGTTCTTTTATTCTTCCTATTTTATAGATGAGGAAACTCAGAGCTTGAATGATTTGTCTAGGATCACGCATCAGAGAGGGTAGTTTGTTCTGAAGTAGGATTTAGCTCTGGGTTCTTAATTGCTGCACCTAGACACCTCTAGTACTAGGAAGAAAACAGGAAATAAGAGGACTTCAGTACTCCTGAGAAAAAATAACTGAGGTCTCTAGGTTTAAGCCTGTCACAGCAATTGGATGGATCAACTTGATTCCTCTCTCCTTATGTTCCCCCTCTTTAAAATGCAAATAGTAATATCTATACCATTTACTATCAGGAGTTCTTCACATAGGGTCTACAACCCAGTCTCTAGATAGATTCTGGAAGGACTATGAATTTGAACTGGAGGGGGGGGGGTCACCAAAAAACCTACTTCCTTGTTCCACTAACCTCTAACTGAAATCCAGCATCTCCATTCAAATCATTAAAACCATAAATCCTAGATTGCCAAAGAGACCCAGGATACACAAAGATGAAGTCTTATCATATAGGGCTATTGTAAATACCAAATTAGATCTGAATGTAAAACAATTTGCAAATGATTTGGGGCTAATTCAAATTTCAGATCTACCACTACTTTTACTTTGAGTAAGTGACTTAATTTTTCTTGATTCTGTAAAACAGAGGAGTTGGGACAGAAAACTTTTGATGGCCTTTTCAGCTCTATATCTATGATCTTAGTTAATAATAATAGCAACCAGCATTTATATAGTAAAGTTTTCCATGTGCTTTATAAATTTTATTCTCACAATAACCCTGGAAGGGTAGGTACTATTATTATCCCCAGGAAATTGAGGCAGACAGTAGTTAAGTGACTTGTCATCAGAAGTAGCTGTAGCTAGATTTGAACTTGGCATTCTATGCACTGCATTCCCTAGTTACATCAGTGGAGAAGTTTCATACTGAAATTTTACTACATGGATTAAAACACAGGTCCAGAGTAAAAATGGAAAAATTCTATTTGGGCAAACTGTTGAGCTCATGCTTGAGGATCTTATCCAGGAGGATTCTGGTGAATTGAGACCATTGTGTCATTCCATCAAAACAATGGTCTAGCTGCCATTCCTGCAACTACCAGTAAGTGTGAGAGATCACTGTATATTTATCACCTTAGGGTGTAGCACTTCTTGGCTTCTTTTTCTTTATTCCATCATTTGCTAGTGACAATGGGAGCTGGGTCTAAGCAGTGACTTTGTCTATACTGCATAAGTGAAAGAGCTGGCACTGTGGGTCAAAAGTAGCTTCTGCTTAATATGGTTCCCTTTTGACTTAAAGATAGGGAAGAAAATGGTTTCAAAGATTGGGCATACTCTTAGAAACTTGCAGGTTCTGAACCTGCTTATACAACCTAGTAAGAAGTCAGGAAAAATGGGAGTATCAAGGCAGCCCAGTTACTGAGAGTCTCTGGACTTTGAACACATCATTTCTACTCCAATGACCAGGTGGGTCAGTCTGTCCCCTTCTTGGGAGGAAATGAATCTTAAACATAGATATCTTCAAACCTCTTTAACTTGGAAAATGGTCAACTCACAATTCTAGGAAATTAGTCAGTGTAACAGCTGCTTAGTTCAAACTAAATCCTTCTTCCTACTTCTTTCCATCTGTCACTGTCATTAAGCACTAAGATGCTCACAATAAAAATATAATATCTTATGATGGGCTGCTTTTTCCAAAGCAATTGAGAAAGGTATTTTTTTTTTGTTTTTGCAAGGCAAATGGGGTTAAGTGGCTTGCCCAAGGCCACACAGCTAGGTAATTATTAAGTGTCTGAGACCAGATTTGAACCCAGGTACTCCTGACTCCAGGGCCAATGCTTTATCCACTGTACCACCTAGCCGCCCAAGAAGTATTTAAAAAAAAAAACCTATTATTTAGCGGCAGCTAGATGGCATAGTGGTTAAAGCACTGGCCCTGAAGTCAGGAGGACCTGAGTTCAAGTTCAACCTCAGGCACTAAATAATTGCCTCAATAATTACATACAAAATGAAGTGAACAGAACCAGGAGACCAGTGTACACAATAACAGCAAAACAGCACGATGATCAATTGTGAATGACTTAGCTATTCTCAGCAATGCAATGATCTGATTGATAGTTTCCTGGGGATAATAATAGTACCTATCCTTCCAGGGTTATTGTGAGAATAAAATTTATAAACTGGGCAAGTCACTTAATCTCATTGCTTTAAATAAATAATTTTTAAAGGTTTTTTTGCAAGGCAAACAGGGTTAAGTGGCTTGCCCAAGGCTACACAGCTAGGTAATTACTAAGTGTCTGAGACCGGATTTGAACCCAGGTACTCCTGAGCCGGTGCTTTATCCACTACGCCACCTAGCCACCCCTATAAATTTAAAAAAAAAAAGATAGTTTTAAAAGTATATTATTTATTGCTGTTTTCAGCTTCTTTTATTACCACAGTGTCCCATATATCCCTCTCCCTCACCCGCCTTGAGAGCAAATAGCTTCCAAATATCAAATAGTGGTTTAGTGGTTTTTTAGAAAGGAAAAATATCAACACAATTGGTCAATGCATTGAGAAAGTCTGAAAAAAATGTGCAATGTGTAATATCTGTGGACCTCCAATCTCCATAAAGGGCTAGGATGGGGGGGGTGCCTTATCATATCTTTTCATTTAAGTTCATTAGATTTTTAAAATTTTGTTACATTTACTTTTCATTTTGGGGGGTGTGTCATTTTTTTTGCCATTTACATTGTTAGAGTTACTATGTATGTTGTTTTCTTGACTCTACTTACTTCACTCTGCATAATTCATGTAGGTCTTTCCATGCTTCTCTATAATTATTACATAAATCATTTCTTGCTACAAAATAGTTACACTCATGTAGTTCAATTTGTTTAGTCATTGCCCAATCAATAGGTACCTACACACAATGAGTAACTATCACCAAAAGGGCCAGTATAATTGTTTTGGAATGTTTGGGGACTTTTTCTTATCATTGGCTTCCTTGGGAGAATAAATCCAGTATAAACAAAATTACTAGTTCAAAGGATATGCACAGTTTAGTTACTTTATTTGTATAATTCCAAATTGTTTCCCAAAATGTGTGTACCATTTCCCAACTCCACAACAATAGATTGATGTATTTGTTTTCCCACAACCTCATCAACAATGATTTGTTATTTTTTGTCATTTTTTCCAATTTTCTGGGCATGTGGTCAAACTAATGTTTTGATCAGTATTGATCTTATTATTAGTAATTTGGAAGATTTTTTTCATGTAGTCATGAATACTTTGTGGTTCTTCTTTTGAAAACTGCTTTTATCCTTTGACCATTTATTTCATGGGAAATAGCATATATGTGAGTGTACATAAGTACATAGAGACAAACATAGAAACACATATATTTGAATATGTGTATGAGAGAGAGTTAGTTTCAAAATCTTAGATACCAAACCCTTATCAGAGAAATCTGATACAATAGTTTTACCATTTGTTTCTTCAGATTTTCTAGACAAAGTAATGTCATCCATGCAGAAACTTTTCAGTATTAAGTAATCAAAGTAATCAGTTTTATCTTTTGTAATTGCCTCCGTTACTTGTTTGGTTGTGAGAAATGAATGATCTGCTTCTTTTCTAACTTTTAAAATATGACCTTTAATATTAAAGTCATATCTATTTGGAATGTATTGTGGAGTATCATGTAAGTGTTGGTCTAAGTTTAACTTCTGCCAGAGAGTTTTTAGTTTTCTCAGCAATTTTTATCAAACTTTTTCATAGGTAACTTTTGTTTTTTTACTTTATGAAACCGTGGATTATTGAGTTCTATTGCTTTTGAATCTCTCTTGTCTAGTCTGTTCCACTGATCCATTCCTCTATTTTTTGGTTTTGATTCCTGATGCTTTCTAATATAGTGGTAAGCCTGGAAGTACTATTCCACTTCATTATTTACCTTGAACTTTTGTTTCTCCAAATGAATTTGGAGTAATAATTTTAGGATAATAATAATAATAATAATTTTATCAAGCTCTATAAAATATCTTCTTGGTAAATTGATTGGTATGGTATTAAAAGTATAAATTAATTTTAATAGTATTGGTTTTGGGGGGAGGTTAGGTGGCATTGTGGATAAAGTACCGGCTTGGAATCAGGAGTACCTGGGTTCAAATCTGGTCTTAGACACTTAATAATCACCTAGCTGTGTGGCCTTGGACAAGCCACTTAATCCCATTTGCCTCGCAAAAACCTAAAAAAATTTTTAAAAAATTAGTATTGGTTTTTTTATATTAGTACTGTCTAGACATGAGCACTGAATATTCTTCCAGTTGTTTATTTACATTGTTTAATTATTTAAGGAGTGTTTTGTAACTAAAAGCATATAAATCTTTTGTATGCTTTGGAAGATCAATTGCCATGTATTTTATGTTTTTTGTAGTTATTTGGATTGAGATTTGGATGGAATACTACTGAAGTATAAGAAATAATGAGAAGGATAGTCTCAGAAAAACCTGGAAAGATTAATATAAGCTTATGCAAAGTGAAATGTATTGGGTACAAAATAACATCAATATTGTAAAATGATTGGGGCGGCTAGGTGGTGCAGTGGATAAAGCACCAGCCTTGGAGTCAGGAGTACCTGGGTTCAAATACAACCTCAGATGCACCAGCCTTGGAGTCAGGAGTACCTGGGTTCAAATCCGACCTCAGACACTCAATAATTACCTAGCCTTGTGGCCTTGGGCAAGCCACTTAAACCCATTGTCTTGAAAAATCTAAAAACAAAAAATATTGTAAAATAATCAACTGTGAATGACTTAGCTATTCCCAACAATACAATAATTGAGATTTCCCTTCTATGATTGCTTTAAAATTGTTTTTATTTTATTCCCAATTACATGTAAAAACAATTTTTAATATTTTTTTTAAATTTTGAGTTCCAAATTCTCTCCTTCCCTTTCCACTCCCCTCATTAAAAATTCAAGCAGGGGATAGCTAGGTGGCACAGTGCATAGAGCACCAACTCTAGAGACAGCAGGATCTGAGTTCAAATATGACCTCAGACACTTAATAATTGCTAGCTGTGTAGTCTTATGCAAGTTACTTAACCCTACTGCCTTAAATATTTTTTTAAATGCAAGCAATTCAGTATAGCTTATAAACAAGCAATTATATATAGCATATTCTCATATTAGTCATGTAAAATGAAATACAGACAAAAAGAAAAAGACAAACAAGAAAAATGAAGTTAAAAACAGATGCTTTAATCTGCATTCAGATTTCATCAACTCTATCTCTGGAGAGTGATAGCATTTTTATCATAAGTCCTTCAGAATTCTCTTGAATCATTGCATTGATGAGAATAACAAGGTCATTCACAATTGATCATCAGACAATATTGCTGTCACAACTGTTCTCCAGATTTTGTTCATTTCATTTAAATCAGTGAAAGTAAGACTTTACAGGGGTTTTTTTGAGATCATCCTGCTCATCATTTCTGATAATATAATAGTATTCTATCTATGATTGCTTTTTTGAATTTTTGCTATTATTATTATATAGAAATGCTGTTGATTTTTTGCAAATTTATTTATTTGTTTGTTTGTTTATTTTTGTAAGGCAAATGGGGTTAAGTGGCTTGCTTGCCCAAGGCCACACAGCTAGGTTATTATTAGACTGGATTTGAACCCAGGTACTCCTGACTCCAGGGCCGGTGCTTTATCCACTACGCCACCTAGCTGCCCTGAGAATTTATTTTTTAACCTGCAAATTTACTGAAGGTATTCATTATCTCAATTATTATCTTTACTGGTTCCCTGAAGTTTTCCAAATAAAATATTATTTCATCAGCAGAGATAGTTTTATCTTCTTTTTACATATATTTATTACTTTAACTCCTTTCTCTTTCTTATTGATATTGCTAACATTTCCAGTGCTATATAGTGAGAAGAGTGAGCAGCTTGCTTCACACTTATATTTGTTGGAAAAAGTTCTAGAGTATCTGTATTACATATAATTGCTTTTGGATTTAGATAATACTTTTTTTTATTAAATCAGAAAAATATTTATTTGAAGAATGGGTATTTCTTTTTTTGTTTTTTAAAGCTTATTTAGTATTTTAATTTTCCTCCAAATTCATGTAAAAACAAATTTTAGCATTCATTTTTAAAACTTTAAATTCTAAATTCCCTCCTCCCCATTTGAGAAGGCAAGTCATTTGATAAAGGCTATGCTTATGTAGCCATGCAAGATATTTCCATAATAATCATATTGTAAAAAGCCCTCAAGAAAAATAAAGTTAAAAAAAAGTATGCTTCAGTTTGTATTCAAACATCATCAGTTCTTTCTCTGGGGATAGCATTTTTTATAATAAGTTCTTCAGAGTTGTCTTGAATCATCGTATTGCTGAGAATAGCTAAGTCATTCACAGTTGATTATCTTACAATATTGAAGTACCCAATACATTTCATTTTGCATAAGCTTATATAAATCTTTCCAGGTTTTTCTGAGAGTATCCTGCTCATCATTCCTTATATTTCAACAGTATTCCATCCAAATCACATACCACAATTTGTTCAGCCATTCCCTAGTTGGAGGATTCCTCTCAATTTCCAATTTTCTCTTTCACCAGAAAAGAGTTACTATGAATATTTTTGTAAAAATCTCTTTTGAAACACAGACCATCTAGAACAGTGTTTTACATATAACATGTTCTTGAGAAAGAACATGGACTTGACCTCTGATTTCACTGATATCTATTTATATAGCTCAGTAGCTCTACCTCTTGGAATCTTAGAGAGCTATCTGGTACACATATATCATTGGGAGGAATAGAACTCAGGTCTTCCTGACTCTGTGGCCAGCTCTCTATCACTACTGCAAACTACTTTTCCACATAATATATCCTTAAAAAAGGTTTTGCTTGTAAAAATAAAATTAATCTCTCATAAAAACTTAACTTGGGTTTATTTGAAATCCTTTCACTCAGGAATATTTATCACAATTCACATTTTTGAAAGTGTGATACTGATAGAGAAGAAAGATTTGCCTGATTATATTACCTTAACAACAGAAGAAATTCTATGGACTTTCCAATTGTCTGTGCTTATAGGACCGGGTCTGTTTGTATTTACTACCTGTCTCAGTTTAATAGTTCTTATTTAAGTTTCTGATATCAAAAGTAATGAATAGGGGCGGCTAGATGGCGCAGTGGACAAAGCACCGGCCCTGGAGTCAGGAGGACCTGGGTTAAAATCCGGTCTCAGACACTTAATAATTACCTAGCTGTGTGGCCTTGGGCAAGCCACTTAACCCCATTGCCTTGCAAAAAAAAAAAAAGTAATGAATAGACTTGCCTTCAAATCCCTACAGCAAGTAAATAGACTACCAGTGAAACAAATTTTCCATCCATATCTTGAAGGGAAATGTGTGTTCAATTGTTTTTCAGTCATGTTGGAGTCTTCAAGGGTCACATTTGGGATTTTCTTGGCAATGAAAAATCTTTCTAGAATGTTTGTCATTTCCTTCTCCATTTCATTTTACAGATGAGGAAACTGAGGCAAACAGTACTAAGTGACTTGCCCAGAGTCACACAGTGACACAGTGAATTCAGGAAAATGAGTCTGATTCCAGGTCCAGTCCTCTCTCTATTGTACCACATTGCTGCTCTAAGGAAATTTTATAGATAGATAGATAGATAGATAGATAGATAGATAGATAGATATGGATACAGATATGGGTATGGATATGGATATGGATATGGGTATGGATATGGATATGGATATACATATACATATACATATACATATACATATACATATACATATACATATACATATATAGATGTAAAATCCAGGAAAAAACACACACATTTATATTAACCACGAGGAATATGGGAATATGGAAGGAAACCATTCATGCTACATTGTAAGGAGGATACCCTCATGTTCACACTAATGATACCTTTTCTCATTTGAGAAATCTTGGCAGAACCAGATTAGATTCCAGTCTGATTTTCTCTGGAGAAGTACTCATCTTCAGATTGGTTGGCATTCAGGGTGAGGCATCTCACAGGTCAGTGATCCCAGACTAAGTGGCTTTTCTAGAATTGTTAATCTGAGGTTTGGTTGTTTTTTAAATATTTGTGTTAAAGATAATAAACAATTGGTCTTTTCAAACTTTGCCAATTACCTATTCATAGACCCAATTTATCTTGCCCAGACAGAATATTCTTATGAAGACAACTGGTCAGTCATATGATCATGGTTCTGACTTTGGAAGGGATGTTAAGAGTTCATCTAGTTGAACCCTCTCTTTAAAAAAGTATCAATCACTTTTTGTTTTTATACCACTTACAGTTCCTAACATATCTCTCTTTGCCCCTCTCAGAAAGCTATGGGGGAAAAAAGATAAGCAAAAACAATCAATACAATGAAAATGTCTGACATTTTAAGAAAGGAGAGAAGAGGAGAGGAGAAGAAAGGAGAACTATTTATCCTGTACACATTATGTGCTAAATACACCCTGTGCTTAGAGCTGGGAATATAAATAGAAAAATGAAAACAGTCTCTGTTCTCCAGAAACTCTTTGCTTTAATTAGTATAGATAACAAATGAAAGGAATTTCTTCTGCTGGGCAAATGATAAGGACCAGAAATACTAAGTCTGCTTGCCTTTGGGGCAAAGAGCAAGGGCCAAGATTCTTAGTTATATTAATAGGTCAGATGACAGTGCCTAGGGTCTAGAGGACCAGAGGCAGGGCAAATGGTAAGATCTGAAGAAACTTAGGTTGAAATATCAGGAGAAATGGTAAGATTTGATTATGCTTTCCATTACTGGAATAACAAGGATGATTTCTATATCATCCAAGTGATATGAGCAGGCAGTCAGGCAGCTTGGTTGTGTGTGTATGTGGTTTGGGGGTGAAATTTTCATTGTCCAAATTTAATATTTGAATGTTACAAGTACCACAGCAAAAGAATGTATATGGAAAGTGTTGAATATACTACTGATCTATAGTTTTATTTGCCCAACACATTTTCTTATGGGCTAACACTCAAGTTTTCACTATGAGTGCAATAGTATGTTATAGTAAACAAGGAGGTGGGGGTGGAGGTGGGAGGTGGGGAAATTGTGGTCAATCTAGTGTTTGAATATGGAGGTGTGAGAAAAAGACAAAGTTTAACTTGCTATATAAGTTGCTAAGTGCAAGTATAGAAGACAGTGTCAAATGGAACTTGTTAAATACAGAATCAGTATTACAAAGGAACAAAAGTGAGACTAGATGAGGGATAATGAACTAGAAAAGCAGGGAGCTTGAATGGAGATACTAGGAGTCACAATGAAAATATCATGTATATGTCTAGGATCAATTCTTGGATTGATTGGGAATGAGAATGGAAAAGATTTGGAATGTTTTGCTCTGCATTGCCTCTGCCAGATGCTCCCCATGTTAATGAACCAAACACACAGTAAACTCTCTGGCTTAGCAGTTCTTTCTATCCATCTCCATAGTGATAGTGGGAAACTTCCTCCCAAGGCAATTTCACTCTTTTCTCAAGCACCTGGCTGGGTCTTCCTCTCCACTCCATCCACACCATAGAGATTTGAGTCAGGAAGACCTGGCCTTAAATTCTTCCTGAGGCACTTACTAGTTGTGTGATACCAGGTTAGTCACTGATTGTTTCTCTCTCTGTACTCCTTTCTCAACTATTAGACAGTGATAATAACAATACTTACCTCCCAGGGTCGGATATCCCTTTTTTTTTATCATTTTTTATTTTATTTATTTTATCATTTTTATCATTATCCCAGGAGGATAAAATGAGGTAATATTTGTTAAATTTTTTGCAATCCTTAATATATTATATAAAATGCTCATTTTAATTTTTTATACACAATGATGTAATAAATACCTGGCTTCCCAGTTCATCAGTCTGCTCAACTCCCATTCTACCCTTTCTTTCTAATGCAGTCATACCCAGAAATAGCTGTCACCTTAATCTCACTATCATTCATAATTGTATAACATTTATTATCTTGAATTTTGAAATTCCTCTCTCATACCATATATTTTTAATTCTTTGTCCCTCAGACACACTTTTTCCTAAACCTATTCTTCATCTTCTCTACGACTTCTAGTAACGCCATATTGCTCTCTGCTTTCCTTATCCATCACCCCTCATTTGGTCTCACTTTCCTTCCTTTGTAATATGGACTCTGTTATTTAACAAGTTCAATTTGACATTGTTTTCTACATTTTAATCCTTTGTCCCTTTGTCCTATTTGCTGTTTCTGCCTCTTTCCAACCCTGGGTTCCCTCATCATCTGTGCTCTCTGCTTCTGTTACCTTGTTGCTGAAATCCACCCAATCATGCTGAAAGACTCAAATACAAATAAGTTATCTAACCTTGACTGGGCTCTCAACTGTCAAGTGCCCTTTGATTGATTGATTCTACACTTACTATTCCCAGCCTATTCCAATTCTTTTCTTTACTCTTTAAGCCATCCATACCATACCTTACCTCCTCTTTAGTTCTTCTGACTTTACTGAGAAAATGGAGACATCTGCTATAAGGTTCCTTATTACCACAGTTCTAGCTTAATTCTTCTCTACATCATCCCCTTTCTCTCCTTGTTATGATCTTTAAGGAAAAGGACAGGGTCTTTTCTGTGCCAAGGTGAAAACTCTCCATTTGTGTCCTTTACTGTATTCTCTTATCTCAGGAGTTTACTCTTGATCAGTCTCTATCTCTTTAATTATCAATTGCCCTTTATCTTTGGGGTTCTTTCCAAACGTGATCAGCTTTCCCCCAATTTTAAATAATCTTCACTTGATCTTGCCAAAGTCCTCAAGCTATTATCCTACTTTTCTTTTGTAAACACTCATAAAAAAAGCTGTCTTGGCTCCTTGTGAGAATGCCTCCCGAGGCTTTAACTCTTGGGCCACCTGCCGCCCCCTTGTCCCCCTGCTGTCACCATGCCCCGAAAAATTGAGGAAATAAAAGACTTCCTGCTCACAGCCAGACGAGAAGATGCTAAATCTGCCAAGATCAAGAAGAACAAGAACAATGTGAAGTTTAAGGTCCGATGCAGCTGGTACCTGTACACATTGGTCATTGCAGACAAAGAGAAGGCAGAGAAACTTAAACAGTCCCCGCCTCCTGGTTTGGCTGTGAAGGAATCAACTCAATGTTCCATCATCTCCATTAAAATACAGGGGGAAAAAAAGCTATCCTCAACTGTCTCTAGTTTTCCACCTTCTCTTGACTTCTTAACTTACCCTTGCTTTTTAGCTTTAGACCCTAACCATTCAAATGAAATGATACTTTCTGAAGTTAATAATTGTCTCTTAATTGCGAAATCTCTTTTTTTTGTTAACTTTGATCATATTTTATTAGGATAATCTAGAAGGAATGCCAAGTTGTTCAGATTTAACCAGATACTGTCTGGTTTCTCATAATGCCAGGAAATATACAAAAAAAAAAAAACCTCCAACAAGCCTTGTATCTCCCACTATTCCCTTTTTTAAAATTATATTTTATTTTTTCCAATTATATAGTAAGAACAATTTTTAACAATCATTTTTTTAAAAAATTGAGTTCTAGGGGCAGCTAGGTGGCACAGTAGGGGGCAGCTAGAAGGCACTGGCCCTGGAGTCAGGAGGACCTGAGTTCAAATGCACCTCAGTCACTTAATAATTACCCAGCTGTGTGACCTTGAGCAAGTTACTTAACCCATCTCCCTAAATAAAATTCTAAAAAATTAAAAAAAAATTTGAGTTGTAAATGCTTTCCCTTCTTCCCTACCATTCCCCTCCTTGAGAAGGCAAGTTATTTACCAAATATATATGTAAAAATGATGCAAAACATGTTTCCATATTAGCTATGTGGTGAAAGAAAGCAAAAAAAATCAAGAAAAATAAGAAATTTTAAAAAAGTATACTTTGAGCTGCATTCAGATTCCATCAGTTCTTTCTCTAGACAGGTAGATAGTATTTTTCTAGAAGTAGATAGTATTTTTCATGATAAATCTTTGGAATTGTCTTGGATTATTCTCTTAATCAGGGTAGTGAAGTCATTGATTAACATACAGTATTACTATAACTGTGTGCAATATTTTCCTGATTCTGTTCATGTCACTTTACAACAGAGTTTTCCAGGTTTTTCTGAAAGCATTCTGCTTATTGTTTCTTACACCACAGTAGTATTCCTATATCAGATGCATCTCTCAATCATATATCAGAACTTGTTCAGTCATTCTCTAATTGATAGGCATTTTCTGAATCTCCAATTCTTTGCCACCACAAAAAAAAGTTTCCATAACCATTTTTATACACATAAGTCCTTTTCCTTTTTTTTTAAACTCTGTTTGAGATACAAACCTAGTAGTATCTGAGTCAAAGGATATGAACAGTTTTATAGCCCTTTGAGCACAGTAACAAATTGTTTTACAGAATGACTGGATCAATTTACAACTCCACCCACAATGTCCCAATCTAATTTCTAAATCTAATGATTGCCCTTCTTTATTCTACCTGACTTCTCTGCTATTATTTTTTAAGTTTTTGCAAGGCAATGGGGTTAAGTGGCTTGCCCAAGGCCACACAGCTGGGTAATTATTAAGTGTCTGAGGCTGGATTTGAACTCAGGTACTCCTGACTCCAGGGCCGGTGCTCTATCCACTGCACCACCTAGCTGCCAGTTGCTATTCTTGACATTTAAAAACTGAATTGTAGTTTCTACCTTGAGCTTAAATAATATACCACAAACTCCTAATATTTTAATATCTTCCCCTGGATGTCCCATAGGCATCTCAAATTCAACATGATCAGAACTCACTTTATCTTCCCCCTAACTCCACAACTCTATTAATTTTCCCATTTCTCTGGAGCTCACCACCATCCTTATAGGCATCCAGACACACAACTTCAGTATCAAGAGTATGGAAGAAAATTCAATACTCTACATTTTATTAGTTAGATTCTTTTAAACTAAGCATTACTGACATTATGTGAAGCCAATCAGTCTGGTTAAGTCTGAACAACTGGCAGAAAGATAGTATAACTTCAAATGTAGAAACTCCCTAGAGAATCATTTAACACAAAGCATTCAATTCCTCTTCAGCTAAGTCCTCTAAGGATTTACCTTTGTTTCTGGTCAAAGATAAACAAAGAGATATTTCTTTTAAACTGATTAATCAAAATTATTTTCTTTTTCTAAGTCTAATCATTATCCTTATTCACTTCAGGGAAGAGTTCCTTTTGTTGTTTGTTTTTGGGAACTAGTTAGATCTTTGATAAGAATGATAAAAAAGGACTTCAATAATGCCCAATCTTTGTGAACACATTTGAGGTTTTCTTGGCAAAGATAATGGAATGGTTTGCCATTTCATTCTCCAATTCATTTTATAAAGGAAGAATCTGAGACAAAAAAAGGTTAAGGGATTTGTCTATTTTCACACAGCTAGTAATTCTTCCTGACTCCAAGCCTGGTGCTCTAGCCACAGGGTCACCTAGCTGCTCCCTCTTTGAGAAGATAAAGTATTGGATGATATTACAAGAAGTCTTTATCCAGGCTTATTTTGTGTGATCAAAGTCCATCCATTTCATCTCTTCCTGGGTTGGCCTTCTATGGCCTATATTTTTAGGTCTCTTCCAGTTCTGATGCTATTGTACTATCATGCCTCTAATATCCTCTTGTAGCTGCTGGCTACTTGAGCTTGGATCCACCTATGAGGAATTATTATTCAGACTCAGGAAAGCAAGGGTGGAAAGAAAATAAAAATGTATTAAAAGAAGTTACAACACATAAGAAAATGGTAGATGAAGAAAGACAGACAAAAGAACAAACAAGTTGAACTTGATTGGACCAGTAAGTCAGAGAAGACTGGCCAGCCCTGAGTGGAGTACAACCCAGGTTTTTATGTCTTGCCTCTCATCCATAGGGGATGAACTCCCTTTCCCTTATTGGACTGGGAATTAGGTGGAAGATGAAACCTAAGGGGATCAGTATATAAATTTTACATTAAACAATGAATCAAAGGTAGTCCATTTACATCAAGAATAGGAATCTCCGGGTGGCTAGGTGGCGTTGTGGATAAAGCACCGGCCTTAGAGTCAGGAGTACCTGGGTTCAAATCAGGTCTCAGACACTTAATAATTACCTAGCTGTGTGGCCTTGGGCAAGCCACTTAACTCCATTTGCCTTGCAAAAAAAAAAAACCCTAAAAAAAAAAGAATGGGGATCTCCATCCAATTTGACAAGATTAGCAGCCTTTAAGATTACAAATTTTGTTTCTGTTACAATCATAATTCTCTGTATATTTTCAATTTATATCTCAAGAGTAGGTGGTAGTCAATTTTACATCTCCACCCAGTTTCTACATTCACAATTCTCTTCATCTTTCCCCTGCATCACTCTAGCTGTATGACCTTGTACAAATCACTTGATCTCCTTGGGACTCAATTTCCTCATCTGGAAATGAAGTTATTTGACTAAATAGCCCCTGAGGTTGCTTTCAACTTTGGTTATTTACCCTCTTACATTTATGTACCATATCTTGGTAAAATCATTTTTATAGATGAACTGAACCAGACTAAAGATAACCAACAAATCTCATATCAGAGGGATGTCTACCTCAAGCATGTGAAGACTTATTGCAGTGGAATGGACTAATGAGAGCAATTTGTTCCAGTAGCCATGAAGATGACTGAAACTGACTCTATGGTGTACTTACACTTTGGTCAGATATTAAAGATGTCAAACTTATCCCTTACATTCCTGGTCACCGCCAGTCATCCTGATTTTTGTCCTATCACTGGACTTTGCTGACTGTGTGTGTGAGGCTGATGACTTGGTGTAGGTTTGCCTCACTTAAATCCAGTTCATGAGGAAGATGAGATATCACCCCTTAAGCCCATTAGTCTTCTTTGAAAATGAAGGATGAACAACAAACAAAAAAGATTCAGATTTTTTGGCAAGATTTTATGTTTAGATTAAAGTATTACCCTAATATTTTTTAAGAATCTGCAGGCCAAACAGCAGGGTAAGAAGGTGGGATGATGGGATCAAACTTTCACATGATTTTACATCTTTGATTCTATCTAAAGTTTTTCTAATATAAGTAGAATTTATAACATTTTCAAAAAATAGTTACAATTCCATAGTTAAGATGAATCAAATATTTAGAATTTAATATAACTGCCTCAGAACAATAATAATCTTAAATGTAGACACTCCCTAGAGAATCATTTAACACAACTACTTCCTCTAAGGATTTACCTTTGCTTCTGGTCAAAGAAAAACAAAGAGATACTTCTTTTAAACTGATAAATCGGTTTAAATGAAAAATAAAAATTATTTTCTTTCTCTAAGTCTAATCATTATCCTTATTCACTTAAAGGAAGAGATATTCTTGGATTACTTACCTGAACTCATCAACTGCCAGATTTTGTCAGTTCTATGTATTTATCATCTTTCCAATCCATCTACCTTCCATTCACATGGCAACTATCTTAGTGTAGGCCTTGATCAGCTCTTGTATGGCTACTATATCAGCTCTTAATTTACCTTCATTCCATTCTTTACTTTCTTGGAACCAAGCTCAACCAGGTGACAAATATATATTATAACTAAATAGGCTGGACATGTCACTCAACTAAAGAAATGTGATTTCCAACTTTCTAAGTGCAACTAAAACTCCTCTGCTGTCACACAATTAGGTGCCAATCTAATCTTCTAGCCTGATTTCACATTTAATCTACCTTGTGAATTCTATGTTCCTGCCAAATTGATATATTTGCTATTTCTGAAATAGCACATTTCATCACCAACACTATGCCTTTGCCAAGGCTACGCTCTTACACCCCTGGAATATCCTTCTGCCTCACCTCCAAGTACCTAGATCTAGTCAAGGCTCAGCTCAGGTTCTACCTCATACACAAGGTCTTTCTTAGTACTCTCCTCATCCCTAAATCTAATGTATTTATTATGCATACATTTTGCATTTACCTATTTATGTGTATATTGTACCAACACTAGTGAAGTATAAGATCCTTGAGGCCAAGGGCTATAAGTTTTTGTCTTGTCTCTAGAACTTAAGACAATGTGCATTGCACATAGTAGGCACTTGTTTCTTGAACTGAATTATATCCCAGGTCAGAGGCATTTCTCTTTTTTTGAAAGGCACAAGGAAGGAGAGCAGAGATAAAGGGGGAAATTTCAGAGAGGGAATAAATAGCCAGTGCTCAAGACCAGTCACTGGAAGAAATCAGTGTTATATTCCAGTCCATTGACTAAGAGTTTGTTATTGTTGTTGTTGCTGTTTTAAGAAGTCTAAATATGCAATGATATTTATTGAAATACTTAAATGAAGGATATGATTTTTCTCTCAACACATTCAATTTTGATCAATGTATAGCATGGAAGCAATGTAAAGACTATCAGACTGCCTTCTGTGGGGGGTGAAGGGAAGGAAATGAGGTTGAGGGAAAAAATTGTAAAATTCAAAAAAATAATAAAAAAAAGAACTACTTAAGTGGAATGCTGAGAGAAAGACAGGTCAAAAGGAAGAATCAGGGAACCCAATATATAGACTTTGGTCTTATGTTTATTCCCCTTGCTGCTAACCTGACATGAAGTTACTTTGGGGGTCAATAATTTGCTATCTAAAAATGATGGGGGATATTCTAGTAGAACAGTGTCAAAGTCTTTTATGTTCTACACCAAGTGGAAAAAGTCATCTGAACAAAGAATCTCAATCTTGGGAAGAGATTTTAAAAAGACAATCATGTTAGTCTTGAAGATCTAGCCTATTTTTGGTATTTAATAAAACAAAGAACAGGTATTTAAATGTTGATCTGTGTGCTAAATGCTGAAGATTCAAAAACTAAAGCAAAGATGGCCCCTTCTCTTGAGAAGTTTATATTCTAACAGGAGAGAAAACACTCCTAAGTAAATTATGACCAGGAAGGGGTATTTTGGTTCAGAATATTAAAAGGAATGGTGAGTTGGGCCATAGGGAAGTATACTGAAAGCAACCTCTAGCAATGAAAGTGAAGTAGGGGAAATAGTGGATAGAGAAACATGTTTTATAATTCTCATAATTATAATGTATTGACCACGTATCTTCTCCCTCCCCCAACCCCATTCCATTGTCCAAGCTATGAGATGAGGTCAATGAACTTTACTTGCCCCATCCTGGCAAGGATGGAGTAAAATCTCTGCCCCCAGGCAAAAGACAAATTTTATCAATAAAACAATGAATCCCATCTCCCCCCCATTCTCCTCAAAACCTCTCTCAGTCCTTAGCTGAGCTGCTTGTCTTCCTGTGGGAAACTAGCCCACTCTGGGGAGCATCATCCCCCAAATAACCTCTCACTCCCCTTTGCTCTTCTCTACTATTTGTCCCCGGCTTGCTTCCTTACTATTTACTTTTCATGGTGGCCTTGGATTTTAGGTATCTTAGGAATCAGTGTTTTCCTACCCCTTAGTCTCTCTTTCCTTTTAGCTCACAGCAATACTGAATCTTACTGTCTTGTTGCTTCTCCAAAGAACTTAACTGTGAACTTTTTGTAAAAACTTGTGAGCTTTTGTAGTAATCTGTTAACTTCTTGTATTAACCTGTAGAACCTGTGATTTAAAATCTATGTCTTTTATTACCCTCCTGAGTCACAGAGCCTGGTGATTTCTTCACCTAAAATGAGCCCACATCTATCTGTAAGCCCCCTTCTCCCTGCTTCAGAAGGAAATGTCACATATTCCACTGTGATAGTGAGTAGTACCAAAGAAGAATAGAATAATATTCCTCTTCCAGAAATATTCCTCTATATTTCCTTCTCATTCTCCTGGATAGTTATCTCAGCAAGACTGATCTCTAAACGATATAAAAGCAAGAAATAAAAAATAAAAAAATCCCAAACAAACCTACCCCTTCCCAACAACAATCTTTGTCTGGCTATCACTAGAAGGATTGCCACTGGGTGGTACTATATCTTTGATCTCAGTATAAAACTGACTAGAGAACAGGAAGTAAATAATGTCACATATGTCTGCACCAGTGCCTAGCAAAATAAATTTTCATATATAAAGTCTTGGCTAAAGAAGTCTTTCCTGCAATACAGAGCCTTCTATAGCCCATTTGCCCCAGCAATGACTTCCTCAAAGGAAAATGCCTCAAGAAGCCCTAAAAAGTCCTGAAAAATAGAAAGCAGATGGTTTCAGTGGCAGCCAATTTTTTCAAACATCACTTCCTTGCTGTGGTTGCTACTTTTCCCTCAGTGGATTATAAAATGTGTTAAAACAGAAAAACAAAATCAAACAAAAACAGAAAAGCAAAACAACAAAAAAGATATTGGAAGACTGGAAATCTCATTATCAAATGAAATACTCTGTATAAAGTGCTTAGCACAGAGGCTGGCACATAGAGAAGACTTAACAGAAGTTCATTCCATTTCTTCTCTCCCCTAGGGAGATTTATATTTAAAGACCCACTGAAGCAAACTGTGCTCTCTCACCACCATTCCCTCCTAACCCCAAATGTTCATTTTAACCATTAACCAAAAGGGAGGGAAGGAGGCAAAAATGTCTAGAGAATGCAGATTTCAGAAAAATTAACCAGATATCATTGTCTTAATGTCTACAGAGAAATGGAAATGCATTAATTGGGGATTGAGGGCAGTGGTTAGTCAGTTGAAAAGCAATGCTGTAAGTGAACAGGGCTCAACAGAGGAGAAACTTTCTTTAGACCACAAGAGAGTGTCATTCAGGACCCCATGGAAAGAGGGCTAAGGTCAGGTTAAGGAGGTCCTGCTGATGATATGGGCACAAGATAAACTTAAATACATAAGTTAATTCACATGGAGATTAAGACTCTATCAATTTAGATAGACAACAATATCCATCAAATGCCTTCCAGGAGCCCAGCACCTAGCTTTGCTTTCCCTGAGATACAGTTTCAATAAGACAGGGTTAAGCGACTTGCCCAGGGTCATACAGCCAGTAAGTTTGTGAGACTAGGCTTGAACTCAGAAAGATAAAGATCTGGTTTCTATCCACTGAGCTTGCTAGCTGCCCAGAAGTTGTATCTTATTGAGTTGCTTGTCCTAATGTCTCCAGAATATTGAGCCCAGGAAAGAAGCCGAACTTCCTACTCCTTCCACCAGGAGATGATCAGGAATAATACTATTGGCCTTTGGGTAATTGCATTTCTTCACTTGCAGAATATTCAGGTGCCCCTTTTTTTTCTTCCCTCCCACCCACCCCCTTTCTTTCTTTCCTTTTCTTTTTTCCCCTCCCTCCTTTCTTTCCTTTGGTCTTTCCTTTGGGAGAAACCAGGCCTTCACAATTATTATTTAGGGAAACAACTCTTATGAAGAAGGAGCTAGGTATTTCCAATAATTGCCAAACAATTGCCTGTTCCAGAGTGGTCAAGCCAACCAGGGAGATGAAGGAAGCAGTATGTATGTACCTGGCAAGTCAAATCACCACCAGCACCTTGACTACTCAGCTTGTAATCCTAAAAGCCTTGGGGAGAGCAATGTTTCCAGCCTACTGGCAATAGCTATCATTCTGGAAAACAATCCCTAGGAAGACATAATCTGGGAGCTGCTTCTGCAGGTGCTATAGCTATAGCTATTGAAGACTCAGAAAAGGACTTACACTCAAATCCTTTGACTCTTTAAAATGTTTCTACATCAGACACAAATATAATTTTATTAGTGGAAATGACATTTAAAAAGAGTAGTGACCTTCTGCTTTGCCACTACTCCTTAAGATCCATATAACCTTTATTTTTTTTTAATTTAAAGCAATGGGGTTAAGTGACTTGAGCAAGGTCATATAGCTAGGCAATTATTTTTTTAATTGATATTTTGTTTTTCTAATTACATAGTAAATTGCAAATTTAGAAGTTACACAATTTTCTATCACCCTTCCCTCCCTCCCCCCACCTCTTTGGTGATAAACAGTTTGGTAAAAGTTGTTCATGTCCATCTGTGTTTAACATATTTACATATTAGTCATTTTATGTAAGAAGAATTAGGACTAAGAGAAAAGAAGGAAAACTATGAGACTGAAAGGCAAAATATAAGAGAAGTTTTTAAAAATGTGAACATAGTATACATTCAGATTCTGTGTTTTGTTTTGTTTTTTACCTCTAGATATGGATGGCATCGTCCATAACTGGTCTCCCAGGGTTGTCCTTGATCTCTGAACTGCAGAGAAGAGTTGCAGCCATCATAACTGAGCAACTTACAATGTTCTTGTTAATGTGTATATTGTTTCTTGGTTCTGCTGCCTTCACTCAGCATCGATTTATGTAATTTTTTCCATGCTTCTATAAATGGATTACTCATTACTTCTTACAGAACTCCATAGTTTTCATATACTATAATTTGCTTAGTCATTCCCCAATTGGTGGGTATCCCCTAAATTTTCAATTCTTTGCCACTACAAAAAGAATGACTATAAATTTTTTTTTATTTTTATTTTTTTAGGTTTTTGCAAGGCAAACGGGGTTAAGTGTCTTGCCCAAGACCACACAGCTAGGTAATTATTTTAGTGTCTCAGACCAGATTTGAACCCAGGTACTCCTGACTCCAGGGCTGGTACTTTATCTACTGCACCACCTAGCCACCCCTTATAAATATTTTTTAACATGTGGACTTTTCCATTTTTTACTATTTCTTTTATATATAGTTTTGGTATTGCTGGATCAGTTATTACTCTTTGGGCATAGTTCCAAATTGCTCTTCAGATTGATTGGATCAGTTCACAACTCCACCAACAATGCATTAATATCAATGGATTCTTTTAATTCTTATTTTTCCCTGTGGTTCCAGGACATCAGTTTTCCTTGATGGTTTCCTTGATGATTTTTTTGAAATATGCTGTCTAGACCCTCTTTTTCTTTAAGACTTTTAAAAAATTGTTAAATTTTTTATTTTTAAAAAATTGTTAAAGATTTTATTATTCTGAATATGACAAACATTAGTAAATATGAATGTTTTCATAAACAAAACACAAAAAGTATAGTACATTATATGAATTACAAATCTTATTATGCACAGCTTGTTTTTTATAAAGTATATACTAAATTCGCCATATTAACCTGTCAAAACTATCTCAATTGTCTTTGTTTCCAACTAAACATCCTTTGTTTTCTTTTCTTCCTTTTCTTCTCTTATCTTTGGTATTGCTTTCACTAACTCTTCTCTCTATCATTATCTTCCCCCTTCTCCATTTTTATAACCTTATCTTATAATAACTGGCAAAGGCACTCCGAACAGATCCATATATTTTCTATTTACAAAAAGCATTTCTCACTGTATCTCTAGTCTATCACTTTTCTCTCTGGAGGTGGATAACATCTTCAGTCCTGTGGAGTCATGATTGGTCATTCCATTCATCAGAGTACTTACAGATCTCAAAGCTGTTTATTTTTTCAATATTATTATTTAAATTGTTCTCCTACTTCTACAAACTTCACTTTCTATCAGTTCATATAAGTCTTGAATCTCTTTCTTCATCATTTCTTTTTTATTAAAGATTTTATTTATTTTGAGTTTTACAATTTTTTCCCCTAATCTTAATTCCCTCCCCATCCCTCACAGAAGGCAGTTTGTCAGTCTTTACATTGTTTCCATGGTATAAGTTGATCCAAATTGAATGTGATAAGAGAGAAATCATATCCTTAAGGAAGAAACATAAAGTATAAGAGATAGCAAGATCAGACAATAAGATATCAGTTTTTTTTTTTCTAAATTTAAGGTCCTTGGTCTTTGTTTAAACTCCACAGTTCTTTCTCTGGATACAAATGGTATTCTCCATTGAAGACAGCCCCAAATTGTCCCTGATTGTTGTACTGATTGAATGAGCAAGTCCATCAAGGTTTATCATTGCCCCCAGGTTGCTGTTAGGGTGTACAGTGTTTTTCTGGTTCTGCTCATCTCACTCAGCATCAGTTCATGCAAATCCCTCCAGGCTTCCCTGAATTCCCATCCCTCCTGGTTTCTAATAGAACAATAGTGTTCTATGACATACATAGACCAAAGTCTGCTAAGCCATTCGCCAATTGAAGGACATTTACTTGATTTCCAATTCTTTGCCACCACAAACAGGGTTGTTATGAATACTTTTGTACAAATGATGTTTTTACCCTTTTTCATCATCTCTTCAGGGTATAGACCCAGTAGTGGTATTGCTGGATCAAAGGGTATGCACATTTTTGTTGCTCTTTGCTTGTAGTTCCAAATTTTTCTCCAGAAAGGTTGGATGAGTTCACAGCTACACCAACAATATAATAGTGTCCCAGATTTCCCACAACCTTTCCAACAATGATCATTATCCTTTCTGGCCATATTGGCCAATCTGAGAGGTGTGAGGTGGTACCTCAGAGAAGCTTTAATTTGCATTTCTCTAATAAGAAATGATTTATAGCAAATTTTCATATGACTATGGATTGCTTTGATCTCCTCATCTGTAAATTGCCTTTGCGACCATTTGTCAATTGGGGAATGGCTTTTTTTTTAAAATATGACTCGGTTCTCTGTATATTTTAGAAATGAGTCCTTTGTCAAAAAAATTAGTTGTAAAGATTGTTTCCCCAGTTTATTGCATTTCTTTTGATCTTGGTTATAGTGGTTTTGTCTGTGCAAAAGCTTTTTAATTTAATGTAATCAAAATCATCTAGTTTGTTTTTAGTGATGTTCTCCATCTCTTCCTTTGTCATAAACTGCTCCGGTTTCCATAGATCTGACAGGTAAACTAGTCCTTGATCTTCTAATTTGCTTTTAGTATTGCTTTTTATGTCTAAATCTTATCTTGGTATAGGGTGTGAGGTGTTGGTCTAATCTAAGTTTCTTCCATACTAACTTCCCAAGGCCCAGGTACTCCTGACTCCAAGGCCGGTGCTTTATCCACAACGCCACCTAGCCGCCCCTACCATTGTTCTTAAATAACCTCAGAAGGTATGATCTGAAATATCTACTTTTCTGACATCTCTCCCCCCCCCCCCCCCCCCCCCCCCCCCCCCCCCCCCCCCGCCCCAACCATAGTGGGCAGGGACAGGGAAGAGGCAGGGTGAACTAACATCAAGCATTCCAATAAAAGGAGTGCCTAAAAGCTAAAAGTCCTTCAAAACATTGGATAGCTGGAGGGTCTTTTGATGGGATTAAGAAGTCAAGCCTTTATTCTGTTTACAATTGTAGGAGTTTTCTCTAAGCATACTTCTCAACAGCTAAATTGAATTGATTTAGGGTGACCTACAATGGTATCTAAGTGAAAGTTTGACCTCACCCACCACTCTGTTCTTAGAAATCCAGAAAAATAATTATTAGAAGAGTAAAACTCACTATTGACATCAGTTTCCTGTTTGTCTGCTGGTATGTAGCATGTTACATGATTAGTCCTCTGGACCTGTGGTTGGTCATTACACTAAGAGTTCAGCACAATTTTATTCCATAACATTTATTACTATTCTATAACATTTATGTACCACAATATTTATATATGATTTATATTTAACATTCATTTACATCCATTCCCTAGTCTATGAGTGCCTCCTAGGATTCCTATTCTTTACACCTCAAAAAAACTATACACATTTTAAGATATTCTTAGAATTTGTTTACTTAAGATTAATCTTTTTACTTAATTCACTCCTTCCTCTGATTTCCTCTCCTTGCTTTTTCCCTTTCCCTCCTATTTCTCTGTTGACTGAAAGTATTTCTATACCCAGCCTCTGTGCATTCTTCTTTCTTTTGAGCAATTCAGATGAGAATAAGGGTCAAGTATTAGCCACTCTTCCCCAGCTTATTTGTATAAATGTCTATTTGTGCATATAGGAGACAATTTTTCCTAATCATCCTTTCTCATCTGGACTTGTATATTCTTCTTACTATCTATTTCCATTCTTAAAATCATTAAGACATTACAGAACTACTTCAAGGTGTTGGCTAATTGAACCTCCTTGTTGATTACTGGTCCCTGAGGATATTAGGATTCCAAGGGGATATACATATATGTCATTGTTTTCATATTTGTATATAAGCAGCTTATTCCACTTTAGCCCCAAAGAAAGAAATGATAAGTAGAAGTTTGTATAGAATAATTTTATACATATTTATATTTATACATATACATATGTGCCTATCTATCTATCTATCTATCTATCTATCTATCTATCATCTATCTATCTATCTATCTATGCTATCTGTGTTTAATGGTAGCCATCACTAGGACAAGGAGGGGAGGGAAGAAAAAGAAAAAAAGAAATTTACATAATAAAAGTTGTGCATAGTAAATTTGCAGTTTTATGTGCAATCATCTTTTTATTGTACTGTTAGGAAAATGCTTGTTTTGTTCCATAAATTTGAAATAAAATAAATTTTTAAAAAAGAACCCTAGTCACCGTAATGCCAGTGAGATTTTGAAGGAGATTCTGTGGACAGGATCTTTAAGAAGGAAAGATAGTAAAAGTTCAAATTAATGTTATATAATTTCAATTCAGCCTATACTATACCTAAGCAATCCCTATCAATTAGCTATCCTCCTTACCACAGTGAAAGTTTCTAATCTTTTCATCCCCTCCTTTACCCTCTCATGGCATCCTCTCCTATTCAAATCCTTAAACTTCACTGAAAAAATTAAGGTCATTTTTTAGGAGTTTTCCTCTTCTGCTCTTCATCTCAAGTCATTCCCATCTTCCCTTTCTATCTTCCCCATCATCCCTCACTTACATGAAAAGATGATACTTCTTTTGCCAAGACAAACACCTCTCCATGCATCCTGCCTTCTCTAGTCCGTTGTTTCATCTATCATTCTAACCCTTCCACTCTTCAATTTCTCCTTGTCTACTTTTAGTTGCTTCCTTACTATGTACAAACATGTCCATTTGTCCTTCATGTTTAAAAAACCATCACCTAATTTTTTGCTGTCATCATATCTCTCTTCCTCTTCGCTAAACTCCTTGAGAAAGTAGTCCATACTAGGCACTTCTAATCTCTTCTCACTCCCTTCTAAGCCTCTGCAATGTAGCTTCCAATCTCAACTTTAATGAAACTGCTCCCTCCAGAGTTATCAGTGATCTCTCAATTGACAAATCAGATGGTCTTTTTTCAAACTTCCTCTTTGAGTTTTTTTATGACTCATATTTCTCCCTATTCTCTTTCTTTCCTCCAGCTACACCTCCTTCTCTTTGGTTGCATATTCATCTAGATCATGCCCACTAACCATGGGTGACCCTCAAAGATCTGTTCGGGTCTTTCTTATCTTTAAATACTATCTTACTTGGTGACCATATCAGTTCTCATGGATTCAAGCCTTTGCTGTTGATTCATACATCTATCAATATAGTCCTAATTTCTTTCTGGACTTCCATCCTCCTTCCATCCTGTTATTTGAATTCTATCTCAAACTGTATTTTCTCTAGACTTCTCAAATTCAATATGTCAAAAAACAGGGCACTGCCATCCTCCAGAGCTCTTAATCTTGGCATTATACTCAAATCTTCACTTGCACTCATTCCACATATCCAATCTGATGCCAAGTTTTGTCATCTCATCTTTATAATATCTCCCACATGTGACCTCTTCTTTCCAGCCTTACAGTTGGCATCCTGCTGCAGGTTCTCATCGCCTCTGTACTTATTGTAGCAGCCTAATGATTTTTCTCAGCTCTACTCAACTGCCAATGAAATCTTCTTAAAGCACAGTTCAGATCAGATTCTCTAACTCAGTGAACTCCAATGGATCCCTATTACTTCTAGAATTATATATAACATTCCCTGACTCTAAAGCTCTTTATATTCTGCTCCATTCTGCTTTTCCTATTGTCCTACTATACTTCCTTTTATATACTTCCCAGTCCAGGGATACTGCTGTAAAGAACAGCTAAAGATAATGCTTGTCTTATCATTGGCTGTCTTCTGAAGGAGGAATAAAAACAAACAAACAAACAAACAAATAAATAAAATTAAATAAAATAACCTAGGTAATAATAATAACCTGTGTCCTTACACAGTAAAACTAATGAATTCGTCTCTGTTGTAAAAACTTGTCTTTAACCCTGCTCAGATGAACTTCCTTAATAATTTTGAAAGTTTTTATTCATCTATTAGTTCTTGCTCTTGAACTGGATTTTTAAAAAAAATTCTGATAACAAACACTGCCAAATGCATGGCATAAATCTCCCAGAAATCTTCTTGCTTCCCTTGTCTGATTTCCTTCTTTCTCTAGCTATTTATCTAATGTGAATATTTCTTTCTTCCTTTTTTCCTTCCTCTCTTCCCCCTTTCTTCTTTCTCTCTTTTTCTCCTTTTCTTTTTTTCGTAAAGTGTGTTGCCATTTTTTCTTATAATGCTATAAATTTTTTAAATGATCAGTTTTTACATTCTTTTAAAACATTTTTTGAGTCCAAATTATCTCCCTTTCTGTGAGTTCCTCCCCCATAAATTGAGAAAGCCAACAATATGATATAGATTACATATGTAAAATTAAGCAAAGCATGATTCCACATTTAACTATGTCTCAAAAACAGTCAAGAAAAAAGATTAAAAAAATTGTACTTCAATCTGCACTGAGTTCTTCAGATCTCCTCTCTGGAGATGCATGGCATTTCTCCTCACAAATCCTTGGAATTATTTTGGTTCATTGTATTGATCAGAGGAGTTAGGTATTTTTTAATCTATCCTAAAATGCCACAGAATGCTGCTGTTTGGCTGTATCCTCTAGATGGGCCTGAAATGTCATAAAAATCAAATCAGAAGGGGCGGCTAGGTGGCTTTGTGGATAAAGCACCAGCCTTGGAGTCAGGAGTACCTGGGTTCAAATCTAGTCTCAGATGCCTAATAATTACCTAGCTGTGTGTCCTTGGGCAAGCCACTTAACTCCATTTGCCTTGCAAAAAAAAAAAAACTAAAAAAAATCAAATCAGAACCCTATAGGAATTAATCTTTTCTTTTCAACAGTTATGTGATCCTCAATTAGTCTCAATCTGACTTGTTGGACTAGGAACCAAAAACAGAATGCTCTCTTTCCTTACCTCTGCCCCTGCTTCCTGGCTATCTTCCTTTAAGATTCAAATCAAATTCCACCTTCTAACTCATCCCCATGTGGTTAGTATCTTTCCCTGAGATTGTCTCCTACTCACCCTGTATATATATATATATATATATATGGAATATGTTCTATCCCCCCCTTAGAATGTAAACTCCTTAAGAACAAGGATCATGCTTTTACCATTTGTTTTTGTCCCCAACACTTAGCACAGTGGCTGATATATATATATTTTCTGTTGTTCAGTTGTTTTTAAGTTGTCTGACACTATATAACCCCATTTGGGGTTTTCTTGGCAAAGATACTGGAGTGGTTTTCCAATTTCCTTCTCCAGATCATTTTACAAATATGAAAACTGAGGCAAATAGGGTTAAGTGACTTGTTTAGTGTCTCACAGTTAATGCTTGTTTGGGACTTCCTCTTCCTAACTCTCTGTCAAGCACTTTCTCAAGAGCACCACCTAACTGCCCTAACTTGACAAATAGAGTTCTTAATAAATACTTATTGGCTGACAACTGGAAAGGAGAAAAACTATATTGAAAATGGTGTAATTATGATGATCAAACATGCCTCTCTCAACCCCAGTTGAGAAAATGCATCTCTCTCCCTTTGGAGAGGAGTGCCATGGATATGAACTACCACATAGATTATAAGACTCATTATATCTGTTTACTTTTGATGAACTTATCTTTTTCACTTTTTGTTATGACAGGAAAGAAAGGAATATATTTGGAAACTTACAAGATGCAAAAGATGTTCATTTTTTTAAAATAAGGAAAGTTCTTTTTCATCCATATATAGATATAAGGATTTATACTCTAAAAGAGCATATATATATATATATATATATATATATATGTATATATATATATTTATATATTGCTTTGAAAATAGGGAAGGAGGGGGCGAATAGGTGGTGCAGCGGATAGAGCACTGACCCTAAAGTCAGGAGTACCTGAGTTCAAATCTGACCTCAGACAGGTAATAATTACCTAGCTGTGTGGCCTTGGGCAAGTCACTTAACCCCATTTGCCTTGCAAAAACCTAAAAAAACCCCAAATGAAAATAGGGAAGGAAAGCAAGATTAGGTGATGTAAAATCCTAAGAGTTAGAGCTGGAAGGAATTTGTGTGATCCAGAGCAATCCCCCTTTTTCCCAAGCTGAAGTTAAATAGACAAGGAAATGGAGATAGTGAAAAATTTAACATGCTCAAGACTGTATGGAGAGTGAATGAGCAGGGGAGAGAGAGAACTCAGCTCATCATGTCTACTCAAGCACACTTGTTTAACTGCTAAAGTGTTAGAGACAATGAGCCTAAGCCTAATGGAATGAAAACCAGAGTAGAGTATAAGTCAACAGTAATAATATTTGTCTCCAGTTTCAGGAGGTCCTCAGCATTTAAGTTCAACTTCACCCTAGAGCATCTTGGCAGAAATATTTATACTTGTTACACAACCCATGCAAACATTTGCTAAAAGTTTAGACTCCCTTAAAAAGGCAACGAGAGATTGCCCATTGATCAAAAAAGGAGGTGCCCTGCTTCTTAATAAGTTTAAAGTATGGTGTGATAAAAGTCTACCCATCTACTGAAATCCTTTTGTTTTCACAATATGATTTTGGGCAATGATTGGTCAGCCTCCAGTTTGTTTTCTGGATCCAAAAAAAATCTGGTTTGCATTCAAGGAGTGGGGCATTATTTTATATGTGTGTAGGAGGTCAGCAGGATCTAATAAGTCATCCAACTTCTCAGTCCTCCATGAAATTCTTAAGGCTAGAAGTTTTAGAGCAGTTGCCAACTTGTAACTGAGAGTAGAGGAGGAAGATTTCTTCACAGATACTATCCTACAAAAAGGATATCATAACTGTTAGATGAAAAAAGATCTGTGTATCTATACTTTGTATAGAGTAGGGGCTCAACAAATATTTGCAGAATATTGAGTCCATTCCCTTAGAGAAAATCATGGACTAAATGGATGAATGTTTTCATTTCATAGATCAACAAGTGTTTTTTGAATGCCTAGTCTTTGCAAGGCATTAGAGAGGATCTAGGATAGTTTTGAGAAGAGCTTAGAACCTATTTGATGTAATAAAAATGGAAATGACAGCAATAAGGAAGAATATATATCATGTTTCAAAAAGAGGCAGAGAGATGGGGTTTGAGCTGAGTCTTTGAAAGATGGGTATGAGTTAGATAGGTATCCTGGATGAGGGTGGTAAAGAAGTAGACCAGTCTGGCAATGTCAAAGGGTTCATACAGGAATTAATGTTGGGGAAAATAAATAGAAATAAGAGTGAAGCCAGAGGGGTCACTCTTTTTCAAGTCTTTCCCTTCTCCAATTTACCCTTCATGCAGTTGCCAGCATGAGATTCCCAGAGTTTGAGTTTGGATCAGGCCTTTCGGGTCCACAAATTCCATTAACTCTCTATTGGTCCTTAGAGCAATTTACAACCTGGCTCTCACACACTTTCCCAGACTTTTATTATATTACTCTTCTTCATGAATTTTTTCGTCCAACCATATCGACTTTCTTGTTCTTTCTCACTTGCAATAGTCCTACTTTCTCTGCTTTTGCAGAAGCTGTCCTTGATGCCTCATATGTACCTTTAAGAATCTCTAACATAGGGGTGGCTAGGTGGTACAGTGGACAGAGCACCAGCCTTGGAGTCAGGAGTACCTGGGTTCAAATCTGACCTCAGACACTTAATAACCTAGCCGTGTGGCCTTGGGCAAGCCACTTAACCCCATTGCCTTGAAAAAATCTAAAAAAAAAAAAAGAATCTCTAACATTCTTCAAAACTCAGTTCCTCCATAAAGCCTTTCCTTACCCTTGGAGTTGCTTGTGATTCCCTGGTGAAATTACTTTTAAATAATATTTATTTTGTTCATCTTTTGCAGACATTTTCCTAATTAAAATCCTTGAAAGCAGTGAAGGAAGACTTATCTTCATGAATTAAATTCTAACCTCAGACACTCACTAGCTGTGTGACCCTGGGCAAATCAACCTTGATTGTCTCAATTTCCTCATCTAAAATGAGCAGGAGAAAGAAATTAGTGTCTTTACTAAGAAAATCTCAAATGGAATCTTGGAGTGTTGGGAATGACTGAAACAACTAAACAACAATAATAAAAATGTATCAAATACTAAGCTAATCGCTTTACAAAAATAATCTCAGATTATCTCATAATAGCCTTGGGAGATAGATACTTTTCCAGATTCTTATTTTACATGTGAGGAAATTGAGGCAAATAAAGGTTAATTGACTTGCCCAAATCTTTAGTGAGTATCTGAGGTTAGATTTGATATTGCAGAGAAGATGCAAATCTGTATTGATACAAGGGAAAGTTCCTCACCAGGAAATCAATGAAATCTCAGGTCCAATTCTTCTCTTGTAGATAACAACTACTAACATCCATATATCACCTTCTATGAGCCAAGACTTTGCTTTCCAATTATTATATCATTTGGCCCTCATAACAACCTTGAGAGGAAAGTGCCACTATTGTCTCAATTTTACAGTTGAGGAAATTGGGGCTAACAGGGTTAAGTGAGTTGCCCAGGGTCACATACCTGGTGTCTGATGTTGAATTAGAACTCCTGAAACTTAGTGGTTCATCAACTGTGCCACCTAGTGGCCAGAGAAGCAGTGAACCTATACAGTCTTCGGAGTGGCATTACAGAGAAATGAAGTATGGAGAGAGCGTGGACTATATTACAATGGCTATTCTAAAGTGACTAAGAGCTGTCAAACTAGGGTGGGAGCTGTAGGAATAGAGAAGGAAAATGAATAGGAATGGAGGTAGGAATGGAAGCCTTTCCTGTTATGGAATCCCAAATTTTGAGTTGCAAAGTACCTTAGTCAGTACCTCATTAAACTATTTTATTTTACAATAGGAATCAGTGAATGGTTACCAGGGCCTTGAACTCAGGCAGACATGAATTCAAATTCAGCTTCAGATACTTACTAGTTGCTGGGCAAGATACTTACTAGTTACTACTTACTGGGCAAGTCACCGTACCAATTTAGTCTCATTTTCCTTAACTGTAAATTGGAGATAATAACATCACCAACCTCTCCCAGTTGTTGTGAGGATCAAATGTGATAATATTTATAAAGTGCTAAGCATAGTGCTTTGCAAATAGCAATCATTTAGTAAATTCTCCTTTCCTCTCACTTTCTCCCCTTTTTCCCCCCTACTTCCCTCCCTTCCTCTCTTGACTATTTCCACTGTACCATACTGTCTCTCATTACTTTTGCATTAGGAGGTATGGTGGGATAGCACCCTGATACCAGGTCCAATTCTTTTATTATATTGTAATTGTCTCCTACTTACTAGCTCCGTGAATCTAAATACTTTACTTAAATTCTCTCAGTCTAGGTTTCCTCGTTTGTAAAATTGGGATAATTAATCTCACTACTTCACTTAGTTGTTATGATAGATCAAATAGCAAAATATGCATAAGGCATTTTGAAACCCTTAAATCCTACATAAAAGTTAGCTATTATTATGAGAGAAGCCTTAGAATCTTTAATAGACACTTGGGCACTTCATTATTCATG
Organism: Macrotis lagotis; assembly: GCF_037893015.1. Taxonomy (NCBI): domain Eukaryota; kingdom Metazoa; phylum Chordata; class Mammalia; order Peramelemorphia; family Peramelidae; genus Macrotis; species Macrotis lagotis. The sequence continues at coordinate 282,861,862 of NC_133658.1, forward strand.
ACCGTATTCGGCTAGTTCTGTATACCTTCAATTAGGGCCTGAGGGCAAGTAGCTATCATATTCCTCTTTTGTATTTCCCCAGCTTGGCATAAGGCCATAGACCTTCACTTCTCTGTCAGTTCAATGGAATTGAACTTCAAGGCTTTGTACTTTTTTTAAAACCTATAATGGTTAACTACAGCCATGGCCTGAGGGTCTGAATAGCCTAACATCATGGGAATTTAGCTGCTCTTTCTGGGAGCTGGTGGGGTAAGTATGAATTTCTATTATAGCCTAAGTCTCATGAGGGTCTGAGGGTTCCTATTAAGTATTGGCAGAAGCCTGCTATAGCATCGCTTTGATCTTTTGACCTTAAATCTTCCATCCCCTGCTGCAACTGGCTCTTGGGGAAAGAGGAAGTAAAGACAGTGAAGACCTGGGATTTCCATTTCCATCTCCTGTTTTGCAGGTTGGACTGCCATCTACTACAGTTTCTTGTATGATTTCTAGTCTTCAGAGGGAAAAGAAGTAGTGATATCTGGCCTCCTATCTGAACATTGATCATGTGACTTGTCTCTCATGATGTACTTTTATCTTATTCATCTCCAGGCTTCTTTGTGAAGAGGATTAGTATGTTCTTCATGATGATGACAATTCTCATATTATGTCATACCCTACACATGCCAGTAATTCTGAATCCTGGTAAATCATTATCTAACCTCCATTCCCTATCCCCTATCTCCCAATTCCTTATTTCTACTTCTTACAACCCTTCCATTCCAAAGTTCCATTCCTACTCCTTCCACTATATTCTATGGAATGCCTGTTAGGCAACAAACTTCCCTTCATTCCAAGCATGGGAGACAACCAGAGAAAATGATCCCAGAGATTAAGTGTCTTATTCACAGAACAGGATGAAGGCCAGTGTCATTGAATCAAAAAGGTGAGTAAGATATAAGAAGACCAGAAAAAGAGAGTCAGAAGAGGGAGAGCACTCTCTTGTTCCTTCTATATTCTAGCAATCAGTGGAGGTTGACTTTCTTCAGATGGCACAGCTTTCTTGATATCTCCACTATTGGCTGAACCTTCTCTCTTGCCCCTTGATACATTGGTTGAGTGGTGAACACTCCTTACTCCCCATTACCACTTCCAAGTTCTCTCCTACATCCATTACCCAATAACTTCTCCCCTTTTGAGGTTCATGCAAATTATTATAACCATCCAATCAAAATCTTGGTAGCTATTATCTAAAGGCCTTTGAGTCACTCCCTTTCTTTCCACAATAAAGTCACTATTTCATACCCATATCCTAATTACTCAGTGACCATTGATTTTACCGTCTTGACTAGGCCTTTTTCTCAGGTCCTCCTGACTCCAGAGTCAGTGTTCTATCCACTGAGGATGTGCCTTGTTCTCTCTTCCAATACTGCCACCACCCTAGGGCAGGCCTTCATTACCTTATTTTTTTTTTTTTTTTGCAAGGCAAATGGGCTTAAAGTGGCTTGCCCAAGGCCACACAGCTAGGTAATTATTAAGTGTTTGAGATCGGATTTGAACCCACGTACTTCTGACTCCAAGGCTGGTGCTTTATCCACTACACCACCTAGCCACCCCTACCTTCATTACCTTATACTTGAATTGTTACAACCTGCTGATTGATCTGCTTACTTCAGATCTCTCTCTCGGCTCCAATTCTCTATTCAACAGCCAGTGATTTTTCTAAAACTCAGGTCCAATCATGTTACTTTTCTACTTAAAAAAAAAAAAACTCCAGTGGCTCCCTATCACCTCAAAAAAAAAAAAACCCAAACCAATTATAAAATCCTCTGATTGGTGTTTAAAACTTTTTATAATCTAGTCCTTGCTCTCCCTCTTCTGACCCTCTTTTTCTGGTCTTCTTACATCTTACTCACCTTTTTGATCCAATGACACTGGCCTTCAACCTGTTCTGTGAATAAGACACTTAATCTCTGGGATCATGACATTTTCTCTGGTTGTCTCCCATGCTTAGAATGCTCTTCCTCCTCATTTCTGCCTCCTGATTTCCCTGGCTTCCTTAAAGTCCCTGTTAAGATCACATCTTTAGGAAGCCTTTCTTAAGCTCCCCAATTCTAGTGCTTTTACTTGGAAAATTATTTCCTATTTATTCTGTATATCATTTTTTGTGTATGATCATTTGCTGTTGACTCCCCTTCCCCCCAAATAGGGAGTTCTTTGAGAATAGGCACTGGCTTTTACATTTCTTTTTATCCCTAGAGTTTACTTCAGTGCTTGGAACATAGTAAGTAAATGTTTATTGACTCACTCACTCACTAACTATAGTCCTTATCGAAGTGTGGAAAATACAGTCTCATCCTTCACTGGAACATTTCAGGGAAGGAAGTGAAGGATCACAGAAAATATTCAGAAAACCAACTGGATTTGGCTTCATTTTATTGGACTTTCTTCAGTGGAACGAACTCCCTGAAAACAGGGACAGTTTTTTTGACTTTATATCTCAATCAACAAAACAAAGGAAATTCCTTGCTCATCAAATACATTCTCATTGGATTAACTTTAATCTAGTGAATTCTTGTCCTATCTGATCTTTCAGATGGATTCACCCAACTGCTGCCAGTGATAATAAAAAAAGACCCAAGAAAATCTCCTAGAAACATTATTCTTAGTGTTATTGTGAAGAGACAGTCAGAAGTCTAGATACCATTTATGGTGAGGAAAAAAGACCCCCTCCCCCAAAAAAGGTGGCATGAAAAGACAAAAAAAATCAGCTAAAGATAAAAAGAATACCCAGAGAATAAGAGACATAGAGGGAAATGGAGATGAATATCAAGGAAGCTTAGGGAAAGAGTCAGTCTTACAGGGAGGTGCCTCTTAGATGTGTGGCCCTAATTGTGGTTGCCAAATTTTTATAGCATTTGTGATTGGATTAATTAATCATTCAATGATAACTGTTCTTTAGACATTTTAGCATTCAATACTAATCACTTAATTACTTGGCTTTTTGCTTCTGGAGGTCTGCTCCTCCTAATTAGATTCTTCAACTGTGGGTCCAGCAGCCACTGACTCTCCTCCTGATACTCTGCGGCATGTCAGATTCTGGAGACAGTGATGCCTTCTGACTGCCTTCTGCTTCTTGTCACCTTTCATAATCTCTGCTGCTCTAGAACAACCAACGGTCTAATTTGTTTTAGGTGTTTATTATCTCAGTAATCATGCTATGAGATTTATCTGGGGGAGTGGATCATGTGATAGAATGAGCTCCTATCACAAACTCAAGGCTAAGAAGGAAAGATCAGAGAACTATTTGATAGAGTGACAGTGTTAAATTAGAGGACCAGCTTTTGAGTCAGGAAAACCAGGGTTTAAATCCTGCCTCTGACATATAATAGTTGTGTGGGCAAATTATTTAACCTCTAGGTTACTAGGCGCAGAATATAAGTTGCAAAGAAGGCACTAGCCTGCATTGATAGAAGGCATTACCTGACTAAGGAATATTTACACACACACACACACACACACACACACACACAGTATCAATGAATATCAAAGATTCTGTTCTTCTATAATCTAATGCAACATAGAAGGAAGAACAACTTGGGCTCTTTTATATCCTGGAAAAAAGTCATTTTACTGACCCCAGCTGAAAATGGGAGCATACCACCTAAAATTTCTAGCTAAATGAAATAAACTAAAAGGGACTTGAGCTCCAAAGAAGAAGTAACAGCCCAGAGTTAGCTATGCAAATGTGTGTATGGACTTATTTCCCTGGGATGCACGAGTTCATTAGAACTGCAGTAGAAAATTCTTTGGGGGCTTCTTAGCTTCTCTATTGGTGAGAGAGGCTAGCCCCTGGCATATTAAAAGATCTTTTGCTTCAGGCTAGACAGGGAGGGGGTATCCCCCTTGCTAATTACAAGCTAAATGCAGCCAGGCAACACATACTGCAGTGCAGAAGGGTATCCAGCCAGCAAGAACTTAGAGGAGTGTGAAAATAATGATCTTAGCAATTCACAGGTTTTCAATAACATTGCTTAGTAACAGGCTGAGTGTCTTGCCTTGGTGACCCCTTTTCCCTCTCTCCCTTCCTCCTTCTTCCTATGCAACAAACCAGAGCACAGACAGACAGCTGAAGGAAGATAGTCTTTGGAGAAAGAAAGAAAAGTCTATATTTGATGTAGAGAGCAAAGGAGAATGAAAACTTGAGATAAGTTTTTAGTTTTAACTTTTAGCTTTAGCTTGAGGCTAATTCAATTCCCACCACAAAAGAAAAAAAATAGTCTTTAGAATTCAATTTAGTGAATAATTAGTTAGCAACTATTAGAGGGAAAGGCACTCGAGAGACAAAAAGATAGAGCCCATGTAGTCACTACTCTCAAAGAACTTATGTTCTAAGAGGGGTGGTGGTGAGATTGAGGTGGGGAGGACAAGTATTCATGTAACAGAAAAGTCTGGCACTTCTCACAGAAAAGGTGCTTATCTTCCTTTCCCTCCCATCTTTTCTCACCATTCCTACCAATTAAATCATTGGGTGACTTCAGCTGGGAGAAAAGACAAAGGGTCTCACATCTCATGAACTTTAAAATTTTTGGCTCTGGACTTGAGGGAAACTTATCAGTGTGATTTTCAGAGTACAAACTCATTGAGCATTGCCACTAAACCAGGAACCCAGGTTCAAGATAAGCAGCTTCCTGAACCAAACAGAATGTCCCTATAAAGAATAAAGCATGAAAAAAGCCTGGAGACCCTTTCAGATCCTGTTTCTTCTTTCTTGTCAAGGTCCAGATTGGAAAAACAATTTGTCAGTTTCTACTTAAGGGCTCCACATCAGTAGTTTGCTATTGATAGTGTCAAAGAAAAAATATTAATATTAATAATGTACATTGTGATTTAGGCTCAAGTCTCTCAGGGATAATTTTATTTCATGTGAAACTATATCCAAGCCATCTTTAATTTACAGAAAGGTTTGAACAAACTACCTTGGTCCCTCCATAACACTTACATGACTCTCTGCCCCAAGATTTCAGATAATAACTAAAATCAGATATTTTAAAAATATAGTCTGGGTTAACATTCCAAATTGAGCAGCCAAGTCATAATCCTGTTCCTACTCCCCTCCATTTTAGCTGCAGCTATATGGTCTGGTGGGGTAACTAGGTGGCCCAGTGGATTCAGGAAGATGGGAATTTTAATCTGGCCTCAGACATTTGCCACGTATTAGCTGTGTGACCTTGGGCAAGTCATTTAACCCCTACTGCCTCATGTCCAGGGCCATCTATAGTTGTCCTGATTCATATCTGGCCAATGGACCCAGATAGCTCTGGAGGAGAAAGTGAGACTGGTGGCTTAGCATAGCCCCCCTCACTCAAATCCAGTTTATGTGCTTGTCATGGTATTACCTCCCTGATGGTCTTCTTCAATAACAAAGGACAAAAAATCAATATCAACACTAGTGTATAGAGCACCAGGTATGGAGGGACCTTCTCCCTTTCTTTTCTAGTAATTCCTTCATCAGTAGAGAAGTATGGATTCTAACACTGTTCATCTCAATGGGTAGGGAGGCTCTCAGGTAAACTCCAAAAGAGTTAAATGTGATTATTACTCTCAATCTAAAAAGCCTTTTTTTGGACCATTCAATCATCTTTCTAAGGTTGGAAGAGACTTTAGAGAAAAATATTATTTCTTACTATTTCTAAAGAAGCTAAAAAGATTTTAAATATGCTTTTAAATATGTCATTGGATTCAGAGCTGGAAAGGACCTTAAAGATCATCTATTCCCTCCTTCATACTTCTTGACCTCCATAAAAGGGGAAGTCAAATTTTAGAAAATTTAATCAATTGACTCAAGATCACACAGCTAAAAAAGAAGCTTATTTGTTTCTCAGTCATCTCCTACTCTTAATGACTCCATCTGGGTGTGTGTGTGTGTGTGTGTGTGTGTGTGTGTGTGTGTGTGTGTGTGTTTGTGAGTACAAAGATATTGAAGTGGTTTGCCATTTCATTCTCCAGTCCATTTAACAGATGAGGAAACTGAGGCAAACAGGATTAAGTGGCTTGCCCAAGGTCACATAGCTACTAAGCGTTTAAGGCTATATTTGAACCTAAAGAGATGAGTCTTTCTGGGTCTTGCTTAGGCTACCTGGGAAGGAGCAGTGGATAGAGTATTAGGTGCCCTAAACAAGAAGCAGAGCTGGAATTCTCACCTTTGTCATTCAGTGAATCAATTAGCATTTATTAAGTGCCTACTCTGTCCCAGGTACCTCTCATTATACCATGCTAATTATATGCCAAGAAATGCTAGGAAATATTTATATGTCCTTTTCATGGAGAACAGAAAAACACCACTACCTTTTTCGAGTTATAGACATTGGTGTGCAATCAGGTTAGGAAGGGTTCTATTATGTACTCCAACTATGTGGACTACATAATACAGTATCTTCACTGAATCAAATAGCTTGTTGACAGTAGAAAATAGATCACATAGAAGTTTGGGAGGATGGAGAAAGCAAATACCCAAATTCTTCACCTCAGAAATTCCTTGAACCTGTGCTTGATTGAAGAAACCAAAATGTTCTGCAGCAAATGTCAATCTTAATATAAAGGTTTTGTAACATCTCATTACAATGGGAAAACTGGATTGTTGAAGCAGAGAATGTCAAATTAGGGCTCCACATCAGTAGTTTGCTATTGATAGTGTCAAAGAAAAAATACTAATATTAATAATGTACATTATGATTTAGGTTCAAGTCTATCAAGGGACAATTTTATTTCATATGAATCTATATCCAAGCCATCTAGTTTGGAGAAAGGGATGTCCAGACTAGCATTGTCCCTCCATAGCACTGACATGACTCTGCACCAAGAAGATTGCAGGTAATAATAGGAATTTTGAGTAAGGATCAGATATTTACAAAATCCAGTCTATGTTAACATTCCACAATTGAGCAGCCAAGTCATAATTCTGTTTCTACCCCCCTCCATTTTTGCTGCAGCTACATGGTCTTTTTTCCAGAGCAGATGTTCTAATAGGTCTTTTGAAAACAAAAGAGAACCTATAGAACTGGAAGCAGCATGTCTTTATTTAAACTTTTTCTTCTACCTCTTTCTTTCTCTCCTTTTTCATGCTTTCAATATCTTTCCTCCCAACTCCCAATAAAAAGGGACTGTGAGATGTGTGTGTATGTCTTTGAGATTTTCATGACCATTTAATTTTTTTAAAAAACTGGGCAAAGGGGGTTGAGAGAAGATGCCATCTATAACTAATGGTCATGATTTAGTAAGAGCAGTCTCTTTCTTGGAGACAAGCTAGATCCAAAGAGATGGATGGGTTGGAGCAGGCCTGCCTGTTAGCTCCAGTATTATGAAATTCAGGTTTTTAGAGGACATAAGCCCTTGCTGACCTGCCAAGTGTAACAGGAAGAGATGGAGATGCCCTCTGGAAATGCAGAGAAACTGAAAATCACTGAGGATGGCTGGTTAGGAAAGGGAGACTAGAGCAAGCCTGTGACCTGTGGCCTCTCCTCTGGCGCTTAGCCCAAGGATAGAGGGGTATCCATTAAGATTTGAACAGCAGCATAAGGCATGGAAGGAGGAAAATCAGTGATGCCTGGGCAATTTTTGCTGTTGTTGTTTAGTTGTTTCATTTGTGTCTGACTCTTCATGGCCGCATTTTTATTTTCTTGGCAAAGAGGCTGGAGTGGTTTACCAGGATTGGGTAGTAACTTAGTCAATTACTAAGTTAGAAAAATACCCATCTTTAGGGAAGCCCCTAGAAAGGAGGGGTGGAAAGATTTTCTAGAGAAGCTTTTTTTTGGATCGCTTTTTCTTGGCCCCCAAAACTGTTGATCCACCTCTGGATCTCCCCTGTATTTTCTTTTCTTTCTTTAAAAAAAATTTTTTTTTGCAAGACATTGGGGTTAAGTGGCACACAGCTAGGTAATTATTAAGCGTCTGAGGCCGGATCTGAACTCAGGTACGCCTGACTCCACTATCCACTAGGCACCTAGTCCACCCCTCCCCTGTATTTTCTACTGGTCCCTTGATCAGTTCAGAAACTGTGCTGCGTTGCAAAGATTTCAAGCTCTGTTTTGCTCTCTTACGAAGTTAAGTAAAGGAGCACATCACTTTTGGAGTGTTTTGTTTTCTTATCTGCAAAATGGGGCGAATAATTCTTGCGTCATCTAACTCTCGGAACCGTAGTGAAGATCCAAGGAGCTACTATACCTGGGAGAGAGCACTAAGTAAAAGTAAGGGCCTATCCAAAGGTAACTCCGTTTTTGCTTTCCTTTTAGTGACACGCTTGTCTGGAAAGGCCATGGGGTAAGTAGCCCAAGAGTCCGGCTGGAACTCAGGCCCTTGGACTTCAGGCGCTGGGCTCTTTCCTTTGTGTCATGCCACGAGGCATCCGTGTCCCGGTTAATCGTTCCCATTTATGTAGCTGTCTTCTACTTCGGGGCCAAGCCGCGGGGGTTCGGAACTGCTCAGGAGAGGGCATCGGGGGCAAGGCGCTGGATAGGCCACCCCTCCATTCCTCCATGCCCACTCTCGAACCGGAGGGGAAGGGGGCCCTGGCTTGCACCGTGCGCCCTGGACAAGGCGCGTGTCGGAGCGCTTCGCTCCTTCCTAAGGACAAGCTGCAGACCCGAAACCTGTGGGGAGGGGGCTCGGCAGGCCGGGAACCCGAGGGAGGGGCGGCCTGGGCTAGAAACGGCCAAATGCCGGCCCGCTCCCCTCCCCCCGGGCAGCCCCACGCCTCCCCAGCCCGTTTCCTTTCGTTCGGCAGTCAAAAAGTCGCGGCTGCCAGCCGCCCTCCCCTTTAACGGGCGGCTGCGGCGGCTCGGGAGGCCGGCGGCTCCCGGGACTCGGAGCCCCCACCCCCCGCGGCGGCCTCCCTGCGGCGGCCCCGGCCCGCGGAGCTGCACGGCCGGCCGCCCGGGCGCCCCCTGCCCCGGCCCGCCCCTGCTGGGTGCCCGCCGCGGCCGCGATGGAGAGCGAGCGGGGGCGCCGCCGGCCCGGGGGTGCGGGCCCCAGGCGGGGCTGAAGGCAGCGGCCCGAGCGGGGCTCCGCGGAGCGAGGGCGGCCGGGGCGCAGCCCCCCGCCGCCCCGGGCCTGCCCTCTGCTGCCGCCTCTGCCCCCGCCGCCCCGGGCCTGCCCTCTGCTGCCGCCTCTGCCCCCGCCGCCCCGGGCCTGCCCTCTGCTGCCCCGTCTCTGCCCCCGCCGCCGGGTGGCGCCCCGCCCCTGCCAGGATGAGGAGGCTGCGGCGCCTGGTGCACCTGGTGCTCTTCTGCCCGCTGACCAAGGGCTTGCAGGTAAGGCCGGGGGCCGGAAGTTTGGGGGGGAGGGGAGCCGGGGGGTCGGGTCTGGGCAGAGGGGAAGGGTCGCCACCGCCAAGAAGGGCCCTCGGATGCCTTCTTTCCCGTCACTCCCCGGAGGCATCCGATGGCGTGGACCCCGTGCAGAGGGAAGGCCGTCCGTCAGCCCTTTGACGGCCTTGGCCCTCCACCTCCCCAACCCACCCAGCCCCTCCCCCAGGCTGCCAGTCACCCGGCAGACTGGGCACCGACAAAGTTATTTGTTCTCGTTCCCTTCTGCTCCACTCCCCACCCATGGCTAAATGTTCAGACCCCCTGCCTTCTTCCAAGCTGGGTAGCTTTGCCAGGCCGCCCCACCCCACCCCAGCCATGCTTCTTCCCCAGACCGAGGAGTGAGGAGAGCGAGCCATCACATCACGCAGAATAGTGTTCTCCTGCTGTCCCTCAACTAGGAGCTAGATTCTGGATACAAAGAGCCGATGGGAAAGATAACCTCAGGCCAGGATGGGAATGCTGCCTTCTGCCAGGTCGGGTGCCTTTCCCAGGCTGGGGAAAGGGCACAGCTATTTATTGGCAAACTAGAATCTTCTTGATTTTCAAGAGAGATGCACCCTGCGTCTCCTGTATTTGCTCTCCTGCCTTCCCTTTTATCCAGACTGTAGCATGGACCCTTAGTACAGGCAAATGCGATGCACAACTGGAAGCTTTAATTCTTCCTTTCCTTCTGGCTTAACTTGTGACATTGAAAGAACAGACTCTCTAGAGGAAAGTGGGGAAGGAACAGAAAAATAACAGCTTTCATTTGGCCACATTTGCTTCTAAAGGCTGAGTTTAAGTCTATGTTGATGGGTGAAGAAGAAAAGAAAGGCAATGATTTGGGAAAATAATGGTGGAGTATGTAAAGTACAGAAATTGAGGAAGGATCTCTCCCTTACCCTAAGTCTGACAGAGAGGTGAATTGTGTGTTTCAGAGGGGGACTTCATACTTTTAAATAAGCAGAATACATAATGAGAGAGAACAAATATTTTCTGACATTTTGTGTTTTCCCACAAAAAGAAGTTAAGACTTTATTGTTTTTTTTTTTTAGTCTGAATCTTTATGATAACTAAATAGCCAATAATCAATCCATCCACGCAGGTTTGGGAGAGGGAATTGGTACATAGATCTTTTGCACTGATAAAGATTAAGATGTTTTATAAGATATCACAAATATAACTGATATATTGCTTCCCTTCTCAGCAGGTGGGGGAAAGGGATTGAAGAGAGAGACAGATTTTGGAATTCATTTAAAAAAATGAAAGTTAAAAACAAATTATACCTTGGGACTTGTTTCTTTGTTTGTTTAAAGATAAAGATCAATCTTGTTTCCTGCCTAATTGAAAGTCTTAATCCTTAATCCATGGAAGTACCCAGTGCCAGAATGGTTCTGACAAGTAACAGGCAAGGCTTCCTGGCATACACATTCTTTCTGCTTCTCCTGTTAGAGAAGAGGACAGAGGTATGGTGGGATCCAGGGGCCCACCAGGGAAAACATGCTCTAGACCCCCATGTACTGAGAAGTGAGTAGATATATTTGAAGGTTTTTAAATTTTTAAATTTATTTTTTTATTGGGAATAGTTAACATCAAATAAAATGTGCATTCTCATATCCCCTGTGGTATAGAAGCAGGAGGGGCTTATAAACATGAAACAGTAAATCTCTATTATGTAGAACTTGCCTTTCTTTCAAGTATATAATGAATTCAGTATATAACTTCCAAGCTGTCCTGCTTTGTTAGTGATTCCTTGTGGCTTTCCTTCTATTTTCTTTCTCCTTTTTTCTTTTTTTCTTTTTTGGAGGGAGGACCTTTCCTATCTCTCCCATCACCCTAACTGAAAGAAAAGAAAAATCAAGACTTGTATCAAATATGCAGACAAGCACAATGTTTCATATTAGTCACGTGCAATGCCTCATTGCCTCATTTTGTACCTCTGTATCTTTGAAGGTTGTCCACTAAAAAAAAATGACATGTGCACATCTTTGCTGAATCAATAAGCCCCACTATGTCTCAGATATTGTGCTGAACACTGAAGATGAGAAGGGAAAAAAAGCATTAAAAACAGCCTCCTGCTCCCAAGGGGCTCATATTCCAATGTGCACAACTGGGTCTACACAAGGTACCTGACAAACTAGGTAGCACAATGGATAGAGTGCCAGCCTGGAGTCAAGAGAGACCTGACTGAATAGTTGTGTAACCCTGGGCAAGTCACTTAATCCAGTTTGCTTCAGTTTCCTCATTTGTAACTGGAGAAGGAAATGACAAACCATTTTATTGTCTTTGTCAAGAAACCCCTAAAATGGTATCCCAAAGAGTCAGACATATACAGAGTCTGTGGAAGGTCACTTTAGAGGGGAAGAAAGCTGTGGGGACCTGGAAAGGTCAACTACAGAGAATAGTATTAGAGTCTTGAAGAAAGCCAGGGATTCTAAGAATTGGACATGAGGAGGCAGAGGCAGGCCAGAGCATAGACAGTTGAATGCAAAGGGACTGAGTAGAGAGATGAATTGGTATGTGTAAAGAGCAATGAGAAGACCATTATAGTCACTGATCTGTAGAGCTGGTAAAGGGGAATAACATGTAAAAAGACTAGAAGTATAGGAACGTTTCATACATACTTAGAGCAGCAACCAAAACCTAGTCTAGCTCCAGGTTTTAAGAGCAGATGAAACTTCTGTAGGTCAAAGAGGGTGAAGAGGGTACTGATGCTGATGGGCATTTAAAGACCCCGTGCTGTGTCTAGGCCTGAGTAAGCACTAGGAGATTTACTTGGACAGATGGAGAATTTAACAGCTTCCAGGCCCAGAGAGAGAGACAGTGAGGCAATTTCAATAGTTCATTTCCGATTCCTTTGATTTCTGAGTTGCCAACTGTGCAGCCTGAATGGCATAGAGGGGAGCTCTCTTGGCATGTGGGTTGGTGTGCTTCATTTTCTCTTCAGTATTTCCACCTCTGGTCTCATCCCAGTTGGTGAGGCAGCAGCAAGAACGGAGTTCTGTTTGTGTTGCTCTGAGGACCTAATCGATCAATCTTATTCACTGGGAGGGAAGCTGTATATACTGGATATGAATCTTCATAGCCCCAGGCTACCAATAAAGCAATGACCTTTGAGGAGTCAAAATCTAATTTTCTGCCCTTTGGACAATGGTTTCCAGAGCCACTTGGGTGAGATAACAGTCGTGTGTTCCCAAGTTAGTGTCACCTCAGTAATAGTAAGTCTAAGGGAGGAGGAGGAGCTGGGCAAGTCGACAGAAGCTAGAATAGGCTTAATGAACTCAGTCTTTGCCTCCATAAGGAAAGACTGAAGGCAAGCTGTCAGGAAGAGACCTTGAAGATACAAGAGAGTCAGCTAGAGCTACTTGTCCACCAGGGAAAACATGCAGATAAGGAAAATACATACACATCAGACTGGGCAGCACCCAACCTCCCACCCCTTCCCATGGTCAGACATGTTTTCAAAACTGAGAAGGCAGACAGGTTTGGGCTTAGCCTGACAGGTGGAGTAGAGCTGTGGCAAGAGATAGAGAAGAGACCAACTGCCAGGAAATAAATGAAGTATGATAGTATGAGAAAACAGCCACACTCCCCCACCCCCATCCCTTTACCCAGTTACAAATGCTCCTTTATGGCTGGCTGCAAACTGAGCACTTACCTAGTGCTAAGTCACTCCATAACAGAGGCAAGAGGTATAAGCTCAAACCCTCAGAACAGCCAGATGTGCCATTGAAGAAGCTACAAGTCACAAATACTAAATTTCCCTCATTTCCTTTGGAATTCTGATCACTATCAAGGTCTGAATTCCAGGTCTCTCTCTCTGCACACCTAGGAGAAGAGTGCAGATCTAACCTGTGTTGAGTTTCTGATAAAGGATGGGTTTTCTTCCTGGCCCTAGTCTGTCTAGTTTTAAATCTCAGAAGCACTGGGGTTCTTGCCATTTTCCTTGGAAGAAAGCCTGCTCTCTAATGAAATGCCTGGCTTTTCTCTCCTCTAGATTATTAGCCACTCCTCATTCTTTGCCTTATATCATGTTCTTCTTTGGCATTGTTCACAACAACCTTAGTTCTCTTTGGTCAGTTCCTTAAATGCCCTCATTCTGTTTAATAGGTATTTGCCTAGTCTATGGATTCACAGTTTTGGGCTCATTTTAGAGAGATTGGAGAATAAAGAATATTATCCTAGGCCCCTAAAGGCTTGGACACTTTAATGTCAATCATCTACCTGCAATAGTTTCTCTTTAACCCGGGATATTAATCTCTTTGTCAAGATGCAGCTTGCATAGTGGTCCATTTTTCCTGGATGCTGACCTTAGGAAGAATCACTAAAAACAGCAGAAATAAAAGAAACCCTTTCTCTTCCACATAAAATCCTTATTAAGACATGCTTCCCTTCTACTTCCTGCAGTTATTTCCTAGGATTCATTTAACTTCACAGACAGAGCATTTGTGCAAAGGGACACTAACCAACTATGAGTTATATAGTGTTAGTTAATTGAATCCAATTCCCTCATTTTGAAATCAGGAAAACTGAGACTCAAAGATGAAAATGACTTCTTCAAGGACCTAAGTCAAGACTAAACTCTGTGTCTTTTCTTACCAGTCAAGGGCTTTTTCCTCCTTTCACCTACATTGACAGAAAATTTCAGAAAATTTAAGTCACCTATTATTTAGTATCTATTATCTGCCAAGCACTTTGTTACTGAATATGCAAAGAAAGACAAAAACAGACCCTGTTTTTAAGGAATCATAGTGTAATAAGGAGATAAAATGCAAATAAGATATATAATGGATAAATTGTATCTATCCCTCAGTGGGAAGGCACTCAAAGAGGAAATAAATACTTTGGGGACTTGGAAACTGCTACATCTTTTTCTTCTGAAGTAATTAATGGGCCTTGATCCTTGACAGAAAATCCCATCCCCTACATGGTGAGAAAGGTATGCTGTAGGTAGTTTGTAGAGGTTTTTGAAAGCTGATTATTAAATTTTCAATGTAAGCATTTACACTGTGAAAATAGACAAATGTTACAAATCGAGACTTGATTTATTGGTTTGTTGATGATTTAGATTTAAGAAAGTGATGAAAATGTTAATAATATAGATTAAATTTAAAAGTGTGTTGGGGGCAGCTAGGTGGTATAGTGGTTAGACAACCAGTCCTGGAGTCAGGAGGACCTGAGTTCAAATCTGGCCAAAGACACTTAATAATTGCCTAGCTGTGTGACCTGGGGCAAGTCACTTAACTCCCTTGCCTTAAATAAATAAAAAGAGAGAGATTTTTTAAAAAGTTTATTAGGTGTACAATCCTCTCCGCATCCAGAGCCAGTTGTTAAACATTTACCAGCATGATACTGAATAGAAAATATAAATAAAAGCAACATTCAAGGTTTTTAGACATAATGAAACTGTGGGAACTCAGCTCCCTGCTCCACTCTTATCAGTTCATTGTGTTTAACCAATTGGAAGTCAAGTGCCACACACACACACACACACACACACACACACACATACACACGTGTTTCTAAATCCCCAAGCCTCTTTATTTCTTGCATTTCTGTTTTGGGGAGGACAGAATCATGGGGAAACTGTTCATAGAGATAGTGGGGCTATGGTACTGATTTCTAGTAGCATTCTGAGAATCCTCAAAATAACTGCTCAGTACAGGTCACCCTTTGCTGTTGCCTGCTGGAGGCAAATACTGCTTTTGTTATGTACATACATCTTTGCCTGTGCTGAGGGGGTGGGTAGGTTTGACTGCTAACATCCTTTCTGAAACTGAAAATAATACAGCTAGGGATTTACCTAGTACCTTTTCCTCAGAGCTCCTGGCACACACATCCTGTATCTACAATCTCCTACATCCCATAGATGTTGAATTTCAACTTCTAGCATGGATGATTCAGCATCCCAAAAAGAAGGGGAGGTGAAGGCAGTGATTCAATTTTCCCATTAGACAGCAGAGGTTAAGGGATTTGTGTAAGTCATATAAGGCTTGAAGTCAGATTTTTTTTTGGGGGGGGGAGGTTTGCAAGGCAGTGGGGTTAAGTGGCTTGCCCAAGGCCACACAGCTAGGTAATAATTATTAAGTGTCTAAGGCTCGATTTGAACTCAGATACTTCTGACTCCAGGGCTGGTGCTCTATCCACCTAGCCTCCCCTTGAAGTCAGATTCCCCCCCCCCCCAGCTATCTCATTTTGCCTTGACCAGGTAGGCAAGAAAGAGGAAATAGTTTTGACTACAGTGCCTAATGAGAGGAAATTAAATCAAAAGCCAGGTTTCAGATCACTCCGTGCTATCCATCAACTCATACTGCCTTCCCCAAACTGATTTGGAGAACATTGCAGTCAAGGGTGGGCTATGCTTTGAGTGATATAATTCTACTGTATTTCTTCCACCTGCTCCTATCATTTAGACATCTTTAGGATTTGGAGATCAAATGTATGACTGGCAGGGAAGTCAAGTTCTGTGTTTATCAGAACAGGTAGGTCAAGGAGCTGATGTTCCCTAGTCCTCTCAGGGGAAGTTCAGACTCCATGCATCATCAGAACATGATACTTTGGTCAGGTGCTGCCAGGAGAACAGAGGTAGTTTTTCTTTGGGACTTTGAAGTTTTTTTTAGTCTAAGAAAGTCTGAGGCTTTTCCATTTGACAAGCCCTATGTGTAATTCAATTCTCCCTTTGGCAGGCATCAGTCTAGGACACAGTTTCTGGGATAAGGCTGACCCACAATGGCATGCACTAATTTGTATACAGAGATGGAATTAGCTTCCAGTTGGGTCATGATATAATTCCCTCAGGCCTCATGTATTGGGATGGAAGGAGGGAGTTTAGTAAATGAATACCCACTACTTTTATACAGGGAAAAGGCTGCTGGGAAGCTCAATTTGCCCTAGTTACTTCAGTAGGGAGGACCTGAAGATGATTCCAAATGACAAGCTTCTTTTTCTTGTCCATCAAAGACAAGCCAATATTTCTCTCCCCCCAAAAGCAAAAATTTCTCTAATAAGAGAAGTTCAGCACATTAGAGATATTTCCCTGATGGGCATTCCCAGATGGGTAGCTATCTGGGAGTTTGTGAGGGAGGAGAACTTGTCCGTGATTCTATGTAAGGTAGAAACAATCCATATCTATATAATAAAGAATTGAATTTGATTTTGTCTAGTAAAAATGCCATTTTTTTCTTTTTACAGAATCGTCTACCTGGCATCAAGGTGAAGTACCTCTTCCTGGCATGGCTGGGCATCTTTGTAGGCAGCTGGGTGGTATACATGCATTACTCTTCATACTCAGAACTTTGCCGAGGGCATGTCTGTCAAATGATCATTGTAAGTTCTGCTTTCAACCAATCTTTGCAATTCTACTAAGCTTACGTGTGTGTGTGTGTGTGTGTGTGTGTGTGTGTGTGTGTGTGTATGTGTGTGTGTGTGTGTGCACGCATGTGTGTGTGTTGGGGGGACAAGGAAAGAGAAGATGAAGTTCTCTACAGAGAATGGAACTGTGATAAAAATATTAATCTATTTAATTTGTGATCTAAATATCATTTTATTTGGTTTATAGGCAGGTGCTATGATCTATGACCATAATGGTTTGAGATAAAAACACTGAGCAGGGTCCTCTTGATGGTTTTGTCATCATTTGACTACATAATCTTTTGCACACAAGAAGTTAAATTGATCTCTAGATACTGATTTCCTCACTTCAAATGAAAAGGCTAACTAAGGCACTTTTTAGGTATCTCCAAATTCTCATATTCTATGAGATTGATTTTTCAAGTCTTCAGTCAATGGAAGCACCTTATCTGGGGAAGCAAATGAATCAGTGAATAGCATATAGGGAGAGAGGGGGACAGGAAGGAATTGAATGCTATCAGGATTGGCTCAAGGCAGATTAAGAGGATAATGCTTCATGTCTGGAGGCACAGAACAGAGAGAAAGAATGGGGTGGGTAGGAGAGGAAAGGAGAGGGAAGACAAGAGACAGAGACAAAAATGGAGACACACAGAGACAGAGACACTGGATTCTTCAACCTCTAGGCCAGTGGGTTTGATTTTAATTTCTGGTAAAATTCTAGTAGATATTGTTTAAAGGATAGTTTCTGAAGATTTAAAAGAGAAGCAATGATTGCTAAAAAGCAGACCCAGAACAGATCATGCTGTAGATAGAACATACTTGGATTTTACCATGAAATTTATTTATTTATTTATTTTTTTAATATGGAATTTGACTATTGCATGATATTCTTGGGGTCCAGTTGGAAAGATATGAGCTACAAGATAGTAAAAGGTTTGTTTGTTTTTCCTAGACCTAGGATTTTATTGGTTAAGGCAACTCACAGGGAGGCAACTTTCTGTACTAAAACAGATAAGCAACTTGTCTACCATTGATCCTTTTGGTTAGTCACCTGGGGCATTGAGAGGTTAGGTAACCATACTCAGGGCTGAGGGTCAGCCTACCACCAGCCAATCCAGTGATTCAGGTTTGGCATTAGAAAGTAATAGGGTAAGGGGTGGCTAGGTGGCAAAGTGGATAGAGCACTGGCCCTGGAGTCAGGAGTACCTGAGTTCAAATCCGGCCTCAGACACTTAATAATTATTTAGTTGTGTAGCCTTGGGCAAGCCACTTAACCCCATCTGCCTTGCCAAAAAAAAAAAAAATAAAGAAAGTAATAAGGCAATTGTGGACCATAAAATACAATAAAAACATTATTTGTGATAAGATTAAAAAGGATACAATTCTTAATTAAATTCAAATAACAAGTTGTTCCCCACAGCAGTCTACAACTTTCACTTAGGAAGGCATCCTGCTGAAACCTCTGGAGCACCAGTCGCCTGTGTTTTTTCCCAGTCCCTGGGACATCCAGAGATGTAAAAGAACCATATGTTAGGGATGTGCTTGTTCAGATACAGTCTAAACTCAAAGACCTCTGAGGCTGAATACTTAGGGATTCTGCTTGTCTTTGCTATGAAGCCCTAATACCCCAATGTTGTCCCTAATCTCCACCCCTGCCTCCAGTTTCACATCAGCTTCCAAGTTCTATGTCCTGAAATTGAAGTTTTTCATCCTGCCTTTCTTCTCCCCAGAGTGAACCAGGTCAACCACTGAGAAAGGAAATAAACATTTATATAAAGCCTACCATGTCTAATTTAATCCTCATGATAGCCCAGTGAGGTAGATATTGTTATTAATCCCTTCTTACAGTTGAAGAAACTGAGGTGAACAGAAGTGAAATGATTCAATTAGGTTAACACTGCCAGTAAGTGTCTAAAGTCAAATTTGAACTAAGGTCTTCCAGTCTCCAGGTCAACTGTTCCATTTACTTAGCTGCCTCTTGCTGGATGTTAATGGAAATTACATTGTAAAGAGGGTTCCCCAAGTGCCAGGCTCTTGACAAAACCAGCTTCCATCACCTAATTAATGAAGCCCTGTTTAGCATCACCCTCCTGAAACTCTACCACCCACATAAAGAAGAGAAGAAATTTCAGGACTTTGCCTTTGCCCTGGTCCAAAGGAACTCTAGTTTCTAGAATCTGCCTTTAGTCTTGTCCAGACCTGGAAAAGTGAGGGAGGTTAAGATTGGGGAGGGAAATTTATGGTGTAAGAGATTTAAATGGGTAGCTCTATGATTGGGGCAGTGAGGGTGTGGGATGTGGGGCTGGAGCAAAGTCATCTGATGTCAGTGGGTCCAGAAAAGGAACACAGAGCAGTGCTAGGCTGAGGCACATGCTTACTGCAAGTTTTTTTGGTGTTTATTAATAGACATAATTACAGAGAACACTTAAAAAAAATCTTCCAACCCAGATGCTAACCAGCTCTTTCCATCCCCCCCTCAGCACTGCAGACTTCCTACCTGCTTAAGAAAAACCTACTTAGCATTCACTCCATTGCTGTAATTAGTGGAAAATCAGGGATTTTACATGGCATAGTTAGCACAAAGAAAGCTGGGCAGGAATGTGAAGTATCAAGCACAAGCTGAGGATTTTCTGCTGCTTCTCCAACCCCCTTCACTCTCTGCTTGCTTCCAGCAACCATGAGCACCACAGAAATCTCTGTGGGGGTCATAATCTGATGAGAAAAGTCACTATGAATACCTTGAAGTATTGGATCATGGGGTATGTGTGGGAAGGCAATGCAGGTGTCAAAATGCCAAAATACAGCTTTTCTGAGGAAGGTCAGAAAGCCCTTAGAGAAGGTGAGGATTTGACCACAGGAATCCCATAGATACTCATTTTCACTTGTCTGCAATCTTATGAGAACCTGAGTTAGATCAAGGACACCAGAGGAGAGAAGAGAGGAGGAGAGGTGGAGGAGAGTATGAGACGGATGGTGGAAGAAGACAAGGAAAGAGGAGGAAGGGAGGGAGGCTGAGCAGATTTGAGAAAATGTCAGAATCTGTCATCTGGTTATCAGAGTTCTCAGTCTCAGCTGGGCAAACAGTCCTCTTTTAAAATAAAGAGGGGTTGATTAAGGGAAAGGAAAGAAAATAAAAGTGAAGCTTTTTTTCCCATTTAATTTGTCAGTCAATAAACATTTAATAAGTACCTACTGCGTATCAGGCAGTGTGCTTAGTGCTGAGGATACAAAGAAAAGCAAAAAACAGTTCTGTTCCTTGAAGAGCTATGGGAGACACTATATTAACAACTAGTTATAAACAAGCTATAAAAAGGATAAATAGGAATTAATACGTAGAGGGGAAGGCACTAAAATTAAGGGGGATTGGGAAAGGCTTCCTGTCAAAGCAGGGATTTTAGTAGGGACTCGAAGGAAGCCAGGGAAGCTAGGAGACAGGTTTAATTATTACTGAATGCTGATCCCTGACTTCTTTCAAGACCCAGCTTAATCACTACCATTCCTCAACTGCTAAAGCCTTCTCCCCTACAGTTACTTCCCATCCTGAATCTTGTATATATGCCTATTTATATTCATGCTCTTTCCCTTCTTAGAATATATGCCCTTTGAGAAGAAGAATTCTTGTCCTTGTCTTTGTATCTCCATCACCTAACACAGTGGCTGACACAGAAAATCTTCAATAAAAGGTTTTTGGGTGATTGAATTTAGTGTCATAATTGCTTTCAAATTTAGAAATGGCTGCCTATGAATTATTGCCCAGTTAGTTCAGTGAATAAGACAAATGTCTGATCCCTATATCACCAAGCTCATATATAATATACTTATATTTATAAAATTGATTATATTTATAAATTTGTAAAATCAGAGTTTTGCTCTGTTCCCTTGCCACAAGCTGAATCCTAATTTTGGAGAGCCATCTTGCAAATGCATGCTAGTGATCATAAGGAGGACCAGCTGATGAGGTGTTGATAATTTATAGAGGCAGCATGGAATAAGGAACATTTTCTAACTTTGTGATCATAGGAAAGTAATTTAACCTCTCCAGACCTCAGCTTCCTCAAGTGAAATGTGGGGAAGAAAAGGCTTTTTAAAATTTGAACCATTTCTGGAAGAGCAAGCTGTGGGTACTATTTCTGCAGTACATCCCCATAGCTGGGGACACAACCTGAAGTACCATGACTCCCTTGGCAGATGCTTTCCCTGGGCCAGTCTCAACTGGCTCCCAGAAAGTGTGCTCTACAGGAAATGCTAATCTTTGCAGGCTCTGCAGGACTAGGTACAAAACTTAGACAAGTATTCTTATTACTCTCCTTTAAGTCTAGTAACACAGATTTCCTGCCAGGAGAGTATGCTGGTAACACAGTCAGGAAGATCTAGGTTCAAATTCAGCTTCAGATATTTGCTATCTCTGTGACCCCAGGGTAAACCATCTAATCCCTTGCCTCAGTTTCCTCAGTTGTAAAAATGGGAATGTTAATAGTCCCTTACTTCTCAGGGCTGTTGGGAGGACAAGATGAAATAGTATTTTTAATAAATATTAGCTTTTATTATTTCATTTTATACTTTATTCTCTTCCAATCTCCCTGCCCCCCCCCCCCAATCTATGATTCAATGACTTTGGTCTTCTTATTCCATCTCCTAGCACCAGGCATTTTCACTGGAATTGACTGTTCTTGCTTGGAATTCCCTCTCTCCGTATTTCTTCCCCAGTTTTCCTGGCTTCCTTGAAGCCTCAGCTAAAATCCTATCTTCTATCAGAAACTTTTCCCATTCCCCCTTAATGCTAGTGACTTATATCTGGTATTATCTTCAATGCATTCTTCTTTAAAATTTTATTTATTTAAGGCAATGGGGTTAAGTGACTTGCATTTTAATATGGGGAAGCTAGGGGGTGCAATGGATAAAACTTGGGATCAGGAGTCAGGAAGATATGATTTCAAATTCTGACACAGCTAGGCAGTTATTAAGTGTCTGAGGCCGATTTGAACTCAGGACCTCCTAACTCCAGGTGCATACATCTAGCTGCCCTCTTCAAAACATTCTTGTTAATTTATAGATGTTTTCATGGTGTCTCTCCCCAATTAGGTTGTGAGTTCCCCGAGGGCAGAGACTGTTTTTTTACTTTCATTCTATCTTAGTGCCTGGCAAGTCATAATTGCTTAATAAATGCTCGTTGACTTGACAGCTGCCAGTGAGCCAGATTCTGAAGCCAGAAGCTAAAAAATTTCTGGCTGTTTGCTGTAGAACCCAGTGCCCTGGAAAGAGAGTGAAAGCCCCTGGCATGGGGGGATATCATCACCTCCACATCCTTCTCACTTCTGCCCTACCTGCACTGACATTTCTCCAGCTGTAAGACCTGTATCTGTCTCTGCCTGTGCTTTATTCAGCATATATAAAATTTGGGTCAATGTGCCTTTATCATGACTCCAGCTTGTCTCTGGCCCTGGCTTTTTTGTCCCATCTCTCTTCTGACTTAGCCTGATTTAATGTTGATGATAATTAACATTTGCATAACTTTATATGTGCCAGACACTGTGCTTTGATCATTTTAACAACTTTGGGAAATAGGTGCTGTTATCTCCCTTTTATAGTTGAAGTAACTGAGACCAACAGGTTAAGTGATTTGTCCAGGGTCATATAGCTGTGTGTCTGAAGTTGAATTTGAATTCAAATCTCCTTGACTTCCAAGCCTTTCACTTCCCCTGACTTGATTAAGACAGTGCCAAGTGCCAAGTGAGTTTTCTTACTGAAAAAGAAGGGATCCAGGGAAAGCTACATCAAATCATACTGCAAAGTAAAGAAGATACAAATGCAAAAAAAAGGGGAGAGAGAGAGAGAGAGAGAGAGAGAGAGAGAGAGAGAGAGAGAGAGAAAAGAAACAATCTTTTCCCATAACAAGTTGATATTCTAATAAAGGAGAAATGAAGTACATATGGAAACATTTGTAGAATACAGTTAATAAATAGAAAACCAAAGCTGTTAAATACAAGATAGTTTGAGAGGGAAGGTACCAGAAGTTGAGGCAAACAGAAAAGATTTCATGCAGAAATGATATTTGAACAGCATCTAAGGGAATTAAACAAAGAGACAGTGATGAGGAAGGAGCACATTATTGGCATGGACAATGTCCAGTGCTGAGCTATGGAAATGTGAGATAATAGTGGTAAGAAACAGAGGAAAAGTCAGTTTGACTAGACTGAAAGTATGAACCAGAGAAGTTGGAAGGATAAATTAGGGTATTAAGGTAAGGTGTAAAGGCATTAGAAGCTAAACAAATTAGTTTGTGTTTTGTTCTAGACCCAATAAAAAGCCACTTAAGTTGGTTGACTATGGAAGATGAAAACCTTCCCCCCCTCTCCTATGGGTGTTTCCGTGCCATTCATACCAAGGTAGTAGGGACTTTCTTCCATGAAAGTTAAACACACTCATTTTCTTAGTCCCTGGCCAGACTATTGACTATGCTGGCTGGCATAGATGAAGTCTCCAAAGAGGTTTCCTGCATATTCCATATCAATGCCAGAAAACTGTATTGTGAATCATAGTTTCTGTAAACACAGAAGAATTTATGGCACTATGGGAAAATATCAAAGCAGCTTAGTTTCCTTTTGCCCAAGTGTCATTTGGCAAGTCAGCAATTCAGTGAAGAGCCTCCATTGATGTAGTTTTAGATCCAGGGTGTTTGGTTCTGCTGACCCCATTGGCTCACTGTTCCAGGCCTTCACGGCACTCTTAGCAATAACAAGAGAGACCAAATCACTGCCCTCATGATACTGAGGGATTGACATGACTGGAAGCAGAAGGCATGTATTTAGTTTATGGCTATGTCACACTGAGCTGGTTCAAAAATACAGGTGAAGGACTAGTATCCTAAGTCCCAGAGTAGGAGAATCTCTGGACATTGAATGACTGACTAGGCCAGACTTTAGATAACATATGCCAAATCTCAAACATCAATATATTATCCTTATGACCTAACAATTTCTGAAGACATAAATATTTATTTAGTCACTGGAGTTTACTATGTGAAGTTACTGTGATTTAGTCATTATGATCTATACAATGAAGAGGACCCATACAAATTAAATCATGAAGCCTAGAATGATTTGGAAGAGATACTGAAATGGTTTGCCATTTCCTTCTTCAGCTCATTTTACAAATGAGGAAACTGAGGCAAACAAGGTTAAGTGACTTGCTCAGGATCACATAACTAATAAGTGTCTGAAGTCAGATTTGAATTCATTTGAACTTCCTGATTTGAAGCCCAGTGCTTTTATCCATTGCATTACTTACCTTCCCTGGACTAGTTTTACTAAGTACAATTGACAGTCAGTGGGAGAATATGTGAATTAAATTTATGAGACTTTGATGTAATGCCTAATTTTTTCATTCATTTTGATTTGTGTCCTAAGGGTAAAATGGTATAGTGTTTTGTTGGCAGTTGTTAGTAGGGGCTTCATGGAAGTTTGTCCTTGGGTGGTGGTGGGGGAATCCCCTAGAATGAGTGAAGGATGAAATCTGCTTCCTAGATAATTTAATTTAGCTACAACTTAACTTTCCTTTGAGGCACTGATGGACTAATTCAAAGGGTTTAAGGTTACATCAGTGAGCCTAACCAGGACCTAGCTCTGAAGCTGAGGTCCATTCCCTAGCTACCTTCTTCTTTGTTAGAGCAGCTGAAGGCTTGGCTCTCTCTCTTGATTTATTTCTTCCCTTCCTCTTTCCTTAAGTTCTGGTGTTTGGAACATGATATTTCAGTTCTAGAAAATACTGTCATAGCAACTGCTGATGTTCATTGAAGAATTCACCTAATGCATGCTTTAAATAATGAATGACTTTCACCCAATGGGAAAAAAAAGAACACACTTGTTTCTTTTTTCTTCTGCATCACAATTCAGACCTCCCTCTCCTCTGTATGTTCAAGAGTTTCAACACAGGCCAAGGAGATGGGTAGTGGGGGGAGGGGAAGAAGGGGGGGAGGTAGGGAAAGACAAAGATCAGGGGGCTTTCCTTTGCCAGAAGTTTCTACACCTTGATTTAATTACTGTTAATAGTTTCTTCCTTTGTCTCTAACTTGGGGGGGGGGTGGAAATGGTCACAGAAGGGTAGTATGTTTTTAGGGGTTTTTACATATTTTCTGATCTAAATAATATTGAGATAATAATGGGATATATTTGTAACATGATTTGTAAAAAAATGAAAGACATGGAGTCACAGGACCTGAATTTGAATCTTGATTATGCCATTTAACTTTTTGCAATTTTGGGCAAGTCATCTAACCTCTTTGGGCCTCAGTTTCCTCATCTTAAAATGAAGAGATTGGACCAGTTAATTTCCACGTTCCCTTCTAGCTATGCTTCTGATCTATACCAATTATGAACCTGAGCGTACTCCCTTCTCCTCCTTGGAATGTGCTTTGGTTGCATGCTTCAGTGGAGCCTATGACCAACACTGTATCTCCTTATTCTATAGTGTCACCATCTAACTGTCTTGCTCAGCAATGATACTGGGCAATTGTTAAAGCCCAGAAGTAGACCTCTAGGGGATGAGAACTACAAACCAAAAGAGCCAAGCTTAGGTATCCATCAACCCTGAATTCTTAGAATGGTTGAGGAAAAGCAACTCTAAGAAACTGATTCCGGGATTATATGAAGAATCCCAGTTCTGCCGTTTGAATTGGGAGCTACCCAAGGGATTCTGGGCTGAGGCTAGACAATCTCTGTCAATGTTCCCTAACCCATCATTAGGATGAACAATTTAATGGGGTTGAGTTGCACTGAGCTAGTCATCCTCTTTCACTTGGTTCCCCTTCTGAGCGACAGCCTGCACTTGTGTAATGGACAGTCATGGTTGTGGAGGGCAGACTATGGCACTGAAGCAGAAAAACAGTGTCCATATTGGGATAAATTTCATGATCTTAGGCCAAGTCATATATAGCCCCACCCAGCTGAGCCACTTTAATTTTTTTAAAAAACTTAGATTATACATTTGTCTAACCAACATCTCTCTTGTAACAATTTGAATAGGGCCAATTTAGAATGGAAAATGATTGGCTCCAGATGAGAATGGCACTGTTCTCCAGCAGCTCCCCTTTGGTAATGGAAAACCATTTTTTCTCTTTTCCTTTTAACTGAAGGGGAGAGACAAACTCAAGGAAGGGTGGTAGAAGCTAGCCCAGGATAAGACAGTTTTACAAGATAAAGAGAGAAAGACTCATTTACTTAGTCTGAAAGAGGCCCATAGAAACTAAAAATACTAACAGAAAAATAAGCAGAAGAGAGAAACCAAGATGGGATCAGAAACCATTTCACAGATAAGAAGCTTCTAACTGAGAGGCAATAAGATGAGACCCCCAGGAGACCTGAATGAATCTAGGGAGCTGCTTTACTGCAGATATCACTGCCTCACCTTGTAGGGATCTTCTGATGATGCTTGCTGAAGGGACTCCTAGTCCTTGTATAAGAGGGAATGGAGAAGTGTCAGCATAAAGTTGGGCCATGAAGAAGAAAGAGTCTCCTGCCTGTAGGGGCAAAAACTACATTAAAATCCTGATTTCAGGCTATTTTAATGGGACTTATCTCCACAGAATTCACCAACCTACCTTGGCGAAATATGACTATCTTAGCAGCCAACCAATACTAAGTGTAGGTGGAGAATGAGTAGCCAGAATAGGAACACCTTGTTAAAGAGCATCAAGAGACTGTTCTTGTTCTCTTAAATTCTCTCTGTCTTCCCTTGTCAATAGAAGGGCAAACACCACTGTCTTCTCATCAATTAGCTTGCTTTATAAACCAATGCCTATAATGTCCAGCTTCTCTTTTTCTTATGCAGTCAGTTAGTGGAAAATTGAAGTAGTACCTTTTATATGTCAGACACTGTGCTAGGTTCTAGAGAATACAAAGGAAGACAAAAAAATATGATTCCTTCTCTCAAGGAGCTCATTGTATAACAAAGAAGACAAATAGCAAACAATTAAATGCTATACATTTGAATATATAATATATATCATATGCTTAGAAATTTATGCTTTCATCTAATCTGTATTTCTTGCCATAATTTGAATAGAGAATAGTTGAGTTATATATGATACAATTATGTCATATTATATGTAATATGATATGACTCTCAATTGTCCCTATATGATAAATTGGCAAAACTCAGTAGAAGGAACCAGATTAAGGGGTATCAGAAAAACCTTCTTGTAGAGGATGAGATTTCATCTGGGCCTTGAAGGAAGTGGCAGAGATGAGAAGGGAAATCATATCTGACATGAAAGACAGTGAGAGAAAATGCTCAGAGTCTAGAGATCAAATGTCTTGTTCAAGAAACAGCCAGGAGGCCAGTGTCACTGGGTCACAGAGATCTTCATGGAGAAACTCTTCTTTCACCACCACTCCTCTCTCCCATTTGATCACAGTCCAGTCTCTTCATTTACTGATGAGAACAAGCCCAGTGCACTGACTTATCAAAGGTCACACAGCTTTATTAGTAGCAGAACTGGAACTAAAACCCAGATTTTCTAACTTTTAGATCATTGGGGATTTGGGGGGAAGTAAGATTTTTTAAGTATTTTTAATGGAAAATTATTTTGGTTATTTCTCACTATTTCCTCCTTCCCCCCTCCCAAAGAGCATTCTCATATGAGAAAAAGAAAAAGTTTAGCAAAACTAAGGAATATAATGTTTAGCCAAGTTCAAGATCATATGCAGTATTTCCCAATCATAATGACCTGTCTCTGCAAAGAAAAGAGGGACATATATTTTCATACCTGTTTTGTGGTTCACCAAGGTTGGCTTTAATAAGTTCAATGTTCCGTTTCCATTGTTTTATTGTTTCCATTTACACCATTGTAGTCATTGTGAATATTTTTTCCTGGTTCTCTTTACTTCAGTTTATATGCTTCTCAGTCTTCCTCATATTCATTGTTCCTTATAGCACAATAATATTCTATTATAGTCATGTACCACAATTTATTTAGCCATTCTTCAATCTCATTTTATTTTTGGCTCTTTGTTACTACAAAAGGGGCAGCTATAAATATTTTAATGTACGTGCTACTGATAATGTTTTGAATTTTCTTCTTATTATTGTCCTATCAGTAGGCTCTTTGGGCAGGAACATTTGAATCCTTTCTCATAAATTAGAATAACTTTCCCAAATGATAGTGTGATAGTGCTAGTTTACAGTTCTACCAACAGTGTATAAGCACCCCTGTTTTAGAATACCTTTCTAACCCTAACCATTCCCATATTTTGTCATCTTTGTCAGTTTGCTGGATATGAGAACCAATATTGCTTTCATTTATAACCTGCAAGAAAGTAGAGTTTGCATTCATGTATATCTGCTACATTTGTATAGCCCACTTCCTTTTAAGAACTCAGGTTACTCCCCTTCAGCCTTCTCTTTAATGTGATGTAGAGAAAAGAAGAAATAATTTCCTCAATTTCCTCATTCTTCAACACTCCTAAATTTGCAGTTGGGAACATCAAATCCTCCCTCCTTCCTACCAATGATTTGTTTATGATTGCATAGCCTATTGATATTTAAGTTGATATTTTAAGTCTTTTTGATTTCAAGCAAAACACTTTTCTTTTTTCTTCCTTCTTTCTTTCCTTCCTTCCTTCCCTCCCTCCCTCCCTCCCTCCCTCCTTTCTTTCTTTCTTTCTTTCTTTCTTTCTTTCTTTCTTTCTTTCTTTCTTTCTTTCTTTCTTCTTAGTACTCAAGAAGCAAAAGAGCAACAAATAGATTGGGGAGATAAATTCCACTTCCCCTGGGACTGACCACTGAAGAAATAGCATTTTATTTTTAACCTCAGAGTTATTATCGATGTCAGGAGAATAACATCCTAGAAGCATGTCAGAAATGATATATATGTTCCTCATAATATTCAAATTGTATTTATTCCTGCAGTATTTTATATCCTAAGTATTCAGAAAACTTTATTTAACATTAGGTTTCATTTTTGTTAGAGTTTTCTTTTGGGGGGGGAGGGTTATGTGGAATATAGATATATGATTTCATTAATGGAGGGAATTATCAATATGGAAACAATCTCCAGTTGATCTAGCTTGTCCACCCTTCTGTAACTTAGGATCTCAGAGAGTTGATTGGGCACCAGCTAGTTAAGTGGCTTATTGGCTTTTGCACAGCTTTTTAGATCTTTCTGACTCCCAGACAAATCCTGACCCTAAGTCCTACTGCTACTCAACACCAGGTCCTAAAAGCAAAAGAAGTTATGTTTGTCTTTCGTTCTTGAAGAAGACCATGACATCATAGAAATGATGCCATGATATGCACATGAATTGGATTTGAATGAGGGGATGCTGTACTGTATCACTAAGCTCACTTTCCCCTCTGGAGCCAGCTGTGTTCAGTGGCCAGATATGAATCAGATTGACTGGAGTGGCTTTGTATGTGAGGCAGTCAGGGTTACGTAACTTGCACAAGGTCACATAGCTAGTTAAGTGTTACATCTGGGGCCAGATTAGAACTCAGGTGATCCTGGACCGAGTTGTCTATCTACTACACCACCTTGCTTCTCCTAGACAACAGAAATACAGAAATAAAAAAAAAGAAAAAAAGAAATACAGAAATAGAAATACTTGAACCTAAGTGCTGGGTGTGGGGCTAAATGAATAATGGAACTTTTCCTTCCCTAGAAATGGAGATTTTTTTAATTATTTATTTATTTTGAATTTTACAATTTCCCCCCTAAATTAGCTTCCTTTTCCCCACCCCCCACAGAAAGCAGTCTGTTAAGTCTTTATATTGTTTCCAAAGAATAACATTGATCTAAGTTGAATGTGATGAGAGAGAAATCATATCCTTAAGGAAAAAAAACAAAGTGTAAGAGATAGCAAAATTACATATTAAGATAATGAATTTTTTTTAAAATTAAAGTTCTTTGGTCTTTGTTTAAACTCCAGAATTCTTTCTCTGGATACAGATGGCATTATCCATTGCTGATAGCCCCAAATTGTTCCTGATTGTTGCACTGATGGAATGAGCAAGTCCAGTAAGGTTGATCATCACCCCCCATGTTGCTATTAGGGTGTACAATGTTCTTCTGGTTCAGCATCAGTTCATGCAAATCTTTACAGGCTTCCCTGAATTCCCATCCCTCCTGGTTTCCAATAGAACAATAATGTTTCATGACATACATTTACCATAATTTGTCCAGCCATTCCCAAATTAATGGACATTCACTCAATTTCCAGTTCTTTGCCACTACAAACAGGGCTGCTGTGAATATTTTTATACAGGTAATATTTTTATCCTTTTTCATGATCTCTTCAGGGTGTAGACCCAGTAGTGGTATTGCTAGCTCAAAGGGTATACACATTTTTGTTGCCCTTAGGGCATAATTCCAAATTGCTCTCCAGAAAGGTTGGATGAGTTCATAGCTCCACCAACAATATATTAGTGTGGAAATGTAGATTTTTGTGTGAGCTAAGGGGAAGTGTGGCATCTCCAAAGTTAAGGTCCTTATTGAGGACTATATTAATAGCATTAAATGTGTCTGATTATGCATCTGTATTTCCCACTTGGTCATAGACTTCTGAGTTATGATTTCAACCATTCTGCACTCTCTAGCCCAGTCTGTTGAGGACCAGATGGCTTATTTTTGTGACATAGACTACATATACCTGGGCTGGGCTGCAGTCTGTGATAGAAAATTGTATGAGTTCATTGATTTATCTGAGAATAGAACCTCTGTCTTTATTTTCACTAGGACCACACTACAGTAAACCAAGTTTTTGTAGTTCTTATCTGAATGTCCTATAGTGTTCTTTTACTACTCTTTTGAGCTTGCTTAGCCATCTTACTTGCTGCATCAGGAAAGATGACCTATTTTAGGAATCCCAAATGCTTCACTACACAATCATTTTTAACCTGAATGGTCAACTTAGTGGGGCCAAAACTTCATGGAAGGGGCTCTTAGCCTTTCTCCCACCTTTCTGCCTGTTCGTATTTGTATTTATTAGGCAGGTCCAGCTCTTGACCTTATGTTTTTGGAAGGAAACAGGAGAGATTGATTTCTCCTTGGTTCAGCATTGTCTAGATGGATAGCAAGCTTCCAGAAGTGAATGTCTGCTACTGTTATTAAAGTCATTTGAAATGCTTTTGTATTCTGGTAAGTTTTTGGAAATAGAAATCCCATTCAACAAGCAGCTATTAAGCACCTGCTATGTATATGTTGGATTCAGTGCTAGGTGCTGGGAACTCCAAGGCAGAAACAAAATAGTCCATGACCTCAAGGAACTTACATTCTACTGGAGGGGATATTTGTACAAAAATAGATAAATACAGAGTAACTTGAGGAGTGAGGAAGAGACTAACAACTGGAGAAAAAAGACCTTTAGAGCTAAGTTGTCCAAGGCTTAGGCAATAAGATTATCACTTGATTTCTGACTGCTTACTTTTTATTTTTCTTGCTCTATGGCACCTGCCATTTTGATTCTTGACTTTGCTGTTCTATGGTCACTTAGGAAAACAAGATCTAATAAACTTTTGGGTTGTTTTTTTTGTAAGGCAAATGGGGTTAAGTGGCTTGCCCAAGGCCACACAGCTAGGCAATTATTAAGTGTCTGAGACTGGATTTGAACTCAGGTACTCCTGACTCCAGAGCCGGTGCTCTATCCACTGCGCCATCTAGCAGCTCTCATAAAGTTTTACTTAATGCTGATGGTACTTAAAAAATAAAATAACAGGTTTAATAACTCCACAGCAGATACAAGGATAAGCTCAAAGAACTTAGTTTCAAGAAGGACATTATAACATATGCCAAAAAATTAGAAACTACTATCATTTATAAAATTTATAAAAAATTCAAGTGACTTGCCCAAGGTCACACAGTTAAATTTAGGTCTTCTTGACTCCAGGGTCAGTGCTTTATCCACTGGGCCATCTAGCTGCTCTTTTTTCTCTTTTTCTTTTTTAGGTTTTTGCAGGGCAAATGGGGGTTAAGTGGCTTGCCCAAGGCCACACAGCTAGGTAATTATTAAGTGTCTGAGACCAGATTTGAACCTATGTACTCCTGACTCCAAGGCCGGTGCTTTATCCACTATGCCACCTAGCCGCCCCCTTCTTTCTCTTTCTTAAAGCAGCTATAATTTAAGACAGAAAAGAAAATTAAAAAGTAATTATTTTTTAGATATGAATTGAAATTTTGCTAATCTACTTTTCTAAACATGCTTTCTTTTCTCTAAGTGAGGGGGATTAGGTTGATTTATAAAGTTTCTCCTCCCACAAGAATTAAAATAGCTATGTATACATCTTATTTGGGGTTATTTATCAAAGATTTTAAACTAAGGGGGTGGCTAGGTGGTACAGTGAATAGAGCACTGGCCTTGGAGTCAGGAGTACACTTAACCCCATTGCCTGGAAAAATCTAAAAAAAAAAAAAGGTTTTAAAGTAAGTCCAAGAGTAAGACTAATGGAAAAAAATACCCTCTATTGAGTGTCAAGGTAATATAAATGAATTTACTAGAGGCTGGAAGTTTTGTTAAAAGCACATGTATAGAGCATGTCTGCCATGTCTAGATACCATAATATTAGGGAAAAAATACTTTTTTTGTGTCTAATTTTTAAGCTAAATTCTTTTGTTAATTTAGAAAAAAACAATTGTTTAGTTATTTCGATTTATTTAGTTTGATGAATTTTGATTGAGGCAAACAAATATCTTCCTTAAAAAAATTCTTAGGTACAAAGACTAATGAAATGTGCTAGGGTATTCCTATTAGGTTTCTTTATTCTAATTAAGATAAAATCCTGATACGTAAGAATTGGAGGAGAAAGGTTTTTTGTGTCTCTGTGTGTGTGTGTGTGTGTGTGTGTGTGTGTGTGTGTGTGTGTGTGTGTGGTGCTCAAGCCTGCCTTATCCCTGGAATTAAATGCTCCAAATTGATTATTGCTGCCTTCATGAATGACAGGCATATCTTATCAGCAACTCTGGCTTTTTTATGACTGTATATTACCAGTGTTGTCCAAATGCTGAAAGAAATCCAAAGACAAATGAATTATTTAGTTCAGATTCTGTCTAGTCTTGGCCCTTTCAGGTGTCAGAGCTTTCATTGTAAGGAGTGATCCAGTCCTCTTCATTTTAACTATTTCTGTCTCCAGAGAGGTTGGACCAGGCATCAGGGGTTCAGAGCAAAGCTGAGACCTGGGCTTTGATTTCAAGTAATTTTCATTCTCTAGCATAGGATAGTTAGGCCTTTGGGAGTGTTGCTGAATAATTATGTTAGCAGGAGTTACTCTTGCAATTTGGAACTTTTGCTTTGAATAACAACACCTTTTCTGGACCTCCCGCTGGTCTTCATAATGAGAGGACAAGTTGGCTTTATAATATGATGTTTAAGAATTCTGCCAAGAGGATCAGTATCACCTTTGTAGCTGCATCAGTGGCTGCTCTTGCCAGTCCTAGAATCCTTGGGTTTGCATAAAGTTAGGTTGTTTACTATTTATTTTCTCTGATTTTCCTTTTTATCATAAGCAATTATGTTGCCACAGGAATTGAAACTGGAACATACTTTAGAAATGGGAGCCCTGGGGTGGCTAGGTGGCACAGTGGATAGAGCACTGTCCCTGGAGTTAGGAGTACCTGAATTCAAATCCAGACTCAGACACTTAATAATTATCTAGCTGTGTGGTCTTGGGCAAGCCACTTAATTTTGCCTTGCAAAAACCTAAAAAAAAAAAAAATGGGAGCCCAATCCCTGATTTTATCTTGAATTTTATTGATACCTTGTTGGAACAATTTATATAGGGATCATATGTGACACTCAGCTTCTATAATCTCCCAGTAAGAGGAAATTATTTGATCATCTGTTCTCTAGAACCAGTATTGGACGTTGCCTTGAATGTTCAGTTCTGGTTGTTTTCATTCACATTGTTGTAGTTATACAGATTGTTCTCCTATTTTTGCTTTCTTTGTTCTCCCTAAGTCAGTAAAGACGTTCCCATATTTCTCTGAATACATTGCTTAATTCCTTATGATACAATAGTATGCCATTACTTTCACATAGCCTCAAGATTATGTGGTCACTCTTTGACAGTGAACCACTTTGTTTCCAATTATTTGCTGCCTCAACAAATGTTATGAATATTTTGGCATATACAAACCTGTTCTTTCTATCTTAGACCTTGTAGTATATTTCAAGTTGTGAGATTTCTGGGTAAGAGTTTATAACTTTTCTAGATTCATTTTATGTTGATTTCCAGAAAGACAGGAACAAGTTAGTGCTCCATCAATAAACAGTGCATTAATGTGTCTGTCTTTCCATAGCATCAGTAGATAGGGTGTGGGACTTCAAGTCAGTTCAAAACATGTCTCAGACATTCACTAGCTGTATGACCTTGGATCAATCAAATCACTTAACTTCTTTCAGGCTCAGTTTCCTCATCTGTAAAACTGAGATAATAATAGTACCTACCTCACAAGGTTTTTGTGAGGATAAAATCAGGTATTTCTAAAGGCCTTTACAAACCTTAAAGCTGTATACAATCCTGCCAAGAAATCAAAGTGAACTGAGAAAGCATTCCAAGCATGAAGACAGCCTATACAAAGACAAGGAGATGGAAGGTGGCATGTAGCCCAGAGGCTCTGGCAAGTGGGTCATTTTGGTTGGTATATAGAGTTCAAGGGGAGCCCAGTAATGTGAAATGAATCTAGGAAGGCAAGTTAGAGTAAGATTTTAAGGGATTTAAAATGGCAAGCAGAAGAATTTTCATTTTATCCTAGAGGCAATAGGAAACCTCTTAAGCACAAAAGGACGTAGTCAGACCTATGTTCTAGGCATTTCTATTTAGCAGCTTTGTAGTAATGAATTGGAAAAGGGAGAGACTGGAAATAGGGAGATCAATGAGAAGACTATTTGTAGGTGATTGTTGAAGAGGGCCTGAAGTGGGGTGATAGTATAGGAATAAAGAAAAAGAGATTTAGGGTCGGCTAGGTGGTGCAGTGAATAGAGCACCGGCCTTGGAGTCAGCAGTACCTGGGTTCAAATCCAACCTCAGACACTTAATAATTACCTAGCTGTGTGGCCTTGGGCAAGCCACTTAACCCCATTGCCTTGAAAAATCTAAAAAAAAAGAGAGATTTGAGAGAGACCTTGTCAAAGTAAGTTTAGTAAAACAAGGTGTATTAGGAAATCTTTCTTGGTTCTCCTCCTTTATGTCTGACCACTCCTTCTCAGTCTCTGCTGGATCTTCATCTAGGTCATACCTGCTAACTGTGGATGTCCCCCCCAGGGTTCTGTCCTGGATTCTCTTCTTTTCTCCCTTTATAATTCATTTACTTGGTGATTTTATTACTTCTGGGTATTCCATTATTATCTTTAGGCAGATGATTCTCAGTCTCACATCTTCCACTATTGGGCCTCTCCAAGTGAATGTCTCCTAATAATGTTTGTCTTTCATTTTGAAGAAGTACGTTAATTGGATTTGAGTAAGGGAGTGCTTTGCTAAGTCATCAGCCTCACTTTCTCCTCCAGAGCCATCTGGGTCCAGTGGTCAAATATGAATCAGGATGACTGGAGATGACACTGGATAAGAGACAATAAGGGTTAAGTGACACATCCAAGGTTACACAGCTGATAATAGTCAAGTGTCTGAGGCAGTATTTGAACTCCCAACCTTATGACTCCAAGGCCAGTGCTCCATCCACTACACCACCTAGCTACCCTGGATGTTTCCTAAATGACTTCAAGTTAACATGTCCAAAATACAATTGATTATTTCACCCTCTCCCTCCTCCTGACTTCCTCTTTCTGTTGAGAGCACTTCCATCCAGGTATAAAACCTGTCATCTTTGATTCATCTTTTTCTTTCATCACCATCCTCCTAACCCCCTCTCTTACTATATGCAATCAGTTGCCAAGTCCTGTGGACTTTCTTTGAATATTTCTTTTTATTATTTATTACTATTATTATTACTATTATTATTATTGTTATTATTATTATTATATTTTTGCAAGGCAATGGGGTTAAGTGGCTTGCCCAAGGCCACATGGATAGGTAATTATTAAGTGTCTGAGTCTGGATTTGAACTCAGGTACTCCTGATTCCAAGGTCAGTGCTCTATCCACTGCACCACCTAGCCGCCCTCTTTATAGGTCCTTTATTACCCTTGTCCCTGCAACAGTCCTCATCTTCTATCTGGACTATTACAATAGCCTGTTCCAAGTCTTCTGGAAGTGAGAGGCATATCTTATCTGCAGCTCTGATTTGTCTATGACTTTATATTCCCTTCATCCTCCCCTCAGCTTTCAAATTGGTCTTCCTGAAATGTGGGTCTGAGCACCATCATGCCTCTTGCCTTCATTGCCAAACTCCAGTGATTTCTTTTTGCTCCAAGATCAGTTACAAATATTCTATTTGTTTTCGAATGCCCTTCCTACCCTGGCCTCTTCCTGCCTTTCCAGCCTTCTTATACTTCACACCCTTTCAGAGTCTGTGATTTAATGACATTGGTCTCCTTTTCTGTTCCTCACATAGGACATCCCATCCCATTTAGGCATTCTTACCAGCTGTCCGTCCTGCCTAAAACTTTCTTTATCCTCGTCTCCAATTCCTGACTAACTTCAAGTCTTTGCTAAAGTTTCATTTCTTTAACAACAATAAATAACAACAGTAAATCAGCTAACATTTTGTACAGTATTGTACTTACTATACAGTATGCTAAGTATTTAACAATTATTATCTCATTTGGTCCTCACAACAACTCTTTGAATTATGTGCTATTATTTCCATTTTACAAATGAGGAAACTGAGACAAAGGTTAAATGATTTCCCAGCCTCACATAGCTAAAAAGTGTCTAAGGCTTGATTTGAATTCAAGTCTTCCCGATTTCAGGAAGCCCTCTATCCATTGCTCTAGCTACCTTACAAGTTGAAAATACCTTCTTTCTGAAATTATTTGTGCATATATCTCATTTGTACATGGCTGTTTGCATGTCAGCTCCTTGAGAAGATTCTGTTCTGTTTTTTTTTCAATGCCAGTGCTTAATATAGTTTCCAACACATTGAAAGCACTTGATGTATAAATGTTTTTTGACCTGACTTGAAGATCTGAGAAGAGCAGGATACAGACCAGTTATTGCATATAAATTACATTTCTTTAGTTCTTTAAGATTAAAAGGAAGGTAGCAGAAATATTATATCACCCCTATTTTAAAGATAAGGAAACTGAGGCACAGAGAAGTAAAGTGACTTGACCATTTTGAGACAGCTAGTAAGTGTCAGAGTTAGGACCTAAATCTAGATCTGGCTCTTCCTTCAATGTCCTCTTCTAATGTGCCACCCTGGATTATTCAGGAATCAGGAAATTTTCCAAGTTGAATCCTAAAAATCCCACAAATTCCAGCATTCCTAGATTAGGAGGATAGAAGGTGACAAAAGAATCTGGATAAAGGATCTCCTGAACTTGCAGGATGGCAAATGGATTGAAAAAGAGAGAGACTGGACATAGGGAAACCAATTACAACGATCTGACTTTATAAGGAAAAGAAATTGAATGCTCATGCATTTATGTAATTGGACAGAGGGGAAAAGGGATGGCTCCATCCTTCCCCAGGCCAGTGAAGGCCAGATAGTTGTTACTATGGATGGGAATTATATCACTTTTGTTTCTCGGACTAGGAAAGGGAACAGTAGCTCTTTCCTCTGTTCCAGGGAAGAGAACATTCAGATTCACAAGGTAGGGGTGAAGGTTATAAAGGGGATGCTGAGCAGATTTTCTCTATGATTTTGGAGAACTGAAAAGGAAGAAACTGACTGAAAATGGAACAAGAGTTAGAAGACATTTGACTACCAGCACCATGAAACAATGATAGCTGGATGACCAAGGAAGGCGGCTGAGTATCCATCCTTGGACAGTGGAGAAAAGAAAAGAGAATGATCAGATGACTAGACAGAAGAATTGCTTCCAAACTGCTGTTTTAATAGAACTTCAGATCAGGAACTAGAACCTTTATCTTCTACTGTGTTTGTGTGTGTGTGTGTGTGTGTTAAGGTCTACATTTGTGATTTCATTGACAGCTCAATGAACACTGGATCTGGACCTGGAATCAGGAGAACTTGAGTTCAAATCAACCTCAGACACTAACTATGGGCAAATCATTTAACCTCTGATTCAGTTTCCTTATCTATAAAAGGGCATCAAAATAGCACCTACCTCCTGGGGTTGTTATGAGAATAAAATGAGATAACATTTGTAAAGCATTTTGAAAACCTTAAAGTGCTATTTAAATGTAAGTTGTTAGACTGACACACAATGAAATTCATCTGTAACTTACAGTTTTAAAGAATTGTTGGAGCATGGAAAGTGTAAGCGACTTGCTTCTGGCCATGCTTAGCTATCATGTTTCAGAGGCAAGACCTGAAAAATAGTCCTCCCCATCCCCCAGTCCATTTCTCCCACCATGACTCACACTGTCTCTCAAAACTCACCAGATGCATAATTACTGGGAATTTTAAAGTCAATATGGGGAAGGAAGGAAGAGAAGAAAGATTTTTCAAAGAAAAAGTAGGAAATTAGGGGAATAATGAAATATATGACATTTTTAAAATATCCTTTGAAGACTGTAGGGGTTTTTAGCTCCTTTTGTGTCCTGGCTCCCTTTCAGAATCTGGTTAAAACTTCTTCTCAGAATAATGTTTTCAAAATAAATTATTATATATTTTTTGGATTTTTGCACAGCAGTGGGGTTAAGTGACTTGCCCAAGGCACACAGCTAAGCAAGTATTAAGTGTCTGAGGTCATATTTGAACTCAGGTCCTCTTGACTCTAGGGCTAGTGCTCTATCCACTGCACCACCTAGCTGCTCCCAAAATAAATTTTTAAATGGAAAAAATAAAATAGGATTACAAAGGAAACCAATTGTATTGAAATGCAGGTGCAATCTAAATAATTGTTAGTTTAGAAACACAAAACTAGATACTGCATAACTTCATTTGTTAATAAAATGTAGCACATTGGAGACCCAAGTTCAAATTCAGTCTCAGATACTTAATAGTTATATGACCCTGGGCAAATCACTTGACCTCTGCCACAGTTTCCCTTTGTATGAAATTAGGTTAATGATAGCACCTATCTCCCAATGTTATTTTAAGGGTAACATAAAGCAATATTTGTAAAACCCTTTACAAATCTTAAGTGCACTATGAATTTTAGCTATATGGAAACCATTTGAAAAAAAGAAAGAAATCATTCGGTGGGAATTAGAATTACTTTTTTCCCCCTAATATAAAAATTTGGAAGATCAAGGTACTCCATAAAACACTAATTCTTCTCTCTCAAAGTTTCTGGTTTTTTTTTTCCTTCTTTGTCTTTCCGTCTTTTAAGTCCAGGGTGCTTATTTAACCCATTCTTGGGTTCAAGTGTCCAGGGAATAAGATGTCTTGGTAATTTTCCTTTTGGTTTCTGTACCTATGAAATTTCTTAGACCTATTCCTATGGACTGGCACATTCAGATCTAGTCTTCTTCTCAAAGGTTCTTTTTCCCTCTCTCCAGATCTTTCTTTTTTCCCCCTTATAAATGTTTTGTTGATATTTTCATTTTCCAGTGGCTTCTCTACCACAGATCTCCTTGGAACCAAAAAAGTTCATCTTTTTTTAAAGTCAATACAGGAAGAAAGGCTAGATATTGGACTTGGTACAGAAGAACCTCGGTGTCCTTATATAGTAACACAGGACATTACATCTAATAGGTCA
This sequence comes from Macrotis lagotis, assembly GCF_037893015.1. Classification (NCBI taxonomy): domain Eukaryota; kingdom Metazoa; phylum Chordata; class Mammalia; order Peramelemorphia; family Peramelidae; genus Macrotis; species Macrotis lagotis. Next base: position 282,901,240 of record NC_133658.1, read on the forward strand.
TGCCTAACTCTACCTTCCTGGTCAGCCTCTTCCCTGGTTACCTTTGGCTGTTTTCTCTCTCTCATCTACTTTATCCCCTATTATATTTCTCTCCCTACCCCTTCCTAATCCACCATTATTTCCAGGTCTGATGAATATTTAACTTTCCTTTGTTCAAAGTAAGGAAGACAATCTCCTTCCCTTGTGCACAGTTGACCTCAATGAATATTTGTGATTGCTTGACCTCTCCTAATTTCTAATCAGATTTAAGGTTGGTAGTCTCATCCCTAGCTCTTCCACAGCTAATTCTTTTATTTTTTAGAATTTTGAACTTAAATCAAGAGTATTTTCATACACAGCAGATCACAAAAAATATTCTTCTTAAAAATTTTTATTCATTTTGAATTGAAATCAAAAAGGCAAAAAAGAAAGAACATTTTTCCACACATAGCACAACATAAGAAAGGGATATAATATAAAAGCATTAATTTCCATTTCACATTATTTATTTTTTTAAAAAGTAATAAATGCCATACTTAGTTTCTGAAGCTATCTTGTGCTTACCTTCTAAGTTTTCTATTGTTCTCTGCTATACACTTTTTTCTCTCCCTTTCCACCCCATTCTAGAGAAAGCTATCATACATTCACATATATCATTAATCTATATATCTATTTATCTATATCTATATGTGTAAAACCACATACACTTCTATTTATACTTTTTTTTATCAATTCTTTCTCTGGATGTAGATAGCATCTTTCTTCAAAGGTCCTTTGTAGTTGACTTGAATATTTATAATACTCAAAATGACTTATTTGTTAAAAAGTAGATTTTATAAAAATTAGGAAATCCATTTCATAGTACTTGCTGTTAAAAAAAAGTAGAATAAGTTATGCACATTCCTTTCAAAACTGTCCTATTTATCTGTGTTGTCTTCTTATGCATTTAAAAAAGTTTCAGTGGCCCTCTTTTTCTTTTTAGATATCACTATTTCTAAACTACCCTCCCTTTAGCATCTTTTCAATTAAAAAAATTAAGAAAAAAGGGGGGGAAGCCTAATAAATAAACATGATGTATCAAAATGAATTTACATAACACCCTTGTGCAAAAATGTTTGTCTTTTTTTGCACTTTGAGTCTTTTCCCTTTCTGTCAGAAGGTAACGTTCTTCATCATAGGTCTTCTAGAGACATGGTTGGTCACTCCACTGATCAGAGTCCACAGCTTATTCTGAAAGCTCTTTCAGTTTGTCCTCCCCATTCTTCCCCAAACCATTATCCCTTGGGACATCTGGTTTCTTTCTCAGTTTCACCACAACTCCAGCCAGACATATTAAGCATGACTGCACAGAAGCAAGTTCAGACACCTTGGAGAGAGGGACAAAGGGCCTTGTGTGTGGCTGTGGGTTACAGGGAGAGGCAGGCGCTGTGGTGCAGGGAGCTGTTCTCTTTCATGTTTCCTTCTGGGATCTGTTCCTCACTTTCCCAAGTTCTCTTTTGACTCCCCATAAAGTTCAAATGGTTGACCTTCAGGATCTTTCCCTCAGATCTTCATTCTTTATCCTGGGCTTCTTGGGCTCTGAAGAAGCTTGGACCACTAGCTAGCCTGGGAATCAGGATTTGCCTAACTTGACTGGAGAGGAAATCATGGGGACAGTCTGCAAGGAGGCTTCACAGAACCAATCCTCAGAATTGGCCTTGGTGGGAGGAAGGAATTGCTGGCACCTAGTTGGGCTCTTAGAGTGCCAAGAGAACAAGGCAGCAGTAACTATGAAGTGTGCATACCAATATTTTCTCCTTCCTCTGCATGCCCTCCTCCAATTTGCTTTTTCTCTACCTGCAATCAAAAATCTAGGTAACTGAGGCTATTAATGTTGAATTGGTGAAAAGAAATTAAGGAATGAATGACCAACAAATAGACTTCATCCTCTGAGGGAAGAATACAAAGAACTTGCCAGTGGAAGAGTAAGAGAGAAGGTATTTAAAGTCTTCTATTCATGTTTCTGATTATTTTTTTTTTGAGTTTTCTTCAAGATTTTATTTATTTTGAGTTTTACAATTTTTCTCCTAATCTTACTTCCCTCCCCCCACCCTCCACAGAAGGCAATTTGCTGGTCTTTACATTGTTTCCATGGTATACATTGATCCAAATTGAATGTGATGAGAGAGAAATTATTTCCTTAAGGAAGAAACATAAAGTATAAGAGATAGCAAGATCAGACAATAAGATATCAGTTTTTTTTCTAAATTGAAGTTAAAATAGTCCTTAGTCTTTGTTCAAAATCCATAGTTCTTTCTCTGGATACAGATGGTATTCTCCATTGCAGACAGCCCCAAATTGTCCCTGATTGCTGCACTGATGGAATGAGCAAGTCCATCAAGGTTGATCATTGCCCCCATGTTGCTGTTAGGATCTCACTCAGCATCAGTTCATGCAAATCCCTCCAGGTTTCCCTGAATTCCCATCCCTCCTGGTTTCTTTTTTTTTTATTTTCTAATTTTTTTTTATTCTCATTTCATACAAATGTTTTTTTTTACATTAATAAAATATACTTGTTTACAAGTAAACAAAATACCCCTCCCCCCATGAATATAGATAGACTTGCTTAGGCAAAAAAGTAAAGGGGAGAGAAAAAAAATTTAAATTAAATTAAAAAAAATAATAGTAATAATTGTAGGTATGGCCAGGTGGCACAATGGACGAAGCACCAGCCCTGGAGCCATGAGCACCCGAGTCCATATCCAGCCTCGTAAACCCAATAATCACCCAGCCATGTGACATGCAAGCCACCCGATCCCCACTGCCCTGCAAAAACCAAAAAGAAGGAAGAAAGAAAAAAAAAAGACCCAAAATAAAATAAAATAGTAATAATAGTAGGGGTGGCTGGGTGGCAGACAGAGCATTGGCCCTTGAGCCAAGAGCACCCGGGTCCGAATCCGGTCTCAGACACCCAAAGATCATTCTGCTATGTGGCTCCAGGCAGGCCATCCAGCCCCACTTGCCCTGCACCCTCCCCCAAATAATAATAACAAAAAATGTGCTTCAGTCTTTGTTCCAACACCATCAACTCTGTCGTGAGTGGATCACATTCGTTATGATAAGTCCATCACAAAAGTTACTTCCATATTTTTCCAACGTTGCCATTGCTGATTGCAACTCCCTCCTTTCTTATTTCTCCACTACTGTGTACTATATTTTCTCTCTCCTTTCACTCTGTTTCTGCTGTAGGGTCGCTGAGTGGCGCAGCAGACAGATCCCTGGTCCTGGGGCCAAGAGGCCCTGAGCCCCCCTACCACCCCTTAGGCCCAGAATCCACCTGGCCCTATGGTCCTGGGCAGGCCTTCCAATCCCAGCCCCTTGCAAGAAGTAAAAAAGAAAATGTGTTATATCTGAACACTGTCCCCCCATGGTCCATCCTCTCGTCCTTTATTCACATCCCCACCCCTTCCCCCCTGCTCCCCCCTCCTTCTTACTCCAGATGTCTATACCCCATTGAGTATATTTACTGTTTCCTCTCCTAGCCATCTCTGATGAGAGCAAAGTTTCCCTCATTCCCCCTTGCCTCCCCCCTTCCATATCGTTGCAATAGCTCATTGTAATAAAAAAAATCTTATTATGTGAAATATCTTGGACTATTCCCCCTCTCCTTTTTCTTTCTCCCTTTCCATTTCCCTTTTTTCCCTATTGATTCCATTTTTACCCCATATTTTATCTTCAAATTCAGCTTTTTCCTGTGCTTCAACTATAAAAGCTCCCTCTACCTGCTCTATTAACTGAGATGGTTCATATGAATATTATCAGTATCATTTTTCTATACATGCAGTTCATCCTCATTAAGTCCCTCATATTTCCCCCCTCTCCTGCAATCTCCATGCTTCACCTGAGTCCTGTATCTGAAGATCAAACCTTCTGTTCAGCTCTGGCCATTCCAAAGGGAACCTTTGAAATTCCCCTGGTTCATTGAAAGTCCATCTTTTTCCCTGGAAGAGGACATTCAGCCTTGCTGGGTAGTTCATTCTTGGCTGCATTCTAAGCTCTTTTGCCTTCCGGTATATTATATTCCAAGCCCTACGAGCTTCCAGTGTAGCTGCTGCTAAGTCCTGAGTGATCCTGACTGCAGCTCCACGATATTTTAACTGTGTCCTCCTGGCTGCTTGTAATATTTTCTCTTTGACTTGGGAGTTCTGGAACTTGGCTATAATATTCCTAGGGGTTGGTTTTTTGGGATCTCTTTCTCAGGGGGATCGGTGGATTCTCTCCATTTCTATTTTGCCCTCTGCTTCTAGAATATCAGGGCAATTTTCCTGTAGTAATTCTTTGAAAATGATGTCAAGGCACTTTTCCTGATCATGACTTTCAGGTATTCCAATAATTTTCAGATTATCTTTCCTAAGTCTGTTTTCCATATCAGTTGTTTTTTCAATGAGATATTTCACATTTTCTTCTAATTTTTCATTCTTTTGGTTTTGAAGTATTGATTCCTGATTTCTGGTAAATTCATCAATCTCCCTGAATTCTGTTCTTTGTCTGGAGGATTTATTCTCCTCAGAGAGTTTTCTTATCTCTTTTTCCATCTGGCCAATTTTGCTTTTTAAAGCATTCTTCTCCTCAATAACTTTTTGAACTGTTTTATCCATTTGACCTAAGCTGTTTTTTAGCATGCTATTTTCTTCAGCATTTTTTTGGATTTCCTTGACTAAGCTGCTGACTTCATTTTCATGTTTTTCCTGCATCTCCTTTCTTTTCCCAGTTTTTCTTCCAACTCCCTCATTTGATTTTCAAAGTCTTTTTTGAGCTCTGTCATAGCCTGAGCCCAGTTCCTGTTTTTCTTGGAGTCTTTAGATGTAGGAGCTTGTGCTTCCTCATCTTCAGACTGAGTATTTTGATCCTTCTTGGGCTCATTTGCAAAATATTTCTCAATGGTCTTCCTCTTATTTCTTTGCTTGTTCATTTTCCCAGCCTAAGCCTGTTTTTGGGGGGTGCTTCCTGAGCTTTTGGGACACTCCCACAAGGGTCTCAGTGTGTGAGGTTCTGTTCTCCCTCCTGGTCTGTGAATGACCATAAGCACCCCCCATCTGCCACGGGGCCGAGGTGGGGGGCCCCTGTTGTTCTATGGGGGGGCCTAGACTGGGATCAGGATCTGAATGTGTTCAGAGCCCCAGAGTCCTGTTCCAGGGGCAGAGGACAGAGCTCTGCAGTCTCTCTTCACTCCCCTCCCTCAGCTCAAAGGGCTCATTCCCTGGGGGCTCCTGCTTACTGGCTCCAACTGCTTCTGTTTCCTAGTCTGGGCTGCAGAAAGACCAAGCTGCTCCCTGTGTGCCCCGAGGGCTGGGCTCCACATGCTCGCTCTGGCAGAGGTCCCCCGCTGTTCGCCCACTTTGTGCTGGTGCTCCCCGGGGTGCAGCTCAGGAGACTCCCCCGCTGCTGCGAGCCACAGCTCCCAGCGCCCTGGGGCTGCCTCCAGGAGGCTGAAGTTCTTTGGCTGTGGTGGGCCGCCCCTCTGGCAGGCTGCCTCTCCGATCCTGGGGAGCAGAGCCTTTCTGCTCTTTTCCAAGTTACCTTGAGTAGGAGAACTGCCTCACTGGGTCCCTTTGTGGGTTCTGTCTCTTGAAAGTTTAGTTAGAGTCCTTAGTTTATGAGTTTTTATCAGAGAGCTCCTAAGACTAGATCCCTTCTTGTTGCCATCTTGGCTCTGCCCCTCCTGGTTTCTAATAGAACAATAGTGTTCCGTGACATACATATACCACAGCCATTACTAAGCCATATACACAGCCATACTAAACCATTCCCCAATTGAAGGACATTTACTTGATTTCCAATTCTTTGCCACCACGTTTCTGATTATTTTTCTCTGTTTTCTCTCTTCACATCTCTAACCCCTTCTCAGAATAATGCTATTAAATTCATAAAAGACTTGCAATTACAAAGGAAATCAATTATGTCAAAAATTAAATAAATATATTGATAAACACATAAACGTATTTTAAAATAAGTGAAGATACTATTTACATCCAGATAAAGAATTGATAAATAAAAGTATACATGGAATAATTTTATATACATACATATATATGTATACATATATGTGTGTGTGTGTGTGTGTGTTTCTAATGGTAGCCATTTATAGGGTGTGGGGAGAAGAAAAAAAAGAAATTTACATGATAGTTTTGTTGTATATTTGAAAGGAGAAGCATATTATGTAAAGTAGATTTGAAGTTTCATGTACAATGATCTTTTTTTATTGTACTGTCTTATGGAAATGCTTATTTTATTACATAAATTAAAAAAAAATAAAATCAGTTAGTGGACCTGAGATTAAGGACTAAGATTAATACGAGACTTTCCCTTGTTCTACAACCCCAAATAAAAAGGATAAAATACTTGGAATCCACATTGTTTAGAAGCATGAAGATACACACCACTTTCATAGTTTCTCGCAGCTGTAAGAGAAAAAAGTTAGAGAATGATTAGTCTCACTTTCTCATTTCCCAGATTGTTGTTGTTTGTCCTTCCTTTTTGAAGAGGACCATGGCCTTGGTGAGGTGATGTCATGACCTGCAAGTGAATTGATTTAAGAGAAGGAGGGCAGTGCAAAATCACCAGCCTTAGTTTCTTCTCCAGAGGCATCTGGATCTAGGGATGAGATTTAGATCAAGATGATTGGAGATGGCCCTGGATTCAATGGGAGATCTTGGCCTTTATTAAGCTAAAGTCTTTAGCAGGTCTCAGTTTGACTGACACATGAGCTCAGAGTCTTGATTTAATCCAGGTCACACAGTGAACTAGTGGCAAAGGTTTGGATCGAGTAATTTCATTCAAGTACTCAATTTTCAACCCTATTCTCTTCTCATGGAAGCTCTCAACTGGTGTTACCCAAGAGAAAATTCTGTGAGCAAAGCATCTCCCCACTTTTGTTCTTGTCTCTGTATCTCTTGGGGTTCAATTAAAACTCTTGTTGGAGGAGAGTGTAGGTTGGCACCTCTGTAGAAAGAAAATGGAGAATCCAAAAGTATGAAGGACTTCCTGAATACCAGAAGCTCTCGGTCTCTAGGGAGACTCCGCATAAGGTAGATGAACTTTGCTTACATGGGTTTGGGTTTAGCCACCAGCTGGGGCAATCTAAGACATACTGATTAGAGGTAACCCCATATATGAGTTAGTACCACTGTGCAGACCCATTTCTGTGGTGTTCAATAATTAGCATCTACTTACTCATATAAGTAAGTCCTCTAGGAAACCGAGGAGAAAGTTCACTGTGTGCTGGAATGGTAAGGAAAACCTTCCTGGAAGATGTACAGCCTAAGATAGGCTTACTAAGGAAGATGTAACCAGATAGAGGGAATTTTCCTTTTTTTGTTTGAAAACAAAACAATTTTTTTCCAATTAAATCCTTTTTTTTTTTAGGTTTTTGCAAGGCAAACGGGGTTAAGTGGCTTGCCCAAGGCCACACAGCTAGGTAATTATTGAGTGTCTGAGACCGGATTTGAACCCAGGTACTCCTGACTCCAGGGCCAGTGCTTTATCCACTACGCCACCTAGCCACCCCTCCAATTAAATTCTTTTGGTAGTTTTTCAACATTCATCCATTTGCAAATTTTTAAGTTACACATTTTTCTACTACCTCTCCTCTCTTCTCTCCTCCCCTTGACAGGGAACAAACAGTCTGGTAAAAGTTGTACATGTACATTTCTATTTAAAATATTTACATAATAGTTATTTTGTGTAAGAGGAATTAGGACTAAGGGAAAAGAAAGAAAACAATGAGATAGGAAGGAAAAACATGAGAAAAGTTTTTAAAAAGCGAACACAGTATACATTCAGATTCTGTGATTTTGTTTTGTTTTGTTTTGTTTTCCTCTAGATGTGGATGGTATTGTCCATAACAGGCCTCCCAGGGTTGTCCTTGATCTCTGAACTGCGGAGAGGAGCTGCCTCCATCATAGTTGATTAACTTACAATGTTGTTTTTAATGTGTACAGTGTTTTTTTTTTTACTACATATATTAAAGATTTTATTTGAGTTTTACAATTTTTTCCCCAATCTTACTTCCCTCCCACACCCTCATGGAAAGCAATCTGTCAGTCTTTACTTTTTTTCCATGTTGTACATTGATCCAGATTGAGTGTGATGAGAGAGAAATCTGCAATGTTTTCTTGGTTCTGCTCTTTTCGCTAAGCATCAGTTCATGTAATTCTTTTCATGCTTCTCTAAAGTCTGACTACTCATGCTTTTTTTTTTTAGTATTTTTTTCAAGGCAAATGGGGTTAAGTGGCTTGCCCAAGGCCACACAGCTAGGTAATTATTAAGTGTCTGAGGCTGGATTTGAACTCAGGCACTCCTGACTCCAGAGCTGGTGCTCTATCCACTGCGCCACCTAGCTGCCCCCATTCTTGGTTTCTTAAAGAGCAATAGTTCTCCATAATATTCCTATACCAAAACTTGCTCAGCCATTCCCCATTTAATGGGTATCCCTTCAACTTCCAATTCTTTGGCACTACAAAAAGAGCTGCTATAAATATTTTTTAACATGCGAAATTTTTTCTATTATTTATGATTTCTTTTGGATATAGGCCTAGTATTGGTATTGCCGGGTCAAAGGTTATGATCAGTTTTATTGCTTTTGGGAATAATTCCAGATTATTCTCCAGAATGACCGGATTAGTTCACAACTCCACCAATAGTGCATTAATGTCCCAATTTTCTCACATCCTCTCCAAAACTGATCATTTCCCCTTTTCATCATCTTAACCCTGATAGGTATGAGGTGGTACCTCATACTTGTTTTAATGTGCATTTTTCTAATCAAAATGATTTGGAGTATTTTTTCATATGACTATATATAGCTTTAATTTCTTCTTCTGAAAACTGCCTGTTTATATTCTTTGACCATTTATCATTTGGGCAATGATTTGTAATCTTATAAGCTTGATTCAGTTCTCTGTATATTTTAAAAATGAGACCTTTATCAGAAACACTAGCTGGGAAAATTGTTTCCTAGCTGTTTTCCTTCTAATATTGACTGCGTGGGTTTTATTAATATAAAAACTTTAATTTAATATAGTCAAAATCATCCATTTTGCAATTTATAACATTCTCTATTTCTTGTTTGGTTATAAATTTCTCCCCTTTTCAAAGATCTGACAGAGCATTCCTTGATTTCTTGATTAGTCTATGGTATCACCCTTTGTGTCTAAATTCTGTACTCAGTTTGACCTTATTTTGGTATAGGGTGTGAGATGTGGGTCTATGCCCAATTTTTACCATACAGTTTTCCAGTTTTCCCAGCAGTTTTTGTTGAATAGTGAGTTTTTTATCCCAGAAACTAGTCTTTGGGTAGGGCAAACAGTAGATTACTATAGTCATTTACTATTGTTTCTTTTGTACCTTTCTTAATCCACTGGTCCATTACTCTATTTTAGAAGGGATTTTCTAGTAGAAAAAATGACTATGAACCAAGACAACAAATAATGTGAGATAGAAGAGCCTACTTGCTCTTTTCTCCCTTATCCTCTTAAACAATTCTGCAAGGGGTGGCTAGGTGGTGTAGTGGATAAAGCACTGGCCTTGGAGTCAGGAGTACCTGGGTTCAAATCCGGTCTCAGACACTTAATAATTACCTAGCTGTGTGGCCTTGGGCAAGTCACTTAACCCCATTTGCCTTGCAAAAACCTAAAAAAAACCCCACAATTGTGCACCTGAAATACTATTCTTCCTTCCTTCAATCTTTATCCCCCCTCCTTCCACAAGGCAAAGGGGTCTTTAGCTGTCTCTCCCTCTGACCTACTAGGTAATGGGCTCATTAGCACAAACCCCTTGCAACCACATTTTAATTAAGGTCCTGGCTCCATCTGTCAAATAGAAGCTGTTGAGTGATAAGTAAGTATTGACCACCTCCCTGCTGGGATTAATTTATTTATCTTGCTGTTAGATCTTTACTGTTTGTGGTAATGGGGAGCCCGGGATGTGCAGTTTTTAGGAGAGTTTAAAGGAGATAGCTGGAGAGAACAGTCAGTTGCTATCTCTCTGCAGAGTTTTGAAGCAGGTGGGGTTGAGAGGTTGGGGAGTAGGAGGTGGGGGGTGGAGGCAGGGACTTGACACCTTAGCCCAAGGGTGTCTGCAGTGTCAGCAGAGGAAGCATGGGTATGATCAATATGAATGGAAATGTGGGGAATTTATTTAGTATAGTGAGATCCTGAGACCTGCAGAGATATTGGGGTGGCTTGTGTCAATCAAGAAGAATTTATTAAGCACTTCCAGGCCAGGCACCATACTAAGCACTAGTGATGATAGAAAGGCCAAAAGCAAGGCTCCTCTGAAGGAGGTACAACATATCAATAGCTAAGTACATTTTACATACATACATGCATATACACACACGCACATACAGAGTATATGGAAAGCAATTGAAAGGGGAGGGGACCAGGAAAGCCTGTTATGGGTGTACTATAGACAGAGTCCTTTTAAAAAAATCTTTTATTAATTTATTTTTGTTACATTTTAAGTTCCAAACTGTCTTCCTCTACCCTCCTCAGTCTGCACTACAGAAGGTCACCACTGACACAAATTTACAAATAGATGTAAAAACTATACTTTATCAGTTATTTCGCTGGATATGGATAACACCTTCCTTCATAGGTACTTTGTAATTCATTTGAGATTTATAATACTCAGAATAACTTTTATTATTTCATTCATACAAATTTTTCCTTGTTTTTCTAAAATCGACAGCATTCCATCACACTCATACATCAACTTGTTTAAGTCATTCTCAAAATGACTGAGCTGAGACTTGGAAGAACATTTGAGGCCTTAAGAACCAACCCTCTTCTTAAGAACTTCCACATGGGACTCAAAATACTGTCTACCCCACTGAAAGGCTCAGACAAGGCTTTCCCTTGAAGCTGATCCTTGGCAATCTCTTTTTTGAGAAATTCTGAGAGGCTGGCCTTCCCAGAGTTATTCTTTTGTAAAGGCAAAGATATAGAGATGGGGATGGAGTCTTATATTTAAGCAACTACAAATAGACCAATGTTGTTAGACCATAGAAAATGATGGGGAGTAAATCTATAAGAAGACTGGAAAGTAGGAAGAGACCAGTTTATAAAGGACTTTATTTATTTTTAGTTGTGGTTTTTTTTGTTTTTTTTTTTTGCAAGGCAATGGGGTTAAGCGACTTGCCCAAGGCCACACAGCTAGGTAATTATTAAGTGTCTGAGACTGGATTTGAACCCAGGTACTCCTGACTCCAGGGCCGGTGCTCTATCCACTGCGCCACCTAGCCACCCCCATAAAGGACTTTAAAAGCTAAACAAAGGAGTTTGAATTTGATCCTGGAGGTAATAGAATTCTACTGGATTTCACTGAACAAGAGTGACATGGTCAGTCCTTCCTTTTGTAAAATCATTTTGGTAGCTAAGTAAAGAATAAGGATATATAGGAATAGGAAAAGCATTGAGGCAGGGGAGACCAATTAAGAAGACTATTGTGATAGCCCTGGTGAGAGGTGATATGGACCCAAACTAGACTTATGTCCCAGTGAATGGAGAGAAAGGGAAATATTTGAGTGATGCTATGAAGATTTAAAAAACAAAAAACAAAAAACAAGATTTGAGAACAGAATGAATATGTGAATTGAGTGACAGTGAGTTATAGATGGTCCTGAAGTTGCAAGTCTTGAATAGTTGGGAAGGTGGTGGTACCAGTAATAGGAAGTTCAGAGGAGAATGTGGAGGAAAAATAATGAATTCTGTTTGGGATAGGATGAGTTTGAGAAACTTATGGGACTTCTATTTTAAGATGTGCAGAGGGGAGTTGGAGATGCCAGCCACCAGGTGTTCCCAATGGTAAACAGTAGAGTAAAGGGTTTTCTCTATACATTGTTTATTGTATTATATAGGATTCAACACAAAGTGGATATTACTTATATAATTAATATACAATAGTAGTTTAGCTATAAAAGGTACTAATAGAACCTCTTTCATAAGCACTTTCACATGGAGCATTCAACTATCCACTAAGCTCAAAGCTCAAATAAGTTTTTCCCTGAGACTGATCCTTAGGCAATCTTTTTTTTTTTTGAGAAATTCTTAGTGTCTGGCCTTTCCAGATTTATTCTTTTGTGAAGGCAAACTAGGCCATCTTTTGCCTCATTCTTACCTAGCCTTTAATTAATTACTAAATGGGTGTTACCTCAGACAAACAGACCTGGGAAAGAGCTTATCTT